>NC_072373.2:212062400-212364800 GCF_028885625.2 Pongo pygmaeus | reverse complement strand
GGTGTCTGGCACATGTATTAAGTGTTGAATGATAGTACTGTTATGCTGATGAACTCTCTTTCTGAGACTGATCCTGACAGAACCCCTCTCTGCCACGGCGTGTGTGTTCATGTCTCCCTTTATTCATCATTCTACTTCAGGGTTTTTCATGACCTGCTTAAACTTTGGTTTGCCTTCTGTCCTCAGCTTTTTCCACACTCCCTCTTTCTTTCTCTTCTCCAGCCACTCTGGCTCTCCTTTCTGCAGAAGTTATACTCCTACAGCAGGGCCTTTGCACATCCCTCTAAGTGGGAAGCTCTCTACCCAAGAATAAGACATCTCACTTATAAAAATGGCTGATATTTGTTAAGCTCTGACTTGCACTTGGTGTTTGATGCTAAATATGTACATCTTCCGTGTGTTCGCTTGTGAATTCCTCACGACAATCCTAATGAGATAGACACGATTATTGTTGACTGTAGTGGAGGCTGTGGTGTTCCACGCCCCCACTCTCCCCCGTCAAAGTTAGATCACCCCCTTCAGGGCCAAGACGCCCATTCCTTCAGCTGTCAGGAATGTTGTTAGCTCACAGCTGAGTCCCTCCCCAGGCTTCCCCTCAGCTTGGGAAGACCCTACCCTAAAGGCTACGTCCTTTCCTCCAGGAAGCCCATCTCTAATGACCAGTCCGATCAGGGGCACAGATGCTCAGCCCTTTTGCTTCAGTTTGGGATAAGCCTGCAGGGCCACCCTAGCATCATATCCCCCTGGGAGGCAGGCTGAGGCCTCTATTAAGGCAGAGTCATAGTTCAACTCCTCCTTCTGCCCAGTTCTATGTCCCTCACTCCCCTGACAGCTTGATCCAAAAGGCATTTCCCTGTAAACTAGTTGCTTTCTAAAGGAATCAGTCTAGGAAATTGATGCCTCACGAAATTTAAGTAATTAGGCTAATGTGCCCAGTGGCACAAGTGGCAGAGCCAGAATTTGATCTCAGGTCATCTGGCCTCAGAGACAAAACACTAATCCACTGCACCAACAGTCTCGCTCCTTCCTTCTTCTCTGTCATGGCATCAGAACACTTCCCTCAGGTGTATAAATATCCCACGAAGGTCTGTCTGCCCCCAACTATGAGCTTCATGAAGGCTGGACTGAAATCCATTTTGCCACAGCATCCCTGGTGCCCAGCATGTGATGAGCAATGAATATTGAATGAATGAATGAATGAATGAATGAATGAATGTCTATCTCTCTCTGCTACGTATGAGGTTTCCAAGAGCAAAGACTGTCTTTATCTCTTTATCCCCAGCGCTCCACAAAGTGTCCTGCAAGGGAAGTCATCAATGTGCCCATTGAACGGAAACTGACCTGTCTTTCCAGCATGTTTACCAGCCATGCTGCCTCCTGTGCCCACTCACACATACAAGTGACCAGCCATTCCCCTAGTACCCAGGTATGTTTATGTCTCTATACCTTGTTCATTCTGTTCCCGCTTCCTAGAATTCCCTTCTGCCTTCTTCATCTGCTGGAAACCTCTTCACATCCTTCAAGGCTGTGGGTAAACAAGTCCTCTTCAATCCTCCCCTCCTGGGCAGATTTTGGGCTCTGTCCTTTGCACTCCATGGCATGTTTGTATCACTGGTTGTGCCCTATAAAATGGTAGTGTGGCTTATTTCCTGCTCAACCATGAGCCTCCTGAGGGCAAGAGTCATGTCATATTCATTTCTACACCCCCAACCTGGAGGCCTGGCACCACGGGTTCCTGGAGGATGTGTAAGATGCAAGAGATGAATGAAAGAACAATATTACTGGCTAACCCTTTGAGCATTACGCAGGAGCAGGCACACTTTTAAGGTATTAACACACAGAATTCTCAGGAGGCAGGTACTGTTCTTAGTCCCATTCTACAAAGGAGAAAACAGAGGCACAGAAGTGTCTAGCAATTTATCAATGAATGAGAGAAGAATTCTCCCAACTTGAGGGGCTGCTATGGGTGTGAGTGTTGCCATACTGAATGGCCTAGAGATTTGAGAGGAGTTGGAAGACACTAGTGTTGTTCTTCCTCTACTCTCTCTGCAGGTCATTCTCTGTTCAGATCAGCGAGAAGAGTCCCTGCCAACCAGGAGCATCCCACTCCACGAGCGGCCCTGCAGAAGAACACATCTCTCTGATGTTTCTCAGGTTGAGACTCCAGTGGCCTCCCAGCTGCTGGCACCAGAGCCTGCCTTTGTTTGTGGTGATAAGCAAATTCCCAGAGAGTGCAGCAGGAGCAGCTCGCTCTTGGGTGGGAATTTGGAGCTGGCCAAAAGGGCAGGGAAGGATTCCCAGGGAACGTGGCCCTTCTGGGACACCCAGGCAGCAGCTCATGTTCTGTGCTTGTGGAGGTGCCGAAGCCGGGAAAGCTCACCAGAGCATCCACGCCCGGATGATTCACAGGCCCAGGTGGTCAGGGATGAGACCCTGCGGGCCAGGTTTTCAGAGTCTAAGCAGCATCAAGGGAATCTATGTTTTCTGCTGAATGATGTGGGGTGAGAGGGGACCAGAACTTGGAGAGCGATTATGAAAACGGGATTCAGGAATTGAGATCCCCAAGTTGAGTCTCTGCTTCCTAGAAATATGAGCCTGGCAACCTACAAAATGGGAGAAAATTTTTGCAATCTACCCATCTGACAAAGGGCTAATATCCAGAATCTACAAAGAACTTAAACAAATTTACAAGAAAAAAGCAAACAACTCCATCAAAAAGTGGGCAAAGGATATGAACAGACACTTCTCAAAAGATGACATTTATGCGGCCAACAGGCATATGAAAAAATGCTCATCATCACTGGTCATCAGAGAAATGCAAATGAAAACCACAATGAGATACCATTTCATGCCAGTTAGAATGGTGATAATTTAAAAGTCAGGAAATAACAGATGCTGGAGAGGATGTGGAGAAATAGGAATGCTTTTACACTGTTGGTGGGAGTGTAAATTAGTTCAACCATTGTGGAAGACAGTGTGGCGATTCCTCAAGGATCTAGAACCAGAAATAGCATTTGAACCAGCGATCCCATTACTGGGTATATACCCAAAGGATTATAAATCATTCTACTATAAAGACACATGCACACGTATATTTATTACAGCACTATTCACAATAGCAAAGACTTAGAACCAACCCAGATGTCCATCAGTGATAGACTGGATAAAGAAAATGTGGCACATACACACCATGGAATACTATGCAGCCATAAAAAAGGATGAGTTCATGTCCTTTGCAGGGACATGGATGAAGCTGGAAATCACCCTTCTAAGCAAACTATCACAAGAACAGAAAACCAAACACCACATGTTCTCACTCAGAAATGGGAGTTGAACAATGAGAACACATGGAAACAGAGCGGGGAACATCACACCCCGGGGCCTGTTGGAGAGCGTGGGGGAGGGGGAGGGATAGCGTTAGGAGAAATACCTAATGTAAATGACGAGTTGATGGGTGCGGTAAACCAACATGGCACATGTATACCTAGGTAACAAACCTGCACGTTGTGCCCATGTACCCTAGAACTTAGAGTATAATAATAATAATAATAATAAAGAAATATGAGCCTGGGACAAAGGGGTAGAGTAAACCAGGAGAAACAAAATGTGAGCAGCTTCTCCTGCACCTCTATTGACCCTCGGGATCCACGGGAACACTTCCACTTTCCCGTACCAGGCCCAGAGGCAGGCTCCTCCCCAGAGGAGGTGCCACTCAAGGGAACAGCGACAGAGTCTGGGGCCTCAGCCTGGCCCAAGTCCCTCCCCAGTCACTTTTGCGCAACACCCCGTGTGAGCTCCTGATTGCTACTGCTCCACGCTACTGTGGACTTAGTGACTTAAAACAACACTCTCTTACGGTTAGTTCTGGAAATCAGACGTCTGACACGGCTCTCACTGGGCTAAAATCAAAGTGCCAGTACGGCAGGGTTCCATTCTAGAGGCCCTTAGGGAGAACCCATTTTCTGCCACTTTTTCCAGTTTTTTGAGGCTGCCGGCATCCCTGGGCTCCTGGCTCCATCCTCTGTCTTCAGAGCCAGCAAGGGCCAGCTGAGTCCGTCTCACATCTCATTACTCAGACAGACTCTCCTGCCGCTCCTTCCACTTTTAAGGACCCCCGTGATCACGCTGAGCCCTGCAAAACAACCCAGGACAGCCCCCCTGTTTTAAGGTCAGCTAATCAGAAACCTGTTTCCCACCTGAAGCCTTCATTCCCCTTTTCTGTGTAGCTTGACACAGTGTAGGTTCCGGGCATTAAGACATGAACATCTTTGCAGGGTCGTTACTCTGCTACCACACCCCTCACCCCAGATCCAGTGACTATTCTAGGGACACCTCCTGTGTTCCAGGGACCTTCACACACAGCCATCTCACTTCCTCCTCCCAACCACCCTGGCAGGTCAGGGATATTACACCAGACCATGTGTGATTTTCAGGGGCTCTGAACACTTTTGCCTTGATTAATGAAAAGAAATTCAATTTTCTTACAGTGGTGTAAACAAATATAATCTAGGCTGGATTATATTATTTTTTAGTTTCTGATTTTGAAAAGAAATTAAGACATTTCATTGGCCCCTAAAAGTGCCTCGGCCCCCAATCGTGTGCCTGCTGTGGTCAGTGTTGGCCCCGGGAAGAGGAAATGTGACTGGCCCAGGCCAGCAAGAGGCAGAGCTAGGGCCATTCCCAGGCCCCCTGCCACTAGGACAGAGCTTACCTCACCAGCCACCTGCTAATCTTCAGCAACAAAACAACTCTTGGCAGCATCAGACTCAGCCATGGGGACACTGGAGGTCATTTGGCCCAAGGCCATTATTTTACAGATGAGGATCTAAGTGCTCAGAGATGGCATACTGCGCTCTTAGGGACACACAGCAAGTCAATACTGTAGCCGGGACCAGGACCTGGTCTCCTGATTGTCCATCTAGCACTCTTCTCTGCCCTCAGCTCCTCTCCGCTGCTCTGCGCACACACACACACACACACACACACACACACACACACACCCTTCTCCCTGTCATATGTGTGCAGTGTCAATATTAACTTATTAACTTTGGTAACAGTTGTGTTGACTGTTCTCTACATCTGAGCTATTTAGGATCTACTCAGTGCACTTATTTTACAGGGGAAACTGAGACTGGAACAGCAATGGCCTAAGCCAAAGCCACTCAGCAGGTACGAGGAAAGTCAGGGCCCAGCCAAGTTCAACTCCTGATCCTCTGCTGCTTCTGGCTCTGCTGCACCCTTGCCCACGCAGGTACAGCCAATCACAGATGTCAGCACCAGCCTCCCTTTTACTTCACCAGCCTACGGAGGCAGAAAATTGTGTGACTGGAAGTTTCTGGAAGAGCAGGTTCCACGTCCTCCTCGTCCAGATTTGGAACAGTGGCTGCCTCAGACTCAGATCTGGAGCAAGAAAAGCCAGTTCCAGGAGGCTGCTCTGGGGCTATTTAGGGTCACCTTCCGGCCTTGACTTTAACTCTGCCATGGGGAGAGGCAGTGGCCGGGTGCCCAGGCTGGGTGAAGGGTTACTGGGCAGAGCCTGAGATTCAGGCCTTGCACTGCAGAGGAGTGATGGCCCTCCCCTAGGTATTTCTGGTTTTTACTCTATGTTATTTAGCCCCTCTGAGCCTCATTTTTCCCACCTAGGAGTAATAATTATATCTACTTGTCCAGGCACGGTGGCTCACACCTGTAATCCCAACACTTTGGGAGGCTAAAGTGGGAGGATTGCTTGAGGCCAGGAGTTCCAGATCAGCATGGGCAACATAGTGAAACCTCATTTTTACAAAAAAAAAAAAAAAAGAAAGAAAGAAAAAAAGAAAAAAAAAAAAGCCAGGCATGGTAGTGCACACCTGTGGTCCCAGCTACTCAGAGGATAAGGCAAGAGGATGGTTTGAGCCCAGGGGTTCAAGCCTGCAGTGAGCCATGATCACACCACCACTGCAGTATGGGCAATAGACTAAGACCCTGTTTCTAAGTAATAGTAATAATAATAACAACACCTTTCAGGGTTGTTGTTGAGCATTAAATGAGGTGCTTAGCACAGTGCGTGGCACATAGTGAGGGTGAAATAAATGTTCATGACAATTTTCATTGTTAGAATTAATAGTGATTAGTTGCAGGACATGAAGTAGCCGATGCTTGAACTGTCTCCAGAAGACCAAAAGGAACTGATGGCCTAGGAAAGGAATAGCACAGCCTCTTAGAAGAATGGTGTAGGAGCAGAAGCCAAGGCCAGAGGGGAAGCAAAGGATGGGACACTAACTAGAGAACCACTGCGTGGCCTCCAGCACCACAGAGAAGGCCTTGATGGGGCCTCAAGGTGACAGAATCTTAGATCTCCACCCACTGTCCTCTGCAGCTTCCCACTGGTGGAACATATGTTCAGGATCTTGCATCACAGGAGAGAAATTTCCAATTCCCCACCCATTTTACAGATGGGGAAACTGAGACCCAGAGAACAGGACTCACTCGTCCAAAAACAGACAATGGTTTCATGACAATGCCAGGACCCAAACCCTGCGTCCCCTGAGTTTTGCAGGAAATGATTGTTCACTTTGTTTTTGGAGATTTCAAGTCTTCAAATCACTCAGTTATCCTAAGAACAGTTTTTCTTTTATTTTTGTTATATTTCTAAGCCTTATCTGACATCTAACTCAACACAATCCACTTGACCCTCTAGCCCTGAGAACAGCTTTAAGGAAGAATGTTGTTCCCCTCCCTGTGTCCATGTGTTCTCATGGGGGGAGGAGCATTAGGGAGAAGAGCTAATGCATGCTGGGCTTAATACCTAGGTGATGGGTTGTCAGGTACAGCAAACCACCATGGCACCTGTTTACCTATGCAGCAAACCTGCACATCCTGCACGTGTACCCCAGAAATTTAAAAATATATATTTTTTAAATAAAGAATGGATTGCTCATCTCAGAGACTGCAGCCAGCTCCACTCCAACTGACAGCCCCTGCTCCAGCCACATCACTTACCTTCCACTTACCTTACCATCACATCACTTGCAGCTGCTCTTTCCTACCTCAGAGCCTTTGCTGGAGCTGTCCTCCCTCCCAGAAAGCCCGTCTTCAGGAATCTCTCTGCAAAGCCATGTCCCCTCCCTCCAGATGTAGCCTCAGCACCTCCTCTGTCCCCTCCACCTTCCAGAGGTGGCCCTGATGGATCTTGGCCCTGATGACACCAGCTTGTAGCCTCTCAGAAATTAAACAAAGGAACCTCTTTCTGTACTGCATTCATTTGCTCTTGTTGACAAGGCAATTTTTAAAGTGTCTCTCAGTCTATTCTCATTTATTCATTTATTTACCCAACAAATGTTTATTGGACACCAAGTAGGAGCCAGACCGTGTCACACACACTGCTTGCCCTCACGCCTGTCACCTCCCTCCTCTGTGGAGGGCAGCCACTGAGAAGGGAATGATGTAGGAATCTCACTGCAGCTGCACTGGGTCCAGGAGCTCCGCCTTTGTCTCAGGATGTCTTCCTAACCGACAATCTTGTAAGGTAAGAAAGGGTCTCTCCCATCATCACAGATGCTACCCAGAGATGAGGACTGGTTTCAGAACCATCTTGAGTTCCCTACTGGGTGGCAGCAGGGCTCAGTGGACAGCACGTGGGCTCTGGAGTCAGACAGACCGGCTTCAAATCCCAGCTCTGCCACCTCCAAGCTGAGGAACTTGGACAAGGTCACTTCCCAATTAGGCCTCAGTTTCTCCTTTGTGAAATAGCACTGGGGCCTCCCAACTCATCAGTTTACTTTCGGCTGGGGGTAGCAGCCGAGGGGAGGCTCCAGCCTACAAGCACGTGGGGGAGTGAGGACAGTTTGCAAAGCGCAGGGTCCTGAAGCTGACTTTTCAGTCCTATTTATTTAAAGATAGAGTCTCACTCCGTTGCCCAAGCTGGAGTGCAGTGGCATGATCTCGGCTCACTGCAACCTCCGCCTCCCGGGTTCAAGCAATCCTCCTGCCTCAGCCTCCTGAGTAGCTGGGATTATAGGTGCATGCCACCATGCCTGGCTAATTTTCATATTTTTAGTAGAGACAGGGTTTCACCGTATTTGTCAGGCTGGTCTTGAACTCCTGACCTCAGGTGATCCACCCGCCTCGGCCTCCCAAAGTGCTGGGATTACAGACATGAGCCACCATGCCCAGCCTTCAGTCCCCTTTATGCTGACTGGGGGGTAAGTCACCCCTGTTGTCCCACCTTTGATGTGAGAAAGTTGGACCAGGGCTTTCCAAGGCCTCTCTCAGCTCTAAGAAGCTCTGATTACTGGAAAAGCAAGCCAGCTGCCCAGAAACAGTGGAGGCCCAGGCTCTGCCTTGAAACACTTGCGCTTCACCTTTTCTCTGGGCTCTCACGAAGTGGCTGTGTTAGTCTATTTTGTGTTGCTGCAAAGGAATACCTGAGGCTGAGTAATTCATAACAAAAGGAGGTACATTTGATTCACAGTTCTGCAGGGTGTACAAGCATGGCACCAGCATCTGCTCAGCTTCTGGTGAGGTCTCAGGAAGCTTCCAATCATGGCAGAAGGTGAAGTGGGTGCAGGCATGTCACATGGCGAGAGACAGAGCAAAAAGAGAGAGGTAGGAGTTGCCAGGCTCTTTTTACACAATCAGATCTCTAGTGAACGAATAGAAAAATAACTCACCCATTATCATGAGGACAACACCAAGCCATTCAAGAGATATCCATCCCCGTGATTCAAACACCTCCCACTAAGCCCCCCTCCAACAGTGGAGGTCACATTTCAACATGCAATTTGGAGGGGACAGGACATCCAAGTATATCAGTGATGGAAACGGAAGCACAGCACCTCCAAAGGCAGAGAATAAAATATGCAGGCTTCACCCATTGCCAACTAGACAGATGTGACTAAAACCATGTGACAAACAGCCCCACCTCCTTCCAGCATAGTGCCCAGAGCCAGAGTGCAGAGCTGGGACACGATCTTGCATGATGGAACCTGGGAAATCAGAGCTTGGAACTCAGACCACAGAAAAGAATTGTGCTCCTGCCGTGTGGAGGGACAAAATAATGGGGTTACACCTGGGGGACATAGAAAATGAAACACACAGCTTAAGCTCCTCTCTCTCCAAACATTCGCTCTGTCACTTCCTCCCAGTTCTTGGTGACTGCTGATGAGGGGAGCGACCGAGCTGGCATTATCTGGAATGTTCCAATCAAAGGAAGTCCTTCCCGGATTCTTATCTCCATCTTTCTTGTCTTAAATCCTACAGTTCACTTGCTCTCCATGTTGTTCCATCCCACTGGAAATTTCTGGCCACTTTAACACCTCATTCCCTTTCTAGTGCTTAGAGCTCCGCCTGCATGTAGACCTGTGCATTGTGGTCTCCAGCTCCAGAGCCCTTATACCCAGTGGACTCTGCTTCAACTGCCTCTTCCCCACCTTGTCTCCCAGCCAAGTCCCTCAACTCAGCTCTAAGAGCCTTTCCCCGAAGCCCTAGTTCTTTCCTCTCTGTTTCCACAAAGCCCTCCATCACGGTTCATTATGATTTGCTCTGATGTTGTCCCCGCCAGCTAGACTGTGGGTTTCTGGAGGGCTGGGAGTGGGCCTGATAAGGCAGACGGGAGGGTTCCACTGCAGATCTGAGGCTGAGCCTACCAGTTGGGTGAGTTTGAGCCTCTTGGAACCTCAGTGTTCCCATCTGCAAAGTGGGAATGATCACTTCTACCCAGTGGAATGTATATTAGTCCAGAAAATGGACACTAGGTTCTGCAACCAACAAACCCTGGAATCTCAATGGTTTAACCCAATACCAGTTTATTGTCATAATTGCTGGTGAACTGTGTGGCCCTGGTCCATCTGGGACATATGGCCTCCAAGATCACTATGGCAGGGAGAGAGAGGAGGAGGCAACACACTGGTTCTTTACTTCCTGGATTCAGAAGCCACTGGTCACTTCTGCTTGCCCTTCCTAGGCCATAATTTAACCAAATGCCACACTTGCAATTTCAGGGGAGACTGGAGAATATAGTTTTACTGGGTGCCCAAGAAAAGGAAACTGAACCAGGGTTTAGTGGACGCATAGCCTGTCTCCACCACAGATTTGTTATAAAGATGAAATGACAAAGAATGTGACGTTCCTAGCTGGGTGCCCCTCACATAGTAAATGCTCGAGAAAGCTGCTAATTCCCCATTTGTTTCTTCATCCCCAGGCCCAGGCTCTAAGGAATCTGACTCCTAACAGAGGCCGTGTGAATGCTGGGTGCTGCCCTCCAGTCCCAGGCCCAGGCGTACCCGGCTGTCTCACCTTGCAGCCTCCCCTCCCTCCTCCAGCTCTCTCCAGCCCTGGCTGGGGCAGCTCTCACCCTCCTTTTGCACCTGGGTGGCTGTCTCTTTTCAGAGCATTGATTTGTAATTGGCCAGCACAGCTCTAATGGGCCCGCAAGGCCCCTGGCTGCACTGTGTTAGCTCCATTTAGAGGCTCAGGGCTGTGGAACACAAACCTCCCCTGCCTCTCTGGAGCCAGCACCAGCTCTGGAGTCTCTGGGAGAGGCAAGAGTCAGATCAGTTCTGAGGGCTGCCTGCCGGGGCTCCTTACCCAGCAATGCCCACCCTCACTCCCTCCCACAGCCTCTTTCTGCCGGCTTGGGCAGAGAGCTGGGAGCCGCAGCCACACTCAGCCAGGCTCTCAGCCCATCTGGGGCCCCCCTCCCCACTGAGGGTAGACAGTAGAGGGTCTCTGCTTCTCTTCCTGTTGGGGGTCTCTTGAAAAGAGCACAGGACACAGGGGCCTAAAGGACAGTGTGGTCCTCAATGCACCTTAAGTCATTCCATCATCACTACAGGTTATATCAAAGTAGGTCTTATTGGCCCCATTTTACAGATAAAGAAATTGAGGCTTGCAGATTGCAAAGCAATATTTTCTAAACATATTTAGCCAGACAACCCACCCACTTTTTTTTGCATGGAGTAAACCCAAAGCACCCACTTCAAAGCATGCCAATCATGGCGACCTATTTCTCACCCACAGCTGATCCAACACATGCTTCCCGGGAGCCCAGTGTGTGCCCTCCTTTAGCTCAGGGGTTCTGAACCAGCACTTCAAAGGCCTGGGACCTTCCAGCATTTGCATGTGAAACATTATCTGAATGTGCATCTTTCCAGCAAGGGTCCATAACTTCCAGTAGATCCTCAGAGGCTCCTGGGACCTGGCATAAGTGAAGAGCCCTTGCCTCGGCTTGAGTCCCTGTAGACAAGGCCCAGTTTTGATCTGGGGTTTTGCAAAAGCAACCTGAATGTCAGAGATTCAGGGAAGAGCTCCATGACAGTGGGAGAAATGGCCCGTGTTACAGCAGGGACGAGGGGACAGTAAACGGATGAGCTTGGCTGGAGCAGAACGGGTGTTTGGGAACAGTGACAAATGAGGCTGGGGCATCGAGGGGACCTCGGAGAATGGGCCAAGGCATTTAGATTTGATTGGAGAGACCCTGGAGAGCCACTGGCCATCCTGGAGCCAGCAAGTGGCAGCTCGGGAATCAGGTTTGCAGTAAAGGCCGGCAGGAGTGTAGAGGGGTAATGTGCTATGTGGACGGGGCTCCATGGGCAACTGGATCTAGGGAGATTCCTGCTGCTTTAGGGGCAAAAGCAGGGCTGGTGACTGTCAGGAGTATTGCAAAGGAGGAGAGAGCAGTGATGCCCTGTGGAGACAGCACGGCTGGGAGCAAGGTCCTTGGATCTGAAGGCTCCTGGTTTGAATCTCAGGTCAGCTGTTTCCTAACTGTGCAACTTTGGGCAGTAACTTATCCTGTCATCTGTGCCTGGGTTTCTTCCTTATAAAACAAGGATAACTGTGCCTGCTTGGTGGTTGTGAACGTTCACTTAAATGAGAGAAAATGCATCTGAAGAAGCCCTTAGCTAGCAGCAAGGCACACTCATCAGCACTCGACAACGGTGGGGTCTGTTATGACCCCTCAATCCATCCTGTAAACACTTACCAAATCCCTGCTAGGCAGCAGGTGCCCTCCTGGACATCCTAGCATGTTTGCTGACTATAACTCAATGAGATGGATGGCATCATGCCTACTTGACAGATAAGGAAACTGAGGCACAGAGAAGTTTTTCATAATCAGTAGTGACATCTGTTAGTGTTGATCCAGAAGCTCAAATGTTAAGAGGTCAGTGACAAAAGTGTGACCTCTCTCTGACCCAGGGTGAGAGAAAACGTGCTCTTGGTGATGTTCAAGGTCATACAATTGATTGATTCTTGGGATTGTGGGTGAATGGGGTGCTGATCCAGGCACTGACAGCATCTCACAAACTGTAACATTCCCAAGAATCACTGGGGATGGGATGCATGTGAAGGTTCTGATCTTTTGAGGCTGGGGTGGGGCTCAAGACCCTGCATGCTAACCAGCTCCGAGTGATGCTTCTTTTTCCTTTTTCTTTTTTTTTTTTTTTTTGAGACAAAGTCTCTCTGTGTCACCCAGGCTGGAATGCAATGGCACAATCTCAGCTCACTGCAACCTCCGCCTCCTGGGTTCAAGCGATTCTCCTGCCACAGCCTCCTGAGCAGCTGGGATTACAGGCATAGGCCACTGTGTCCAGCTAATTTTTGTATTAGTAGAGATGAGGTTTCAGTATGTTGGTCAGGTTGGTCTCGAACTCCTGACCTCAAGTGATCTGCCCACCTCAGCCTGCCAAAGTTCTGGGATTACAGGCGTGAGCCACCATGCCTGGCCAGTGATGCTTTTTTGAGTAGCAAGGATTTCCAAAGAATGGATTTGGGGTCTAAAGACTTGACCTTGGACAAGAGACTGAGCCTCAATTTCCTCATCTGTAGAATGGGTACATCTTATCAATCTTGCAGGGCTGCTGTGAAGATTAAAGGAGATGATGTCTGCAGCCTTAGCTCTTATTAGTAAATACAGGACAGCATTTACTGTTAGTAAATATCAGTAAATAGTAATTAGTGAATTAGTAAATACTAACTAGTAAATAGTAATCAGTAAATAGTAAATTAGTAATCAGTAAATTAGTAAATAGTAATTAGTAAATAGTATTAGCAATTAGTAAATACTGGCCAGTATTTACTAACAGTAAATTAGCATTGCTAATTACTAGTACTAATTTACTATTACTAATTACTAAATAACAAGTTTATTATTAGTAAATACTGGCCAGTATTTATTAGTTACTAATACTATTAGTATTAGTGAATACTAATATTGGGGTATTGCAAAGGAGGAGAGAGAAGAATAATATTAAAACAATTTAGTAATACTAATTCACTATTAGTAAATACTGGCCCGCATTTACTAATATCAGTAATTAGTAATGTATTATTATTCATATTTACTGTTACTATTACTATTGGCTCTGAGCCCTCTGTGAAAGTCTGTCTCTGTATGCAGGGAGACAGAAGGTCATTCCCACATATTCAAACCTCAGGATGCTCCTTTAGTTCTGCAACTCCTTCCACCCCAGGAGAAAAAAAATCAGGATGCATTCTGCCATCTCAAACAGCACCCATGAATCGTTTCACATTCAATTTCCCCATCAAATTCACAGGCACGAAGCTCATGCTATTATTCCATTTCCTAATGATCTGTGTGGTGGCAATTGTAAGTAGGACATTTCTTCATGCCCTTGGCACTCCCAAATCTTTGAAACTCCCTTTCTAGGCCAGATCCCCTTCCTGGCAGCTGCGGTATGCCTCTCCCCCTCCAAAATCCTGACACCACCTGCCCCCGGTTTCTGCTTATCCAGAACATAAAGGAGCAACAGTAACGTGTCTCTCTGGGGAACAACACTGGTTCTCCCTTGTGTTCCATGGAGGTGAACTTTGGCAGCAGGCAGCAGGGCAAGCTGAATGGAAGTGGGTTCCAAGGTCAAAGAGAAAACTGTGTGAGCACCCCCTGCATGCCATTTACAGGCTGCGAGACCTTGGGTGAGGAGGTCACCTTGCTTCCAGGAAGCCTCAGTGTCCTCATCTGTAAGATGGGGATGATAGCCACACAGGGTGGCAGAATCAAAGTGTCTGGTCAAGTGCTGTGCCCTTAATAACCATGACAGCTATTTGTTGAGGTTGTGTGAATGGATGGTATGATGAGATGCCCTGGAATGAGCTGCTATCTGGTCTCAGCAGGCGGCATTCCTCATAGACGGTCCACTGCTATACTGGTTTGGCCTCACCTTTGCAGCCTCAGAATACCAACTGAGTTAACATCATCAGAGTAACTACTCCTGCACCAGCATCTCCCTAGACAGAACAAAACAGGGGCCTGGGGGAGGCAGAGGCGGAGAGCTATTCAATACATTCACCACCATGTAATGCGTGGGAATGACCTAACTGAATAAGGCGGGGTTTGGAAGACCCTTGCAATGCCAAGCATTGGCTTCTAGTTCATAAGTAGTGGGGAGGTCTGAAGGGGTCCTGGGGGAGTGCCAGCCAGGCTGCTGGGGTTGGGGCAGTGCCTATTTACCAACCGGAATGGAAACTTTTCAGCATTTTAACAACCAGTACGGATGGTGCGCCACACACCAGCTGGGGCTGCAGCACTGGGGTGTGAGGTTTAACGAGCCAACAAATCCCAAGACACGTCCAGGAGAGTTTATCAAGAGAGGTCCCTGTGTGAGTGCAAAAGACTACACCTAATCCCAGCACTTTGGGAGGCCAAGAAGGGTGGATCGCCTGAGGTCAGGAGTTCAAGACCAGCCTGGCCAACATGATGAAATCCCATCTCTACTAACAACACAAAAATTAGCTGAGTGTGGTGGTGCCTGCCTGTAATCCCAGCTACTCGGGAGGCTGAGGCAGGAGAATCGTTTGAACCTAGGAGGCAGAGGTTGCAGTGAGCCCCGATCATGCAACTGCACTCTAACCTGGGCAAGAGAGTGAGACTCTGTCTCACAAAAAAAAAAAAAAAAAAAGGCTACACCACATACTTACGGAGTGAGCACCTTTTGGATGAGTAGGAATTCATCTTTGACCTCCTCCTCCACCCCCCAGACCCAGGCAGGTGCCCTGTATTCTACTCACAGCTAGACTGGACTCTCTCTGTCTCTCTCTGTCTCTCTCTCTCTCGGTCTCAGTCTCCCCATTGGTCAAACCAGAATCCAGTTATCTCTGACCCTCCTGGACTCAAAAGGTGAGATGTGTGGGTGTGCGTGTGGGTGTGGCTATGTACTCGTGCGTGTGTACATGTGCACATGGGTGCATGTGTGTGCATGTGTGTATATGTGTGTAAAAGGCCACACACCTCCCTCTCTGATGTCTCCACCCCTCAGAACCCACCTCTCCTCTCCCCAGGTGCTCACACCCATGTCCTCTCAGCCTCTTGCCCTCCACTCAAGGCCTCACCTGACACACCTACCTGGAGTCTGACCTCACCTTGGAAAACACAGCCCCTTAGAACAAGCTGACTGGCGAGGGGACTGGCACGATGGAACACAAAGCTAATCACACAGAGATGGGCCTGTTTATTTGCATGGCACGCATTTGTCTCTGACTGTTTTATCCACCCCCTGAGCCAACCGAAGAGTTCTCAATTTATCCTGCCCGCACGGAGAGACCAGATTGGCGGCAGGCACGCACATTCACAGAAGCCCAATATAGACTTCCAATTATCTTTTAATTTCACTCCTGTCTTTATTTGTTCATTTCACTTTTTCCAAACAGGGACTTAAAAAAAAAAAAAAAGCTGTAATTTATGGAGTTTGAAGTCAACTAGCAGGAGCTAATTTATGGAGTTTGAAGTCGACTAGCAGGAGCGTCGTGTTCACCTGCCGGATGGAATGAGACCTCAGGGTAGAGATGAAAGCTCACTTCCCAGCTGCCCTGCAAGGAAGACGTCTGCCTGTCAGGGGCCACAAAGTCCCTGTTCTTGTCTGTTCTTCTGTCTGTCTGTATTAACTATATTTTCATCTCTTTTTTTTGAGACAAGGTCTTGCTCTGCTGCCCAGGCTAAAGTGCAATGGTTCAATCAAGGCTCACTGCAGCCTTGACCTCCTGGGCTCAAGCAATCCTCCCGCCTCAACCTCCCGAGTAGCTGGGACTACAGGCATATGCCACTGCGCTCGGCTAATTTTTTAATTTTTTTATAGAGATGGGGTCTCACTCTGTTGCTCAAGCTGGGCTGGAACTCCTGGGCTCAAGTAATCCTCCCACCTCAGCTTCCCAAAGTACTCGGATTACAAGCATGAGCCACCACGCCCAGCCTATTTTCCTATTTTCTATATCCTTGATGTTTCACATCTGGGGCCTCTCTGACCAGGAGACACTGCCCCTCCCAGGGTGAGCTAGTTCCTAGAAATAGCAAGTGGCTTACCCGGGAGTGTATCTCTCACATGCAAACCAACCAATCCAGAGCCCATACCCTCCAACCACCTCCTTCATCAGATTCCCAAGGCCTCTCATACTCTGGGCCAGTATTCCCCACCTCTAATCACCCCAGGCCCAGGTACCAGACGACTAAAGACAGCCATCCCTGAGCCTGCTGAAAGTATTCCAACTCGCCAATCTGAATCCTGCTTACCCAGCCTCTCTCACTCCTTCCTGCAGAAACCATCATAAAGCGTCTCTCACCCACGCTTCTGCCTCACTCCTTCTGCCTCCTGATTGACCCAGCGCTTCCCCACGTGGTCCTGCCTGGTGCAGTGTAGCCCCTTCTCTTGGGACCCGTGAGTAAAAAACCACCTTTCAATGGCAGTCGCCTCCTGATCTGTGGGCCTCGCCAGACCTGAATAATAGTAATGAAACCTACATTTTCACACACTGTCAGGTGGCTGTGTTCACCGAGAACTGGAATACAGGGCAGACAGCAGGAAGCCTCATTTAATGAAGACATCTTCTATGCTCAGCTGTTTCACAGGCATTACTTCTGCCCTCAGACAAGGGAAGGTCACAGAAAGTGCCAAGCCAGGACTCAAATCAGGGGCATCTGGCCCCGCCCCTTGCCCTGCACCCAGCCCCAAGCTCCAATCTAGAGGTCTCCAGGCTTTGTTGTTCTCACGTTCCCCCATGCTATTTCTGCCATTCCCAACACATCAAATACCATCTCCACACCCTCTCGTCCTAGCCTGGTGCAGGGACTCCTGTTCCGAACTCCCATGGAAGCCCTCTCGAACCAGCATCCGCACCTCCCACCATCTCCCTGCCTGGTGTCTCCTAGACCACAGCCTCCATGGGCACAGGAGCCATGGCGGTCTCCTTAACCTATGTCATGACATCCCAACACATGGCCTGGTAGGTGGTAAGCATCTTGTAAATATTTTTTGAATCAATCAATCAATCAGTCTATGCCTCTTCCTCTCTTTATCAATACCCAATTCCAAACACTTCTTTCTGGAATGCTTTTTTCTGACCTCTATTCTGATAAACCACCTCATTCATCGCTCCTTTGTGATGCATGGCAGCTTGATCATACCTCAGGCTTATGCCCCGTCTTCTGGACCAGGGACACAATAAGTTCCCCCTGGGGCTTGGACTGTCTTCTGCTCCCAGTGATCCTTGCACCTCCCCACACCCCAAGGCTGGTTCGGGCACATCCAGTGCCCAGGAGCTTTTCAAATGGAAATGTTGATTGTTTGACTTGAAGGGTTTAAGCTGGAGCCACAGAGAGAGGCTCTGGGACACGATGGAGCCTTTATCAGGTGGGAAGCAGCAGTCAGAGGGGCTGAGACCCTTCTAACTTGGTGGCATCTGAGAGGACAATGTGAGGTCACATCTCACCAAGGGGGCATTTCATATGTCTCCCCTTCTCCAAGGGTAAAGACATATGACATATGACCATATGACAGCCGCCAGTGGTACAGGCTGAGGACACCTACTTCCTAAGAGGTCACACCTGCTGGATGAAGTCAGGTCTATAAAACTCTGGACTCTGCAAACAAGGTTTTGGGTCCCCATTTACAAGCCAGTTGACATAATCTTGGAGGTCCAGTTACCCATGCTGTCAAATGGGCATAACAATCGTGTCTCTCCCCAAAGGGGCTGTGAGCATGAGATGGGATGGGATGAGCTTCATACCCCTACCAATAGAATGGTAGCCTGGCCCCTCATCAGCCTCAACAAAGCATTTTTCACCCCTGGAAAAATTATTTTTATTGCCCCGAACACCTCATTCTCTAGTTTCTAGATGAAGACAATGGGCTGTGCAGCAAGAAACATTATAAATCAGGATTTGTCACTCTCAGTCCCTTGGCATTGTCTCTCTTAGCCTGAATGTCCTGATCTGTAAAATGGGGACAATGATAATAACCACCTCTCCAGATTACCGGGAAAATTGAATAATTTTACTTATACAAAGCACCCAGGACTTCATTCCCATTCTGTTACTCACCTTGAGTATGTAACCAAGAGGAATTGATTACGTAACTTGAGAGGAATTGCTCACCCACCACCCAAGAATGAACAGGAATGTTCAGCAGACAAGTAGAAAAGCTAACTTATTTTTAATTCCTAGACTCACTGAAAGCTCCTGAGATGATTGTTAAAAATGGAGGTTTCCTGGGACCCACCCAGCCCACTGAATCAGGACATCTAGAAGGTAGAGCTTAGAAATTTGCATCCCTGGCTTGGTGTGGTGGCTCACATCTGTAATCCAAGCACTTTGGGACGCCAAGGCAGGTGGATCACCTGAGGTCAGGAGTTTGAAACCAGCCTGACTAATATGGTGAAACCCCATCACTGCTGAAAATACAAAAATTAGCCAGGCGTGGTGGTGTGCACCTGTAGTCCCAGCTACTCGGGAGGCTGAGACAGGAAGATTGCTTGAACCCGGGAAGTGGAGGTTGCAGCGAGCCAAGATCATGCCACTGCACTCTAGCCTGGGTGACAGAGTGAGACTTCATCTCAAAAAAACAAAACAAAACAAACAAACAAAAAAACCCAGCCTAGTCAACATGGTGAAACCCTGTCCCTACTAAAAATATAAAAATTAGCTGGGCGTGGTGGTGCATGCCTGTAATCCCACCTACTTGGGAGGCTAAGGCAGGAGAATCGTTTAAACCCTGGAGGCAGAGGTTGCAGTGAGCCAAGATTGTGCCATTGCACTCCAGCCTGGGTGACACTCTGTCTCAAAAAAGAAAGAGAAAAAGAAAGAAAGGGAGAAAGAGAGAGAGAGAGAGTTAAGAAGGAGGGAAGGAAGGAAGGGAGGGAGGGAGGGAAGGGAAGGGAAGGGAGGGAGGGAGGGAAGGGAAGGGAGGGAGGGAGGAGGGAGGAAGGAAGGAAGGAAGGAAGGAAGGAAAGAAGGAAGGAAGGAAGGAAGGAAAGAAGGCAGGCAGGCAGGCAGGCAAGCTGCATCTCTAACAAGCACCCCTTGTGATCCTTGTGCACATTGCATTGATAGGCACTCTTTTGACCAGGATGGAAAGAAAGGGAATTCAGGAGACCCCTCTTGACAGCCACCAGTGGGACAGGCTGAGGACACCTGACTTTCTAAGAGGTCACACCTGCTGGATGAAGCCAGGTCTGTAAAACTCTGGACTCTGCAAACAAGGTTTTGAGTCCCCATTTACAAGCCAGTTGACATAATCTTGGAGGTCCAGTTACCGCTGCTGTCAAACAGGGATAACAACCGTGTCTCTCCCCAAAGGGGCTGTGAGCATGAGATGAGATGAGATGAGCTTCACCCCGAGTGTCCACCCCAATCCACTCAGTATAAAGACAATCCCTGCTGGCTATTGTCCCAAATCGTGCAGGGCCCCACATAGGCTTAGGGTCCATAGCTGAGCCAGCTACAGCCTCTGTCCTCGAGGACTTAGAATGCAGCAGGAGACCAGATCTTGCACACAATGCACTTTATGATGCAGCAGCTGCGGCCAAGGCTAAAAGAGAAGCATCAGAGAACACGAGACCCAAAGGAAGAACAGGTGATCTTGGACGGATGAAGGCACCAGGGAAGAAGGCCCAGACACAGCCTTTCACCCAACTCTGATGGGCCAGAGGGATGTCCATCAGCCTTGCCTGCCAAGAAGTCACCCTGAGCCCGGTTTGCTAGGCAGTGATCAGGAGATGAATCTGGAAGAGTAAACCAAAGCTGGTACACAGACGGTTGTGAACGTCGGCATAGGGAGTCAGGATTGTCTCCTAGAGTCAAAGCCTTCAGAGCCAAATTCCTCCCATGTGTGTGCTTCCTGCGGCCCACAGAGTGTTTTTCAGTTTCATTTTTGAATCAGATGCCAACATTTTAAAATTGAGAGTGATTATGTCACTACCAGGATTCTAAGCTTTTTGCGACAGTGGGAGGATGAGGCAATGCTGGGCCACCTGGCCTGATACCATCGGCTGGGGTGGGGCGGACAGGCGTCCTCACTTGTTCACTTTACCTGCCCAGCCCCCATATGCAGCAAGAGTTTGAGACCCCTGCACAGGACTTTGGGGACTCTTTGAGGACCTTGGTCAGGAGAAGGGTACAATCAGTTCTGTGCTTTGGAAGGTCCTCTGATGACAATTGATACTAGCGATGATGGTGCCGATGATAAGAAAGAGGAAAAGGAGGAAGAAGCAGAGAATAGTTCATATTTAGTAAGCTTTCATGATGGGGGCTCTGCCCCAGTGTTTACTCCTAGTAGCCCATTTAGTTCTCACCACGACCTGATGAGGTGCGTATGCTGTCATCCTCCTTTTTCAGATGAAGCACAGAGCGGTGAGGTCTCTTGCCTAAGGTCATATAGTTGGTAAGTAGCAGAGCCAGGTAGTCTGGGTCCAGCACCCACAGCACTGGTGATGGGGGAGGGGAAATGGTGAGGGGGGTCTGGGAGACGTGAGTCTTCCCTCAGTCTTTCACCATAGGAGATTGTCTGGTTTTAAAAGAGATGTGTCCACATCTAACCCCGATCTGAGCACTAATGCAATGTCTTTCTCCACTGTTCTCAGAAAGGCTGGTTTCTCTTAATAAACTTGTCAGGCAGGGAAGGAGGGCAGAGGCAATCGAGGGCTGGGTCAGGTGGCTTGGCTGTATGCCCTGGCTCCAGACTCCACTGCCATGTTCCTGTTCCCTGCTTGGCCAGCATAAAGCTGACCCCACTGCGAGGACCAGCAGACCTCACAAGAATGACCCCATCCACGCCTAATGGGGCTCCACCTGCCCATGACTCACCACACCCAAGCCTCTGAGCCCAGTGGATTTGCAAAAGAGAAAATAAAGCACACACATAAAGAATAACCAACCCCATGCGTTTCCTGGCATCGGGTGACTGTTTGGTTAAGAGCTTCCTCCTTCTTTGTATGCCCACTGGACACTCCTAACATCCTCTAGCTGCTGACCACAGAGCTGGCTCAGGTGGCCCACCACAAGCTCAGCCCCTGGGCGGGCCCCCCACCCCAGCCACCAGGGAAGCATCGAAGGAGGCCAGCCACTGGGATCTGCCAGCTCTGGGCCCCAGCGGCCACCCTCTGCAGCTCAAAGTCACCTTTGCTCCTCTCCCCTCCTCGGCTGGCCAGCCAGAACCAGCCCAGAACTCCCTCCCCTCCGCTCAGCAGGACCCAGGAACTGGTCCCTACTGGGCAATTATTAATCAGATTCTTGACATTCCTCAGCCCCAGGTTGGCTGGAGAAGCATGTTCCCCAGAGGAGCAGAGGCCCGGGACTGGCATTTGGATATGCAGCTGACCGGCAAGGTGGTGCTGTCAGCCGCTGCCCTGCTCCTAGTGACTGTGGCCTACCGGCTGTACAAGTCGAGGCCTGCCCCAGCCCAGCGGTGGGGTGGGAATGCCCAGGCAGAAGCCAAGGAGGAAGCACAGGGCTCAGGGCAGCCTGCTGTACAGGAGGCTTCTCCTGGGGTGCTGCTGACGGGGCCAAGACGCCGGAGGAGCGGCAAGGGGGCTGAAGCACCACAGGGCTGCAGCTGTGAGAATCCAAGAGGCCCCTATGTCCTGGTCACGGGGGCCACTTCCACAGACAGGAAGTCCCAGAGAAAAGGCTCAGGTGAGGAGCGGGGCGGGCAGGGCTCGGACTCTGAGCAGGTGCCTCCTTGCTGCCGCGGCCAGGAAACCAGAACAGCTGTTGGCGGTAACCTTGACCCTCCCCATCTCCCCCGCTTGGGCAGCGAACCGAACAGCTCCCCAGCTGGACTCATTGCAGCAGCCGACGGCAGCTGTGCCGGTGGTGAGCCTTCTCCACCGCAGGACAGCAAACCCCCTGAGCATCCAGGGCTGGGGCAACTAGAACCTCCCCACTGTCACCACCCGGCTCCCTTGCAAGGCAGCAGTGACATGAACCAGAGCTGGGTCTTCACCCGTGTGATAGGGGTCAACAGAGAAGAGGCTGGGGCTCTCGAGGCTGCCTCCGATGTTGGCCTGACCCTGCATCAGCAGGAGGGAGCCCCCAACGCCTCCTATACCTTCTCATCCATAGCCCGCGTCCGAATGCAGGAGAATCTCATACAGAAGGTGGAGGGGGTTGAGCCCAGGCTCAAGGGCAAGGTGTACGACTACTACGTGGAATCTATCTCTCAGGCCATCTTCCAGGGCAGGCTGGCTCCCAGGACAGCAGCCCTGACTGAGGTTCCATCCCCTAGGCCACCGCCAGGGTCCCTGGGAACAGGGGCAGCCTCGGGAGGCCAAGCCGGTGACACAAAGGGTGCAGCCGAAAGAGCCGCCTCCCCGCAGCCAGGGCCGTCGCCCTCCACCCGAGGCTTCAGCCGGAAGGAGAGCCTTCTGCAGATAGCGGAGAACCCAGAGCTGCAGCTGCAGCCAGATGGCTTCTGGCTCCCCGCTCCACCCTGCCCAGACCCGGGCGCCCTGCCTGGCTCAGGCAGAAGCAGCCAGGAGCCCCATGTGCAGCTGGTGGCCGGGACCAATTTCTTCCACATCCCGCTCACCTCTGCTTCAGCCCCACAGGTCCACCTGGATCTGGGCAATTGCTATGAGGTGCTGACCTTGGCCAAGAGGCAGAACCTGGAGGCCCTGAAGGAGGCGGCCTACAAGGTGATGAGCGAAAACTACCTCCAGGTGCTGCGCAGCCCGGACATCTACGGGTGCCTGAGCGGGGCAGAGCGCGAGCTGATCCTGCAGCGCCGGCTCCAGGGCCGCCAGTACCTGGTGGTGGCTGACGTGTCCCCCAAGGAAGACTCCGGCGGCCTCTGTTGCTATGACGATGAGCTGGATGTCTGGCGCCCGTTAGCTCGCCTGCCCCCCGAGGCCGTGTCCCGGGGCTGTGCCATCTGCAGTCTCTTCAATTATCTCTTCGTGGTGTCCGGCTGCCAGGGGCCCGGGCACCAGCCCTCCAGCCGCGTCTTCTGCTACAACCCGCTCACGGGGATCTGGAGCGAGGTGTGCCCGCTGAACCAGGCCAGGCCGCACTGCCGGCTGGTGGCCCTGGACGGGCACCTGTACGCCATCGGTGGAGAGTGTCTGAACTCGGTGGAGCGTTACGACCCCCGCCTGGACCGCTGGGACTTTGCCCCGCCGCTCCCCAATGACACGTTCGCCCTGGCGCACACGGCCACGGCGTGTGCCAAGGAGATCTTCGTCACCGGCGGCTCGCTGCGCTTCCTGCTGTTCCGCTTCTCTGCGCAGGAGCAGCGCTGGTGGGCCGGCCCCGCCGGGGGCAGCAAGGACCGCACGGCCGAGATGGTGGCGGTCAATGGCTTTCTCTATCGCTTTGACCTCAACCGCAGCCTGGGTATCGCCGTGTACCGCTGCAGCGCCAGCACCCGGCTCTGGTACGAGTGCGCCACGTACCGGACGCCTTACCCGGATGCCTTCCAGTGCGCGGTGGTGGACAACCTCATCTACTGCGTGGGACGCCGGAGCACCCTCTGCTTCCTAGCAGACTCTGTCTCACCCAGGTTTGTGCCCAAGGAGCTGCGGAGCTTCCCGGCCCCGCAGGGCACCCTCCTGCCCACTGTTCTGACCTTGCCCACCCTCGATTTGCCTCAGACCAGGGTCTAGCAGTCCTTTAACTGAGCTCCTCATGCAAAGCTGGGGGCCACAGGCTCCACTGCCAGCCATCCCTCTGTGGGCCATTTCTAGGCAATCAGGCAGCCCAGTAATGTGGCCATCAAGAGGTGAATTCCAGTCCTTTCTCCTCCCCTGGCTGGGGTGAGAGGGGTCTTAGATGAGTCTTACCCTTCATGGGCTACAGAGGCCCCACTGCAGAAAAGAGGACCAGCAGCTGGTGTTCCAAGGCAGAAGGCATTCATGTCTTCAGGGATGACGCCTTTGCTTCAACTCTGAATTCTTGGGGGGATACACCAGGACCCCACCAAAGCTTAGGGGGCGTAGCCTTTTTGCAATCATAATTCTAGGAGCCAGTTGACCCCAGCAGCCCCTTGCTAGTTGCTCTGGAGAGGGGTTGGCTGTCTGACCCATCAGTGCCCCTTCCTAAACATCAGCCACTGGGCCCCACCTCCACAGTTCCCAAAAGCACCGGGACACACAGGTGGGAAAGATGGAGGTCGGTGACTTGGGCAGGACCAGGAAGGAGCCGGGGAGCCCCAGGGGCCCTGGCCAGAGGGAGTGGTGGTTTGAAACGTAGAATAGCTGAAGCTGGGGCCAGCCTAGGAGACTCTTGCTTGTGAGAAAATGTACCAAAGCCCACTTTACTTTTCTCCTTATTGGAAGAAAGAGAAGCAGCCATTGTACCAAGCTATCTTCTGGTAGAGGTCTGCTAAGGATACACGGAGGTCTCAGCAAAGGGAAGAAACTATGTGATCCAAGGGCCACCCTGTTCCTCAGCCCTGCCCATGTTAACTGAGCATTTCACTTTCTCAGATCTGTAGCCATCTTCCTGTCTGGAAGCAGGGGCAGCCACCACCAGTCAGCACTTCAGGGTGACAGCATAATTTGCCCTCCTTGTGCCAGGTATGGTCACCTGGTTTGCCTCATTCACATTTTCAGCTGGATGACCAAGTGGAGGAACTAGAAGAGTCTAGTGAAGCATCCAGAGACTGGATCTCCTTTCACATTGGGTTTGATAAACTCTGAATGAAGGAGACCCCCAGCCTCAGGAAAGCACCTGTCCTTCCAGGAGGGACGGGAGAGAGCCTGACCCAGTGTATTACCACAGCCCTTGTTCTACCTCTGAGGGAGACAGTGACAGATGGGAAGGCAGTGATGCTCTTGGTCCCAGCCAGAAGCCAGGGGAGATGGGAGGTATACCAGAGCACGGCCTGACAAGGAAGAAAATAAGGATGCTTTGGACCTCAGTGTCCTTGTCTTGAAAATGGGAAGGACAATTCATGTCCCTATCTGCCCTGGGGATAAATGAGAGCCCCCAAGGGAAAGTTCTTCCCAGTTTCCCAGGTGGTCCCAGCTAGATCCTATGTCCACTGAAGCTGCTGGGGCCCAGGCTGTGGGTCTTGTTGAAAGAAGCAGGACTGGAACAAAGGATGAAAAGGAGGTTGGCATGGACATAAGAGGAGAGCTTGCACTGGACCACCGAAGGCCACCATCCCTGGTGGCTGGCACCATCCCTGGGCTCTGGCACCAGGCTCTGCCAACGGTGGCTCAGAGGCCACAGGGTGACATTGGCCACGCCCCCACCCCACTTCCCTGGCCTGGGCCTCAAAAGATGAAGCAGCTGAATTTATTCCTAAATCAGAGACCAGGAAGGGAAAGTCAGCTGGGGCCATGGCTACCTTCTTGGGAGAGTGACCCCTGAACCCAGCCAAGGCCACATTCAAGCTCAGTGTCAACACTAGGCATGAACCTCCAAGGGACCTGCGGGCTGCGGCAGAATGGCTTCAGTGACAAGACTCAAAGGAGGCACTAGCATTGTTCTGCTGGACTGGGGGAAGGACTTGCTTGGGAGGAGAACCCTACATAGGAGCTGGGGGCAGGCGGACCCAGATCCAACCTTCAACCCCTAGTGAGGGGCCAGGCAGAGGACAAGGCAACAACCAAGCTAGGTCAAGTTCTGGAAAGGTTCCAAGCCCAGGAGGAACAAGGACCACTCTGGAAAAACATTCCGAAGCCCATTGCATACCTGTGATAGAGACTAGGGGAGTGATTCCAGGGATAAGACCGACAAATGTGTTCCAGGCCCCAACCGATGGTGGGTGTGGTCTTGTTAATGAGATGGGGAGCTGAGATTTGGGCCTGGACTGGGAAGAGGAGTACACAGTCCATCTGATCCACCTCTCTTATGGTTCCATTGGCAAAATCATTCATCATTCGTCATATCTTTTCCTGGCAAGCCCTCACAATGGCTTCGTAAGTGTTTCAACACAGTGTCCCAGGCAGTCACTACCTATAGATTAGAGCTGATGTGCCGGCCTGGGGCTCTGGAGCTGGGCTTCAGGAAGAATGTGGTCAGGGCCATCAGGGTGGAACAAGGTAGCTCAAGACCTTGGAAAGCCACCCTGAGGGCACAATGGTTCTTGCAGTTTAAGATGACACTTTAAAAATAAATTCTCTCCTAATGATGGCTTGAGTCCTGCCACTCAATGGGAGCATCAGCAGAACCTGTAGCATCTTATTTGGAATTGACATTCTCTATTGTAATTTTGTTCCTGTTTATTTTTAAGTTTTCTTTTTGTTTCACTGGAAAGGAAAGATGATGCTCAGTTTTAAACATTAAAAGTATACAAGTTGCTTTGTTACAATAAAACTAAATATGTACACACACCAAAAAAAAAAAAAAAAAATGGTCAGGATGCATTCATTCACTCCCGAAATACACATTTACAGAATATTTGGGCTGGGCAGTGTTCTAGGTGCTGGAGATGCAGCAGATCCCTGCCTTAATGGAGCTCACATTCTAGCAAAGGAAAATGGACACTTTTAAAAAGAAATACATAGAACCTAGTACCTAGGCTGCATATACACTAAGGAGAAAGCCGAGGCAGGGACATGGGATCCTGAGTGCTGGAGGAAAGGGTTTGCTCTTTTAAATCGTGTGATCAGGCCTCCCTGATAGGATGACATTTGAACAGGGACCTGAATGGAAATCTGGGAGACGCACAGACCAGGACTGGCCCAGGGAACCAGAAGAGTGGCCTTGCAACCAGAAGCACTTTGCTGTGCCCACCAGGGAGAGCAGGGCTGCTTCCAAGGAGCGCCATCTTGGGGTAGGAAGAAGGACAGGGGCCCAGCTATTCTGTTTAGCCTTTGTTGTAAGGGAAAAAAACTCAATTACACCTACATTTACAACATATAGGAGTGAGAGCCAGTGTCGTTACCAGAATGTTGCAGACCCTATACTCAGGTGTGCAGCTGAGATGACTTCATGGGGCCAGAGTCTCAGAGTTCTACTTGACTTTACTTAATAGCCTGGGGTCTGTTGGCCTCCTGCCCTTAGCCTCAGAGTGACATCTGTGTCACTTGGCTTCTTGCTTTTCCAATAGGAATTCTTTCTTCTTCAGAAAAAAAAAAAAAAAAAAAAAAATTAAATTTGGGTTGCTTTCCACTTTAAACCAACCATGCCCATTATAGAAAAAAATAGAGAAAGGTATTAAAAATCTCCCCAATTTTGCCACTCAACGGCACCCCCTACTGTGGTGTGTGTCCCTCTGGTCTTTTTCTTCTGTGCAAAGTTTTTGTTTGGCTTGATTTTTGCCTAGGTGTGATTACTCTAAATATACAATTCAGTTTCTTCGTTTTTTCACTTAGCATTTTATAATAAGCATTTTCCGGTGTTATTACAAATCCTAGGTAAACATCATTTCAATAGTTGCACAATATTCCATGGAGTGAATGTACCAAGGTTTATTTAAACATCTCCCCTCCTGTTGGGCCTGCCTGTAGATTTTTGTTTTCTGTTGGGTTCTCTTTCTATCATAAATAAAACGTTCTTTGTTTTCTTATTCCTCCCTATCTGGGGCCTTCATCAATATTTACAAGAGAATGCCAGTCTAGGTCCCGTCTGCAATAGTAGAGTTGTTGAAACAACCACAGAAGCCACAGCATTTGCCTAGGGCTGGGGCCTGGCCCTTCTGTGACTGTAGGACAGAGCTGTCCTTGGAAGCCTACGGCAAGAGAGGCAAGGCTGGCTGGAGGGGCCATCCGGGGGCACCACATTCACTGGGCCCCTACTGTCCTCTGCATGCTTTTATATGCATCTCCTCACTGATCCTCACAACAACCTTATTTTACGGGTGAGAAAGCTGAGGCTCAGAGAGTTTAATGAAATTTGCCTTCATGGCAAAACCCAAAGGCCTTCTGTTTTCATTAAAAGTGCTTGAATCCAAGGCCAGCCAGAGTGGCTTATGCCTGTAATCCGAACACTTTGGGAGGCCCAGGTGGGAGCGTCACTTGAGGTCAGGAGTTCAAGACCAGCCTGACTAATATGGTGAAACCCCGTCTCTACTAAAAATACAAAAATTAGTTGGGCATGGTGGCACACGCCTGTAATCCCAGCTACTCAGGAGGCTGAGGCAAGAGAATCGCTTGAACCCAGGAAGCAGAGGCTGTAGTGAGCCAAGGTCGAGCCACTGCACTCCAGCTTGGGCGACAAAGTGAGACTCTGTTTAAAAAAAAATAAAAAGGGCTTGAATCCAGCCTTACTACCTTGCGTTCAATACTCTCTCCACTCCTCTATGCTGAGGCAGTGGAGGCCATGACCCAGCATCAGCCTTGCCTCCGACCCTGTCTCCACCCACACCAATCAATTGTGCTCCATCTTTGAACTTGGAACTCAAAGGACATTTTCTTAAATTCTCTGATCCTCAATACCTGCATCTGTAAAATGGGTTTGCCACTGCCAGCCTCAAGAGGATATTGTGAGAACTAACAAAATAATAGAGGGAAAGCTCCCAGCCCAGGAACTGCTACTACTACATCTTGTAGTACTTGCAGTCATGCCTGTAATCCCAGCACTTTAGGAGGCCAAGGTAGGAGGATTGCTTGAGCCCAGGAGTTCAAGACCAGCCCAGGCAATGTGGCAAAATCCCATCTCTACAAAATATACAAAAATTAGCCAGGTGTGATGGTGTGTGCCTGTGGTCCCAACTACTTGGGAGGCTGAAGTGGGAGGATCACTTCAGCCTGGGAAGCAGAAGTTGCCTTGAGCTGAGATCATGCCACTGCACTCGAGCCTGGGTGGCAGAGTAAGACCCTGTCTCAAAAAATAAATAAATAAATAAAAGTAAAATAAAAATAAACATTTGTTAAAGTAGGTCTTAGAAGAACAGTTGTCTCCTGCAGCGGGGCTGCCCTAAGCCAGCTCAGAGGAGGAGGTTTTCTTTTACCACCCCTGCCACCTCTTGCTCTCTTTCGTCCTGGCCCTGGAGGAGGAAGGTTGAGAATTAAGCTGCAGCGGCCTCTTCTTGTCTCAGAAGGTCTGGGGCAGGGGATGTTCAACATAAAAGTTACTCATATTTTAGACCATCCAGGTTTTGAGACTGTGAGCCTCTACTCTGCTCTTCCAGAGTAGTTCAGGATTGACTGACTGGCTGATTTGAGATTCCTCAGGCTGAAAGCATTAAGCAATTTCCAGGGGGTGTCAGTCGGAGCTGTGGAGCTTCAGAAGCTGCTCAGAGGCCCCTGGGAACCCTGAGAAAGTGCGAGATGGAGGGGGCTCCCTTCTTTCACAGATTGGGAGGAATCGCCACTTGGGGGAACTGGGAGTATGTTGGGCTGTGTCTGAGCTGCATATACTTAAAGGCCGCAGACAGAGGCAGCCAGCACTTCCCATCTTTGTAATCCTTACTGGAAAGGGCCTTGTGGCCTGAGGGTACCCCTCGGATCCCCCTAAAGCTGTGGCTTCAGCCAGGAGCAACCGCTAGGCTGGGGCAGAAGGCGGAGCATGAAACACAAAGGAAGGAGATACATTCAGGGAGCGAGAAGAAAGGACAGCCTGGAGGAAAGTCTCCACAAACAGCTCTGACCCTCGGGTTTTTTGAAATGTGAGATGTGAAAACAAAAATGAAAAAGCGATCAAGTTTGCGTTGCTTTTTTGTGTGCAGGGAGGAGACGCAAATTTTATACCATAATAAATAGAGTTCCTCTCACCAGGCTCTGTGCAAATACTTTACTGTTATTCCCTCACTCTTCCCTCACTACATCACTGTCTGACAGAGCAATTATCTTCAAGACATAGAAGAGGAAATGGAGACAGGACCCTGCACAAAAATTACCTATTGATTTAATGATTACTAGTAATTATAACACCTACCTTTTTATTGCTAAAAAACTGGAAGAAGGCATGTAATCATTGTCAATACATTTATAAAACACAAGGCTAATAGGAGCTTTACTTACATTGTCTCTGGCCAAATTCTCCCTTTCCCATCAATGTCTCCATGTCTTGAATCTGGTCATGTGACTTGCTTTGGCCGCTGTGGGGCAGTAACAAATTTGACATAAGCAGAGGTTGAAAATTGCTAGGGCATTGGATGTGCTCTCTCATGGCTCTTAGAAATCACAAGACTGCTGCCATGTGAACAAGCCCAGCCTAGGCTGTGGGATGATGAGAGACCCATGGACCAGTTACCCCAGTCAACAGCCAGTTACCAGTTACCCCAGTCAACAGCCAGCCAAACCCCCAACCTGTGAGTGAGGCCACCAGCTGACCAACCACAGATACCTGAAAGAACCCAACCAAGACTAGCAGAACCCAACCAAGACTGGCAGAAGAACCACCTGGCTGAACCCAGCCCCAGTTGCCAATCCACAGGCTCATGAGAGAAATAGATACTTGTGGTTTTAAGCCAGTCAATTTTGGAATGGTTTGCAACACCACAATAGGTAAGTGACACAACAATCCTGTGATATATCATCACTTTGCAGTTGAGGAAACTAGAGTTCAAGAAAGTGAAATCTCATTCCCAGGGTCACATGCCTATAAGACAGAAGAGCTGGGAGACCCACCCCACACCTCCACCGCCCAGGTCTGCCTGACTCCAAATCCTGGGTTCTTCCTTATTCAGCCATAGGGCCCTGGCTCTGGTCTAGCCAGACTAGGGCACTGGGGACCCTCTGGGTGCCTGCCTGGCCAAGGAGCTTGATGCTAGCCCTCAGCTAGGTATTTTCCATGACCCAGGAACCAATGTCTGCAGGGGGAAAACTCTGAGCCACCTCAGAGGAGGATCTTTACAAAAAGATCAAGAGATCAGCTCCTTGAAAAGCAATCACTGACACCTATTGAGCACAGCCACTCTATCGGCCAACTATCTTGGGATAGAGCACCTGCACTCTGCCCCCAAGAGCCTCCCCGCTGCTGAAAGGTGTTCTGTTGCCATTACCTGGGGATTGTTGGTACCTAGAGGATCCCCGAACCAATGACAGGCAGGAGTTGGTGTGTAAATACCCCAGCTCCCTCAACCCTGGGGTGAGATAACTCCTAGGTTCATGTTCTGCACTGGCTCCCAGATTTCCTGGTAGGACTGAGCCCCAGTTTCCACCGGCAATACCTACCTTGATAACATCCCTTTAATAATGTCACTCCAGTCTTCCTGGCTGGTGCTCCTACCTACTCCTCCTCCCTTTGTGAGACCATAGAGGAGCTGCACCCTTCTTTCCCCTCAAACCTGCCCCCCTCTACCTTCTTGAGGGCTTCACACCACGGACAGCCCTACACTGGCACCGACAATCCTCCACTAGCTCCTGGACGATTCCAAGTGGCATTCAGATGGGTTCTGGGATCTTTTATCTTAAAAGAAAAGCCACTTCCACATGACTTGCTTGGTAGTACAATAAATAAAAACCATGAATATACTTTAGAAGGTTAAAAACACTACACAGATATAATGCATCTTATTTGCAATGAGTGTCAAAGTGATGTGGTTTCTTTGTGTTCTTGAAAACAGTTTATCCTCTAAAGATTTTTGATTCTTTCTCCTGCAATTATGTTTATATGATCACATTCAGCAATCTTCACTTTGTAGATAAAATGAGGGTCAGCTTTAACCTGGCCTCAATTTCAATCACAATATGTTCTGAGTGAATTCTTTTAAAAACAAAACAAAAACTCCTGTTGTAGAATCAGATTTGAGGGAGCCAGTATCAGGCACCACCCACACCCTGTGGTTAAGTGTTTAGCTTCCTCAGTTGTACCCAGAAACATTTAAACCCATATCCGGTACCTTTTGACCACTTGCTTTCAGTTCCTAAATTTGGTCTCTCTCCCCTGGATGACACAGTGGGGTGGATGGTGGAAGATGGTGACAAATTAGGACAATATCAACCTCAAAAAGCCCAGGCAAGTAATGTCTTTAGTACAGATTGTCTTTTTAAAAAAACACTATTGTGGCATAATACATATAACACAAAACATACCATTGTAACCACTTTTAAAGCATGCCATTCAGTGGCATTAAGTGCATTCACAACAGTGCATCTATTTGTGTTGTATGTGATTACAAAAGATACACAAACATTTATTGTAGAATATGCAATTGGAAAAATCCAGAGAAGCCCAAGAAGACAGTAAAAATCATTTCCTCTCAGAAATAATTTGTTATTGTTTTGACTTCTTTATTTCCAGTTTCTTATCACCCATAATTTTAAAAATAAAAAATGAGATCTTATACATAACATAAAATTTACCACTTTTGCTATTTTTAAGTGTACACTTCAGTGGCAATAAGTACTTTCACATGGTCATGCAACCACCGTCATTATCCATCTCCTTTTTCATCATCCCAGGCTGAAACTCTGCACGCATTAAAGGATACCCCTCTGTCTCCCACTCCCTCCTTAAGTAAAAGTTGTCTTTAACTTTGCAAAGCATCCTTCACAAGGATGAGGAAGTTCTTTGCTCAGTCAGCACAGAAAATTGGAAATGTGCCTTAAGCACAAAGACAGACTGGTTTTCATTCATTCTGGAAAGTTCCACAAACAATGCAGCACCCAGCTCACTGGGATGCTCCGGGGCAAGAGAATCTGCCCTCACCAGAGGACATGATGAATAGCTTCCTTCTCTAAGTCACCAGCGCTCCCTCCTCATTGCCATGGGGAAAGACAAAAGGAAAATCACCCTCTCTGTTCTCCAGGTACTCCCTCCATCCTCTTGCTACATCAATTACTTTTGGTGTTGTAACAAAAATATAGGTTGGAAATGATAGAGGTATAAAATATGGGGATGATTTTGTTCCATCGTGGGTCTTAATTATGCAATGACAGGCACTTTTGGATACGTGAAACTAAGTAACTGCGATCATGGAGAAAGAATCGCTTCAAGGTTGTTTGACACCCAGGACAGGGACTGTATTTAAGAAGCATCAAGTTGCTTTAACCACAGGGATGAATGGGAGTATGGAGGATTGGAAGACCAAGGCTTGGGTGCAAAGTGGGCATCAGAGAAGGTTTCCAGAGGCAGCAAGGTCCACAAAGGGAGTAACAAGGCTAGCACATCTGCCTGTCAAATTGACAGGCATGGGTTCCACCTTTCATCCATCAGATGTTCATTAAACCAGTACTACTTGCAAGGTGCCAGGGGAACTTTGTGAATGGCTGAGCCCATTGTGCTAGGGATGCTGAGAAATAAACAGGTGAACAATTACAGAAAATGATGGGAGATTGGCACAGATTCAGTGCAGGAATCAAATGTAATGCTGGGGTGGAGAGTGACAGCGGGGGCACACTTAAGACAGTTCTCAAGGTGGCTTCCCCAAACAGGTGGAATTTAAGCTGAGATGTGAACAATGATGAGGACTTGGCCAAGAGGGAGGAAGTGTGGGGTGGGGGAAAGAGAGGGAGGGAAGATGAGAGAGAGAGGCACAAGAGGAAGAGCATTCTAGAGGAGGGAACACCAAGAGCAAAGGCCCTGTGTCCTAGCCCAGTGAAGGCCAATGTGGCCAGAGCGGGGATAGGAGACCAGGTTACACAGGTGTTGTCAGCCAAGATAAGAAGGGAGAATTTTATTCCTAGTCCACTGAGAAGCCTTCAGCAGATTTTGTTTACTTAATTTTTACAATAAATGTCTTATTTTACAATAGTTGTAAATGTACAGGAAAGTTTCAAGGATAATACATCACACATACCCCACACCCAGTTTCCCCTGTTGCAAGGGTCCTCAACCCCTGTTGGGGTTCTGGTACTGGTTCATGGCCTGTTAGGAACTGGACCGCATAGCAAGAGGTGAGTGGTGGGTGAGTAAGCATGACTGCCTGAGCTCTGCCTCTTGTCAGATCAGCAGCAACACCAGATTCTCATAAAAGAACGAACCCTATTGTGAACCATGCATTCAAGGGACCTGAGTTGCATGCTCCTTATGGGAATCTAATGACTGGTGACCTGAGGTGAAACAGTTTCATCCTGAAACCATCTCCTGCCACCCCGGTTCATGGAAAAATTGTCTTCCACAAAACCGAAACCAGTCCCTGGTGCCAAAAGGTTTGGGGACTGCTGCCCTATTGCTAACATGTTGCATTAGTATGGTTCACTTGTCACAACGAAGGAGCCAGCATTGATACATTATGATTAACTAAGGTCCATACTTGATTCAGATTTCCCTTTTATCTGATGTCCTTTGTACTCCAGTGTTCCATCCAAGACACTGCATCACTTCTAGTTGTCATGTCTTCTTAGGCTTCTCTTGATAGTGATGGTTTTGATACAGGGCAAGCAAACCTCCAAGTTGGGGCTTATCCTGGGAGGGTTCTTCACCCAGGAAAGAATTCAAGGGTGAACCAATGGTGATAAACAGCAACTTTTATTGACGCAGCAGTGCACAGCAGCAGCAGCAGCGGGAATGCTCTCTGCAGAGCAGGGCTACCTCATAGGCAGTGCACCCAGAGTAGCAGCTCAGAGGTAGCTCTCTACTCATATGTATACCCACTTTTAATTACATGCAAATTATGGAGTGGTTTGGCAGGGCACAGTGGCTCATGCCTGTAATCCCATCTGAGGTAAGTGGATTACTTGAGGTCAGGAGTTCCAGACCAGCCTGGGCAACATGGCAAAACCCCATCTCTACTAAAAATACAAAAATTAGCTGGGCATGCCTGTAATCTCAGCTACTGGGAGGGTGAGGTGGGAGGATAGCTTGAACCCGGGAGGCAGAGGTTACAGTGAGCCAAGATCATGCCATTGCACTCCACCCTGGGCAATAGAACAAGACTCCACCTCAAAAAAGAAAATGGGGTGGTTTATGCAAAAATTTCTAGGAAAAAGGGTGGCAACTTCCAGGTTGTTGGGTTGTTGCCATGGAAATGGGTGGTAACTTCCAGGTAGCCATGGTAAACTGACAAGGCACACTGATGGGCGAGTCTTACAGAAAGCTGCTTCCACCCTGACCTGTTTTAGATAGTCCTTAATTTGGTCTAGTGTCCGAGCCCCACCTCTAGAGTTAAATCTCATTTCCTACCTCAGTTTTCCAGAGCTTCCTTGTTTTTGGTGTTCTTGACAGTTTTGAGGACTGCTGGTCAAGTGTTTTGTAGACTGTCTTTTCAACATGGTTTTGGCTGATGTTTTTCTCATGGAGTTATGGGTTTCTTGACTGGGCTTACAGGTTTTAAGAGGAAGACCACAGAGGTAAGTGCCCTTCTCCTCATATGATATTAAGAGTGCATGCTACTAACACAACTTATTACTGTTGATGCAGACCTTGATCACCTGGCTGAGGTGGTGTTTGCCACATTTCTCTGCTGCAAAGCTGTTCTTTTTTCCCCTTTCCATACTCTACCCTACAGAAGGAAGTCACTGTTTGCAGCTTATAGGGTGGAGTGTCATGTTCTGCCTCCTTGACGCAGGGAGTATCTGCATAAATTATTTGGAACTCCTCTGTGTGGCAGATTCATCTATTCTTCCTTATTTATTTACTTATTCAATCATCTATTTATATCAGTACAGACTCATAGATATTATAGATACAGATATCATAGATATTTCCTTTATACTTTGAGTTATACTGCAATACTACATTGTTTATTTCCTTAATCAGATTATCCAGTTTGGGCCCTGAGGAGCTCTTTCAGTTGGCACCTCTGTCCTTTTGGTACACCCTCACTGATTTCTTTTTAGCATTTTCTTACTCTCTGACCCAGACTCATCTTCTGTATTTCCTGCCCAGTCTTAGAACCAGACATTTCTAGCAGTGGTTTATTTTTTTAGAGAAGAATATTGAAAACCAAACTCTGGACACTAGGTCTTCAGAGGTTTTGGCACACACTAGTGGTCTAGGGAAGAAATCACAATTTTTTTTCTTTCTCTTCTTAGGCCCATAGTTGAGAAACTCTCCTGAAAACAAAAGTCAGATTAACAGAAGAAAAATAAACTGAAGTTTATTAATGCATGCTATACCTATCATGTGGGTGAGGCTTCAGTTCAAAAGTATTTCTCTCTTAAGGCAGTGGCTTAGGAGTTTTGCCTAAACAGTATTTTAACAAAGACCCATAAATCCTATGTTAGAGAGAAATATTTTGGTTTCCTTCAGTGGCATTGTCTAGTTTCAGTTTTAAATGTGTCCTCTGGTTGCCATGGAGAGAATGTATTGGGGGGTGGCCAGAGGGGAAGTCAGGATACCAGCGAGAAGAATACAGAGGTCATCCGGGCAAGAGGCAATGGCCTTGATGCCACAAGGACACAGGGGCAGGCAGAGGTGAGTCTGAGTAGTGGCAGCATACCTACCAGATGGCTCCTGCTGCCCGGCCTGCCTCTGCCCCTAACCTCTCCAATACATCTGTTTTGTATCAATTATCCTGAATTTATTTCTGTTGCTTACAACCAGGAACTCTACCCAACAGAGTTTAGCAACTCTCACCTTTGACCTCTACACTGGGCTCCTAGAAGATAGGGTCTGGGTGTGATTTATTCCCCAACTCTTGCACAGAGCCCAGCACAGGGGCTGTGTTCAGGAGATGCTTGATGAGCTGGATTTGTGCTCTTCAATGAACAAAACAGTTGGCTGTGCAATGGAGCCGCCTACACAGGGCTACAGGGGGCACCATGGTAACCCACTTAAGGAAATAAACTGTTTGCAAGATCTTTCCCCACATTCATTTGCATGTAAACAATTAGTGTGCTAATTAAAATGGAGTCTTCTCTGTTCATTAAAGTAGGCCCAGCAGGACATCCAGTTGGCAAGACTTCGTTGGCAAAAAGTTTGAGTTTCTCCAGGTGGTAGAAAAGAAGCCATTTTCATCTCTCAACTAATGCTTAATAATTCAGGTGATGCTGAATCTGGCTGGCCCTCGGTTCCATGGGTTCCCATTAGTGAGGTTGGCAAGCACTTGTCAACACCTCCATGTCTCATCTCAAACGAGTGACAATTTGTAATCCTTCTCCCAGCCCGGCCTGGCTGGAGTTTGTCTTGCTCCATAAAAAAAGAGTCTGGGCCGGGCGCAGTGGCTCATGCCTGTAATCCCAGCACTTTGGGGGGCCGAGGCGGGTGGATCACCTGAGGTCAGGAGTTCGAGACCAGCCTGGCCAGCATAGTGAAACCCTGTCTCTACTAAAAATAAAAAATTAGCTGGCTGTGGTGGTGTGTGCCTGTAGTTGCTACTGGGGAGCCTGAGGCAGGAGACTCGCTTGAACCTGGGAGGCGGAGTTTGCAGTGAGCCAAGTTCACGCCACTGCACTCCAGCCTGGGCGACAGAGTAAGACTCTGTCTCAAAAAAAGAAAGAAAAAAAGAAGAGTTTGTTGCTCAAATTAATAGTATAAACAAGATTTCAGAAGGGAATGTTTAACCTACTTAAGAGAACACACTGTTTTCAAGCTATTAGTACCATTTGCACACAATGAATGAGCTAATTGCAGATAAGCCTTATTTCTCCAGTTAAGGGAGATCCAGCAGGACCAGTGCTTGGCAACACTTTGCCAACAGTTAGTTTGTATCACCACATGTTCTTGAAAGGAATAATGTAGCAATTCACCGAAAGCAGTCCCCTATATTCAGATATTTAGGTAATTTTCATTAATTCTCACTAGGCCTTAATTTTGGCATCTACAAAGTAGGGGTAATGCCTATCTCATAGGGTTACTGTGAGGAGTTAATGAGTAAGTTTATGTCTGTAAATGGGAGGTAGATTCACTCTGGCCTTCCCCCAAATTTGATCAAATGAGGAGATAGACTCTAGGCTCAGCTGCAGCTGGGGAGGACCAGGCATCCTGCTGACTGATTCAGCCAACACTGTATTTGTGGAATGAGAACGGCATCACCTTGAACCTGGTGCATTAGTCGGTTTTCATGCTGCTGATAAAGACATACCCGAGACTGGGAAGAAAAAGAGGTTTAATTGGACTTACAGTTCCACATGGCTGGGGAGGCCTCAGATTCACAGCGTGAGGCAAAAGGCACTTCTTACATGGCAGCAGCAAGAGACAATGAGGAGGAAGGAAAAGCAGAAACCCCTGATAAACCCATCAGATCTCGTGAGAGTTATTCCCTATCACGAGAATAGCATGGGAAAGACCCGCCCCCATGATTCAGTTACCTCCCCCTGGGTCCCTCCCACAACACGTGAGAATTCTGGGAGACACAATTCAAGTTGAGATTTGGGTGGGGACACAGCTAAACCATATCACCTGGGCTCTGCTACCAACTAGCTGGGCAACAGGGGACCAAACTTCTCTAATCTCAAGTGTCTTCTCACAAACAAGCTGGGTGCATTTGCTTTGCGGTTTTAAGCTTAAAAAAATTTTTTTTTTCTTTGCTTGTTTATATTCTGCTGGAAGGGAAAAACTTTTCCTCTACTCTCTTTGGTTCAGTGATTGGAAGCTTACATATTAAAGTAACAGAAAAGATAGACTCACAAGAGGAATGTTACCATTTTTATTAATATTCATGTACCCAGGAGTTCACAGAGAATTGAAACTCAAAGAAGTGGTTAGACTCGGGGACTTATATACTCTTTTAAGAGAGGGAAAAGGGTTGGGGTTCAAGGGATAAGAAGTTATGGGAAGTAACTAGAAAATATATGGGGGAAATAACGGAAGATAAAGGCTATTTGAGTGAAGTCTGTTTATGGCAAACTCATCTTGGTATCAACTCCTAGTCTTTGATGGTAAGAGTCCTCTTCTCTCCTGGAACGGGAGTGTGAGGGAACCCATTACTCAAAGAGAAATTTATGCCCTGTTTTTAGGCAGATAAGGGGAGGCCAGAGAACTCTTCCTTCGTCTGTTGATTCTCAGTTTTCTTCAGCTCAAATAATCCTTAGGCCAAAGTGATACGTTTTGGAGTGGCATATTCTTTTTTCTTTTTTGGTAGACATGGGGTCTCACTCTGTTGCCCAGGCTTCAATGCAATCATGGCTCACTGCAGCTTCCAACTCCTGGGCTCAGGTGGTCCTCCTGCCTCAGCCTCCCAAGTAACTGGGACTACAGGTGTGTACTGCCATGTCTGGCTAATTTTAATTTTTTGTAGAGACATGGTCTTGCTATGTTGCCCAGGCTGGTCTCAAACTCTTGGCCTCAAGCAATTCTGCCTCAGCCTCCCAAAATGCTGGGATTATAGGCATGAGCCACGATGCCCAGCCTTGGAGTGGCATATTCTGATCTCCTTCAATTTCAAGTGGAACTACAACCTATATAGCCCAGAGTTTTACTGGGTTGAGGGGGTCTGACCCAGAGACAGAGTCCCCCAGCTGAGCTTCTCCCTTGACTAGGGGGTGGGACCTTGAAGCAATGCCACGGACCTCTGGGAATCCAGACGGAAAAACACTCTTCTCTCATTCATTTCACTAATATTCACTGAGCACCTACCCAGCTTCAGATCCTGTTTCAAGCACAGAACAAATAAATAAAGAAAGAAGACCATTTTGGATAGTGAGAAATGCTATAAAGACAATAAATAGGTGACACAACAGAGAGTCTTCAATTGGGGTTCCCAAGAACAGACTCTGAGAAAAGGATTTGAGTGCAAAACAGTTCATGAAGGAGGTGATTCTGATATAGGTAGGAGGCAGGAGGCAAGGAAATACTGGGTAAAAGAGGGCAGTTCCCTGGCAAAGGTCCCAACCTCAGGTCTGAAAACCCACAGCCCTAAATGAGAACAGGAATTTAGTGCCCAAATGTTGCCTTTTGGCCTGCCATGCCCACCTACCCTGTACCCATATAATTCCCAAACCCCAGGCTCCACAAGCAGACAAGCAGATGAACAGAAGAGCAAAGGAAGAGAAGAGTGGCACAGAAGAGAAGGAGAAAAGAGAAGGGACATCTGAACATTGAGAGAAGTTTGACTGGGGACAGTCAGAGAGGAAATTGACCATAGCATGGCCAAACTCCAGGGGAAGATCTTCCCACTCCTTCCCCTTTCCAGGTCCCCATCCATCCTGCTGAGAGCCACCTCCATCACCCAATAAAATCCCCACATTCATCATCCTTCAAGTCCACACATGACCTGATTCTTCCTGGACGCTGGACAAGAACCCGGGTAGCAAGAGGGCATTGAGCTGGTTAACACTTAAGCCATCTGTGGATGGCAGAGCTAAAAGAACATTGTAGACTACCCACTGGGGCTTCGAAATTAACAGGCATCCACCCCTAGATGCTACCCTGGGGCCGGAGCCCAAAAGCACTCGCCCTGTTTCCTGCACCTGCCTGTCTGCGTGCTCTCCCTCCCATAAGGGGTTTGCGCATGTGCTTGAACAGACAAGACACACCCCTGCCGCACATCCTGCGAGGTGGGTCGGGGAACTTTCCCATTTCATTTCCAAGAAACGTGGATAGTGGAGTGTGAAGTAAAACAAGGAATGGAAAAAAATCACTAAAGAGTGTGCATGAGACTCAATCCTGTTGGGGAAGTCAGGGAGCCAGTGCAAAGCATACCTGAGTTATCCCACTGGAGAAGAGAGGGGATTGGGGTATTTAATCACCGGCTCCCATCAGTCAGTGTTTGAGAGATGTTCTTGGGAAAGAGGGGAGGAGGCAGGAATTTCCTGATGGTTCTTCCTGCTGCATGTGGGCACCCAGAGAAAGCCCTCAGGCAGAGTCAAAGGTGTTAAGACCAAGGGACTGTACGCAGCGTGGGGTCCCTGCAGAAAGTGTAGGGAAGAGAGGTACCAGCTTCAGTGGTGTACAACTGCTAATGTTTCTCTCCACTGGAATTCTTTTTCTCAGGGGTGAAGCAGAAGGGATGAACCATGAGATAATAGCTGTTTTCTTTTCTCTTTTTCTTTTGAAGTAATTTCAAGTTAACCGGAGAGTGGCAAGAATAGTCCCAAAACCTTTTCTTCTGAACTTTTTTCTCTATGAGCAGATTGGTGACAGGATGCTTCAACACTCTCAAATTCTTTAGTATTTATTTATTCCCTGCAAATAAGGACATCCTCCCACATAACCACAATACAGCCATCAAAATCTAGAAATTAATATTAATATGTTACAACCATGCAACCTGCCAACCCCAACTATCTCAATAATGTCCTTTGCAGCAAACTAATCCAACCAGGGTCCTACATTACATGCATCACCAGAGGTCATTTCAGTCTCCTTCAATCTGCAGCAACTCCACTGACTTTCATGACCTTGACACTTTCAATGATTTCCAGCCAGATATTTTGTAGAACATCCCTCCATTTGGGTTTGCCTAATGTTCCTACATAATTAGATTCAAGTTATGCATTTTGGCAGGACTTATCACAAAAGTGCTGCTGTGTTCTTCTCATTGCATCCTGTCAGGTGACATGCAATTTTGATGTGTGGCATTACCGGCAGCATTGATCACTTGATTGAGGTAGCATCTGCCAGCTTTCTGCATGTAAAGTTACTCTTTTCCCTATATAATTAACACGTATTTTGTGGTGAGGTGTTTTGAGACTCTGTAGGTAACCTGTGCCTCATCAAACTTTCACCCACTGGTTTTAGTAGCCATTGATATTTCTTGGCAGAAATTAGTTATTACTGTGATGGTTGCCAAATGGTGATTTCCTAATTTTATCATTCCTTCTACAGTTATTAGTTGGCCTTCTACAGTAATACCTTTCTCTTCCTCCCATTATCTATTTATTTATGTATATCCATGCGGACTCATGGACTTCTCTTTTATTCAAGGATCATAATCTCCTTTAACATAGTTTATGTTGAGGTTCAAATTGCTTCAGATCTGGCCAGTTGCACCCCTTTAAGCTAGCTTCTGTATAGCTTTGTTCTGTAGGGGAAAAAATAGCCACATAGGAACATGGTTAAAGATGAAGTCTAGGCCGGGTGCGGTGGCTCACGCCTGTAATCCCAGCACTTTGGGAGGCCAAGGCGGCCGGATCACTAGGTCGGGAGATCAAGACCATCCTGGCTAACACGGTGAAACCCCGTCTCTACTAAAACTACAAAAATATTAGCCGGGCATGGTGATGGGTGCCTGTAGTCCCTGGTACTCGGGAGGCTGAGGCAGAAGAATGGCGTGAACCTGGGAGGCGGAGCTTGCAGTGAGCTGAGATCCCACCACTGCACTCTAGCCTGGGTGACAGAGCGAGACTCCATCTCAAAAAAAAACACAGATGAAGTCTAGCTTCCGTCTGATCCCACAGAGAGTTCTGGTGCACACCGCCTGACCCCAGCCAGTTACGGGAGGGATGGCTTCAATCATTCCAGGTCATTCCTCCTGAGAAGGCAGCAATTTGCACAGGACCTGGGGGACGGGCAATCTACCATAATAAGGAAGCCAGGGATCTGGGTGTGGCACCAACAGTGCCTGCTACATGTCCATTTTCTCTAAGTTTGAATAGAACAAATACTTATATTTGGTTCAACTAAGTTTTTCTCTAAAGGGCCAGATAGTCAACCTTCTAGGCTTTGAAGGCCATATGGTCTCTCTCACAATTGCTTAACTCTGTCCTTCTAGCACTCAGGCAAGCATGGACAATATGTAAGTGAACGGGTGTTGTGTTTCTATAAAACTTTATTTACAAAGCAGGCAGAGGGCCAGATTTGGCCCATGGGCTATATTTCACAGGTCCTTGCAGCCTCTTCTGCCAGGTTATAAGTCCAAACAAATTTAGGCACTTTACCATGATCAATTTATGGACACTCCCTCTAAAACACCAAGTTTCGCCTGTGCCAGCCCCTCCCATTGTTTTTCAAGCCCTAAGTAGAGCCACCAAACTGAGCAGATGAGATCAATTTTCTCCCAGTTTGGGACCTGGAACTGGATTAAGGAACAAATTGGTCAGTCAAGGGTTCACACCCTCTAAGGACCCTAAACACATTACTGGAATCTTAAGGAGATGGAGAAAATTGAACAGAGAAGCTTAAAAAGATGACAACATCACATGCAGAAGAATGAATTTGGATTCCTGCCTCACATTGTATACAAACATTCGCTCAAAATGGATCAAAAACTTAAATGTAAGCCTAAAACTATAAACTTCTATAAAAAAACAAAGGCGTGACTCTTTCCTACCTTGGATTAAGAAATGGTTTCTTGGCCAGGTGCGGTGGCTCACGCCTGTAATCCCAGCATTTTGGGAGGCTGAGGTGGGCAGACTACGAGGTCAGGAGAGCGAGACCATCCTGGCTAACACGGTGAAACCCCATCTCTACTAAAAATACAAAAAATTAGCTGGGCAAGGTGGTAGGCACCTGTAATCCCAGCTACTCAGGAGGCTGAGGCAGGAGAATTGCGTGAACCTGGGAGGCAGAGCTTGCAGTGAGCGGAGATCGCGCCACTGCACTCCAGCCTGGACGACAAAGCGAGAATCCATCTCAAAAAAAAAAAAGAAAGAAAGAAAGAAATGGTTTCTTAAATATGACACTTAAAACACAAGCAACCAAAGAAAAAAATAGATAAACTCAACTTCATCAAAACTGAAAAATTCTATGCATCAAGCAACACTGTGATGGTTAATTCTATGTGTCAACATGGCAAGGCTACCATATTCCATTACTTATGCAAAACACTAGTCTAGATGCTGTTGTGAAGGTATTTTGTAGATGTGGTTAATATCTACAATCAGTTGACTTTACGTAAAGGAGATTAAACCTCCATAACATGGGTGAACCTCGTCCAATCATTTGAACGCCTTAAGAACAAAACCTGAGGAATGTGGAAGAAAAAAGAAATTCTGCCTTAAGATTACATCACTAATTCTGTCTGTGTTTCCAGCCTGCTGGCTTGCCCTATAACTCTCAGACTTGCCAGTTCCCACAATTCCTTAAAAGAAATATTTTTTCTGTTACTTCTATTGTTTCTGTTTCTCTGGAAAACCCTGAGTGGCTCAGACACTATCAAGAAAGTAGGCTGGGTGCAGTGGCTTATGCCTGTAAACCCAGCATTCTGAGAGGCCAAGATAGGCAGATCCCCTGAGGTCAGGAAATTGAGACTATCCTGGCCAACATGGTGAAACCCCATCTTTACTAAAAATACAAAAATTAGCTGGGCATGGTGGCGTGCACCTGTAGTCCCAGCTACTTGGGAGGCTGAGACAGAAGAATCACTTGAACCTGGGAGCCGGAGGTTGCAGTGGGCCAAGATCGTGCCACTGCACTCCAGCCTGGTGACAGAGTGAGACTCTGTCAAAAAAATGAAAGACAGACAGACAGACAGAAAGGAAGAAAGAAAGAAAGAAAGAAAGAAGAAGGAAGGAAGGAAGGAAAGAAAGAAAGAAAGAAGGAAAGAAAGAAAGAAAGAAGGAAAGAAAGAAAGAAAAAGGAAAGAAGGAAGGAAGGAAAGAAAGAAAGAAAGAAAGAAAGAAAGAAGAAGGAAGGAAGGAAAGAAAGAAAGAAAGAAAGAAAGAAGGAAAGAAAGAAAGAAAGAAAGAAAGAAAGAAAGGAAAGAAGGAAGGAAGGAAAGAAAGAAAGAAAAAGAAAGAAAGAAAGGAAGAGAGAAAGGAAGGAGGGAGAGAGGGAGGGAAAGAAGGATGGAAGGAAGGAAGGAAGGAAGGAAAGAAGGAAGCAAGCAAGGGAAGGAGAAAGAACCAAGAAAGTAAAAAGATAATCCACACAATAATAAGAGAAAATATTTACAAATCATATATCTGATAAGGGTCTACTATCCAGAATATAACAAATTCCTATAACTCAATAGTAAAAAAAAATTGAAAAGTGGGCAAATATTTTTAATAGACATATCTACAAAGAAAATATACAAATGGCCAATAAGCACACAAAAAGATGCTCAACATCATTAGTCATCAGGGAAATGCAAATTGAAACCACAAGATACTACTTCACATCCCCTAGGATGGCTACACTTTCAAAATAAAAAATAACACGTATGGGTAAGGATGTCAAAAAATCAGAACTCATAAATTGCTGGGGGGGGTGTAAAATGCAGTAGCCACTATGGAAAATAGTTTGAAAGTTCATCAGAAAGTTAAATAGAGTTGCCATATGATCCAGCAATTCCATTCCCAGGTATATACCCAAGAGAATGGAAAACATATGTTCACACAAAAACTTGTGCACGAGTGTTCATAGCAGCATTATTCATAACAGGCAAAAAGTGGAAACAGCCCAGATGTCTATCAAGTGGTAAATGAATAAACAAAATGTGGCATAGCCATAAAAAGTAACAAAGTACTGATATACACTACAACATGATAAACCTTGAAAATATTACGCAAAATGTAAGGAGCTACACAAAAAGACCACATATTGCATGATTCCATTTATACAAAATGTCCAGAACAGGAAAAATGCACAGATACACAGAACATATGAGTGGTTGCCAAGGGCTAGAGAGAAAGGGGAAATGAAAGGTGACTGCTAATGTGCACAGAGTTTCTTTCTGGGGTGATAAAAATATTCTAGAATTAAATAGTGATGATAGTTGCACAACTCTGTGAATATACACAAAAAGAATTGCTGAATTGTACACTTTAAAATAGTAAATTTGATGGTGTGTTTGTCTGTTTTCACACTGCTATAAAGATACTACCTGAGACTGGATAATTTATAAACAAATGAGGTTTAATTGACTCAGTTCTGCATGGCTGGGGAGACCTCAGGAAACTTACAATCATGATGGAAGGCGAAGGGGAAGCAGGCACGTCTTATATGGTGGCAGGTGAGAGAGAGAGAGAAGGAGGAAGTGCCACTTTTAAAACCATCAGATCTCATGAGAACTCACTCACTATCATGAGAACGGCATGAGGGAAACCACCCCCATGATCCAATCACTTCCTACCAGGTCCCTCCCTCAACATGTGGAGATTACAATTCGGATTACAATTCAAGATGAGATTTGGGTGGGGACACAGAGTCAAACCATATCAGATGGTAAGTGAATATCTTAACTTTTTAAAAAGACATGATAGAGGCTTATTTTAGCTGACAAGCATTATTAATTGCTCATCCCAGTAGCTCATGCTGGCCCCAACAGTAGTAGAATCTGCAATTTTTATCTGAATGTATGGCCATCTGGGATAAAGAGCTCCTTTCCCATAGCCTGTAGCTAGATGTGGCCAAATTCTGGCCTAGAAAAATTGCTGGCCTTCCCTCCCTAAGCAGGGAGGAAATCTGCCATTTTCCCACCCTTTCCCTTTCATATTGCCCAGAACATGCCATGATACTTGGTACTCAAGCAACTGTCCTGGACCATGAATTGACAACCAAACACAGTGTTAGCAAGACAGAAAGAAAGTAGGTCCCAGATATTGATGAACTGCCATGTTCAGTCCACTGCCTACCTTAGACTTCTTTTACAGTAGAGAGAAATACACATCTTTCCTATTGAAAGAAGAAAGAAAAGATGACAGTGTGTATTTCACTCATGCATCTGCAATTTGCTCATGCAGCAGCTCATATCTGCACTAGTCAGCATCAGCTGGACTGACTTGAAGCCTGGGAGCTAGAATCACCTGTGAGTGAACAAGACTGGAGGGTGATGGTGACTGTTGGCTGGGATCTTAGCTGGGGCTGTCAGAGAGAACACTTAAACACACCCTGTCTGTGTGACCTGGACCTCCTCACGACATGGTGACTGAGGTTCTTTTGTGGTTGTTTTTTGTTTGGTTTTGAGACAAGATCTGTTGCCCAGGCTGGAGTGCAGTGGTGCAATCATAGCTCACTGCAGCCTCAACCTCCCTGGGCTCAAGCAGTCCTTTCACCTCTGCTTCCCAAGTAGTTGAGACTATGGGTACCCACCACCACACTGACTATTTTTGGGTTTTCTGGGTTTTTTGTTTGTTTTTTTGTTTTTGTTGTTGTTTTTTTTGGTAGGGACGGGGTCTCACTATGTGACTCAGACTGTCTCAAACTCCTGAGCTCAGCTGATTCTCCCACTTTGGCCTCCAAACTTTCTGGAATTACAGGCTTGAGCCACTGCACCTGTCAAAGTGACTGAGTTTTTAAAGGGAGAAACAGAAAGATCCCCGGGCAGAAATTGTATCACCTTTTATGACCTGGCTCCAGAAGTCATGCATTTTCACTGCATTCTATTCTTTAGATATGAATCCCTAGGTCTTGGTCGTTAGTGTTGTTTAAATAATCCATATCTTTACTGATTTTTTGTCAACTTATTTTATCAATTCCTGATATAGGAGTAGTATGAGCTTTCTATTCCTGCTATAACAAACTGCCACAAAACAAGCAGCTTAAAACAACATAAATGTATCATCATGCAGTTCTGTAGGTCAGAACAGTCTGACATGGGTCTTAGTGGGCTAACATCAAGGTGTTGGCAAGACTGCTTTCTTTTCTAGTGACTCTGGGAAATTACCTGTTGTCTTGCCTCTTCCAGCTTCCAGAAGCTGCCTGCATTCCTTGGTTTGTGGTCCCTTCCACCATCTTCGAAGCCAATTGAGTCTATCTCACATTGAATCACTTGACATCCTCTTCTTCCTCCCTCTTCCTCATTCCACTTTTGAGGATCCCTGGGATTACATTAGGCCAATTCAACCTAGGGTAATTTCCCTATGTTGATGTCAGCTATTAGGTTGGTGAAAATAATGGTAAAAACCACAAGTACTTTTGCACCAACCTAGTAAGTATCAACCTTAATTCTAGCTGCAACCTTAATTCTCATTCACCGTGTAAGGCAACAAATTCATGGGTTCCAGGGAGTAAGACATGATCAGCCTTGGGGGACCATTATTCTGCTTACCACAGGAATGCTGAAATCTTTGACCATAGTTACATAGTTGTACTTCTTCTTGCAGTTCTATTAGTTTTTGCTTCATGAATTTTAAGTCCCATTATCAGTTGCAAAAATTTAGGATTATCATATCTTCTTGATGAATTGATCCCTTTTTCATGATGACATATTTCTCTCATATTTCTTGTCCTGAAATCTCCTTTGACTGATATTAATATTAATATAGCCACTTTGACTTTCTTTTGATTAATGTTAGCATGGTATATCCTTTTCATCCTTCTACTTTTCACTTGTGCCTTTATATTTAAAATAGGTTTTGGCTGGGCATGGTGGCTCATGCCAAAACCTATCACTAACACTAACCTATCCTAGCACTTTGGGAGGCCGAGGCAGGAGAATCACCTGAGCTCAGGAGTTTGAAACCAACCTGGGCAACATAGTGAGACCTCATCTTTACTAAAAATAAAAAATAGGCTTCTTCACAAGAGATACCAGCTCACACCAGTCAGAATGTCTATTATTAAAAAATAAAAAAATAACAGATATTGGTAAGCCTGTGTAGAAAAGGGAACATTTATACACTGTTGGTGGGAAAGTAAATTAGTTCAGCCCCTGTGGAAAGCAGTTTAGAGATTTCTTAAAGAACTAAAAATAAAACTACCATATTCAACCCAGCACTCCCACTACTGGGAACCTACACAGAGGAAAATAAATCATTCTACCAAAAGGCATCGGCACTCATATGTTTATTGCAGCACTGTTCACAATAGCAAAGTCATGGAATCAACCTAGGTGCTCATCAATGGTGGACTGGATAAAGAAAATATGGCACATATACAGAATACTATGCAGCCATAAAAAAGAATAAAATTGTGTCCTTTGCAGCAACCTGGATGTAGCTAGAGGCCATTATCCTAAGTGGATTAATGCAAGAACAGAAAATCGAATACCACATGTTCTCACTTGTAAGGGGGAGCTAAACGGTGGGTACACCCAGGCACAAAGATGGAAATAATAGACGCTGGCAACTTCAAAAGAAAGAAGGACAGTGACTAGGATTGAAAAACTACCAACTGGGTACTATGTTCACTATTTGGGCGATGGGTTCAATAGAGCCCAAGCCCCATAGTTACACAGGCACCCACTGAATCTAAAATAAAATAAGTTTCTTAAAGACGGCATTTGATTAGGCCTTGCACCCTTTTTTATTCAAACTGAAAGTCTCTGACTTTTAATTAGTATCATTAGACCATTCATATTTAAAGTAATTAACAATATGCTTGGGTTTGAATATTCCATCTTGCTATTTGTTTTCCACTGATTTCATCTGTCATTTCTTCCTTATTTCCTCTTTTCCCGCCTTCTTTTGCATTCATGTTTTATTATTTCCTTTTATCTCCATTCTTGGCTTATTAACTATATTTCCTTTTTGGTATTGTTTTGTTTTTCAGAGGTTGCTCTTGAGTTTACAATATACATTTTTAACTTGCTGCCATTAAAAAATATTACTTCACACATGGGGTAAAAATCATAAACAGTGTTCTTTTATCCCACACTCCTATCTTTTGTGCTGGTGTTATCATACATTTTATTTCTGTAGATGTTACAAACTCCAAAACACGTTGTTATTTTTACTTTAGCCAGTAATCTTTTAAAGAGATTTAAAAATTATAAAAATATATATTTTATACTTATCCACATATTTACCATTTCTGGCACTTTTTATTCCTTTGCATAGACCCAATTTCTATCTGGTGTCATTTTTCTTCTGCCTGAAGAAACTACTTTTACATATCTTATAGTTCAAGTCTACTAGTGATTAATTCTCTAAGATTTTGTTTGTCTGGAAAAAAACTATCTTGCCTTCATTTAAAAAATTGTAGGTATGATTATAAATGGACAGATTTTTTTATTTCATTATTTTTTAAATGTCACCTTAATAGTCTTTCAGATTACATAGTTTCTTATGAGAAGTCTGCTTTCATTCTGATCTTATTTGATATGTAATGTGTCCTCTTTCCCTGGTTGCTTTTAGTATTTTCTCTTCATCCCTGATTTTTAGTGATTGTATTATCATGTGACATAGCTTGGGTTTTCTTTATGTTTATGCTTTTGGAGGCAGTTCATTGAGCTTTGGATCTGTGGATTTAGTTTTCATCAAATTTGAAAGGTGGTTCACACCTGTAATCTCAGCAGTTTGTGAGGCCCAAGTGGGCGGATCACTTGAGCCCAAGAGTTCAAGATTAGCCTGGGCAACATTGTGAAACCCCATCTGTACAAAACATAAAAAAATTATCTGGGTGTGGTGGCATGCCCCTGTGGTCCCAACTACTTGGGAGGCTGAGGCGGGAGGATCGCTTGAGCCTGGGAGGCAGAGGTTGCACTGAATCAAGATTGTTTCACCGCACTCCAGCCTGGGTGACAGAATGAGACTCTGTCTCAAAGAAACAAAAGCAAACCCAAATCGTGGCTTCCCCAGTCTTGGGGAATCTTCCCCCAATCTTGGCGAATCTTCCCCCAATCTTGGCTTCCGGACTTACCAGCTTCATGACTTCAGATGCATTATCTCTGTTTCTGAGCCTTAGAGATTAGCCTCAGACATAATAATAGCCCACTTCATAAGGCTGCTGTGAGACAAAATGAGGTAGTATGTGCAAAGAACTTTGCACAATGCCTGGCACATCAACAACCTTGATGAATATTAACTGCCATAGAAAGAGGAATGGCCGGTCCATACTGGCCACCAGGCTGCAAGTCTTATTGCTGATGTGCAGAAGAGAGTCGATTGCAGGTTGGCTCTCTGCTGGGCCTTCTCCCTTCAGCCTATCTCATCACAGTTTTTATAACCAGACCAGCAAATTCAGGTTTCTCATCAGCACCTAGCACACGAATTTGTTTCTACATGGATTCCCAACATAGAACACTGTCTGACTGAATAAAGGAAGGAAAGCTCATCTGGCTGATTCGTTTGTTGACGGTTTTTATACAAGTAATTCTTGCAAACAAGGGGAGGCAGGAGTCTCTATTTGAACTGACTTCTGTGTACTGCGGCCAGCTGGGATGCTGGCCAAATTTTCTAGGCTGGAAATGAAAAAGAAATATTATTTTCTTGTCCATAGGAACCAATCTACCTTCAGGCCTGTGTATTTCATAAGGGTCACTGCTAGATTCCATATTTTGTTGATTTGGGGGAGTCTGGGGCAACATTCCAAACCTTTTTCTAAATGTTGTTAGCATTATTGTCCATGTAAATGAAGGTTTATTTTATGGTTTCTGCTAAGATGACCATTTCAGATGGCAACCATCCCTCGTCATGGGCTGGTCCCCCTTTCATCACTAGAAGGCTGATAAGCCAGAGGAAGGCAGATGGTGCTGGGTACTGGTGGTCTCACAATTCCTGGCAAAAAAAAAAAAAAAAAAAGCAGAATGTTGCAGTCAGTCTCCCCTGGTGGTCTTGGTCACACTAAGACTAAGAAAGAGTTTTTTTTTTTTTTTTTTTTTTTTGAGACAGAGCCTTGCTCTGTCGCCCAGGCTGGAGTGCAGTGGCACGATCTCAGCTCACTGCAAGCGCCGCCTCCCGGGTTCACGCCATTCTCCTGCCTCAGCCTCTCGAGTAGCTGGGACTACAGGCGCCTGCCACCATGCCAGGCTAATTTTTTGTATTTTTAGTAGAGGCGGGGCTTCACTGTGTTAGCCAGGATGGTCTTGATCTCCTGACCTCGTGATCCGCCTGCCTCGGCCTCCCAAAGTACTAAGAAAGAGTTTTGAAAATTGAAGACAGAAGAATGAAAAGCAATTATTGTTAACCCTCCCATTAACAGGGCCATGTTACAATGGAGGAGGAAGGGATCGCTTTGCATATAAGACACCTCTGCCCTTTCTTTGATTGGCTGCTCACCTGGCCACTTTGGGGCTGGGAGTAGAAACATCTTGTGACCAAGGCATGGCAAAAGGAAAAGGGCCACCTGCTCAGAGGAAGTGTATCAGGTCATCTAGGAAACAATGGCACACTCATTTCTGTATATGCTGTGCCATGTTTTTGTCTCTTAAAAGGCCACATACCTCCCCACTTTGTAGCGAATTTAGCAAGCAAGATCCTCCTCAAATTCATAGTTGCCGATGACATTTAGCTTGAATCCTGGGCTCAGAGCTCAGCTTGAGTGTTGGGTTTAAGAACACAGAAACAGTTTGTTCTCTTAAGCAGATCAACTACCATTCCCCTGCCTTTGGTGCATGGCATTGGTGCATAAATGATGCTAATTTAATCCCACATACATTGCCTAAGACTTAGCCTCCAACTGCTAGGGATGGGTGGGCAGTGTGTGTGTGTGTGTGTGTGTGTGGTGTGTGTGTGTATTGGGAGGTGAGGTACAGGGATAAAAAATAAAACACAGTGACTTCCTTTAAAATAAAACACAGTGACTGCCCTTAAAAACTCACCCCTGGAGACCATCCAGCAGATGCTTTTAGGATGCTCAAGGCTGAGACAGCCAACAAACTGACCCCAGATTCTCCCTGTCACCCCCAGAGATTCACATTGCTGGGTTCCCTAGAGAGCCTACTGCCATCTTGTAGGAGCACAGGAAGCATGGAGGAAAAAGGACACATAGTTTGGGGGACAGTTGGAGATGTCGTCCACACCCTCTGCCTCCCCCTACCACTTTCCTGTGTCACCAGGGTAACCAACACATCACCCACAGTCCCCGCAGGTACAGGAAGCCAGGCAGCCAGAAGGTCAATGCTAATGAAAGACGCTATCTGGAAAACTAGTGCCAAGCCAAGCTGACATAATTAGCTGTATTTGTGGTCCTTGAGGTTTGGCAAGAGAGGATGGGGTGGGAGGAGAATTGGGGAGGGGGTATCTTCTTCCAAAGCCTTGGAATAAAGAGAGCAATTTGGATGGCTTCCAGTTAGCGATAGCAACTTTCTGAGTGGCTATCTAATTAGTGCCTGCCCAGCTTCTGAAAGACGGCTGCACACAGCAAATAAAACAGGGATGCTTGGCTTCCCCTTAGCTCCAGCCCATGGACTTTCAGGATGTCGACAGCTTCAGATTCAGCATTCATTGCCACTATTCCAATGCGTAGGGCCATTTTTCCAAAAAAAAAAAAAAAAAAAGTGTCATTTGCATCATTGGTGTTTGGAGTGCAGCTTGATAATGTTGTTGACATCCCAAATATCCCAGAGCCACGTCAGAGATGTTAGTTCTCTGAGGTTGATGGGGAAAGGAGGAAGATGGATGCAACAACAAACATCCCTTTTATTGGTTTTAAATTTTCCAATGAGCCAAAGTTTCTGCTGTATGATCTTGAGCAAGTGGATTACACTAGATTATTCTCAGTTTCCTCATCTGTAAAAGAGGGTTGATAATCAGCACAACCTGAAAGATTGCTGTGCAAGTCTATGACAAGGGTATAGTTTGGTAGATGTTCAGGAAATGGTCATGATGATGCTGACAATAACAACAATAATGGTGATGATGACAATCATCATGATGGGATGGTGACGATGATGGGGTAGGCAAAAATAACAGTGACAATACCTGCTTCCCCTCAGTGATCTTGTTTCCCAGAGTGAGGAAGTTATAAAAGAGGGATCGTTGGTGGATGAGCTCACGCACTGCTCCTCATTGTACAATGAGGCAAAATAAGGGCAATTGCCATATAGAGAGAGTACTTGACCATTTTCGAAGCGCTTCTACACATGCTCTCTCATTTGCACCATTCCACTGTTCTGTGAGGAAGTTACTATGACCATCCTTAGTTTACAGATGAAAAAAAACCATGAGACTCAGAAGATTAAGGCCCTTGCCCAAGGTTCCACCAGTGGTAAGTAAAATAGCCAGGTCTTAAACTTGAGCCTTGAGATTTCAAATCTTTTTTTTTTCTTTTTATTATTATTATTATTATTATACTTTAGGCTCTATGGTACATGTGCGCAACGTGCAGGTAAATTACATATGTCTACATGTGCCATGCTGGTGCGCTGCACCCACCAACTCGTCATCTAGCATTAGGTATATCTCCCAATGCTATCCCTCCCCCCTCCCCCCACCCCACAACAGTCCCTGAAGTGTGATGTTCCCCTTCCTGTGTCCATGTGTTTTCATTGTTCAATTCCCACCTATGAGTGAGAATACGCGGTGTTTGGTTTTTTGTTCTTGCGATAGTTTACTGAGAATGATGATTTCCAATTTCATCCATGTCCCTACAAAGGACATGAACTCATCATTTTTTATGGCTGCATAGTATTCCATGGTGTATATGTGCCACATTTTCTTAATCCAGTCTATCATTGTTGGACATTTGGGTTGGTTCCAAGTCTTTGCTATTGTGAATAATGCTGCAATAAACATACGTGTGCATGTGTCTTTATAGCAGCATGATTTATAGTCCTTTGGGTATATACCCAGTAATGGGATGGCTGGGTCAAATGGAATTTCTAGTTCTAGATCCCTGAGGAATCGTCACACTGACTTCCACAAGGGTTGAACTAGTTTACAGTCCCACCAACAGTGTAAAAGTGTTCCTATTTCTCCACATCCTCTCCAGCACCTGTTGTTTCCTGACTTTTTAATGATTGCCATTCTAACTGGTGTGAGATGGTATCTCATTGTGGTTTTGATTTGCATTTCTCTGATGGCCAGTGATGGTGAGCATTTTTTCATGTGTTTTTTGGCTGCATAAATGTCTTCTTTTGAGAAGTGTCTGTTCATGTCCTTCGCCCACTTTTTGATGGGGTTGTTTTTTTCTTGTAAATTTGTTGGAGTTCATCGTAGATTCTGGATATTAGCCCTTTGTCAGATGAGTAGGTTGCGAAAATTTTCTCCCATTTTGTAGGTTGCCTGTTCACTCTGATGGTAGTTTCCTTTGCTGTGCAGAAGCTCTTTAGTTTAATTAGATCCCATTTGTCAATTTTGGCTTTTGTTGCCATTGCTTTTGGTGTTTTCAACATGAAGTCCTTGCCCATGCCTAGGCATTACCATTCAGGAGACTTCAAATCTAATGTTCTTCCTGTGGCACAAATAGTGCCTCCCGTTAGATGCGCCACAGCTTCAGTAGCGACAGCAGCTCCAGCCCCGTCTGAGCGATGCTAGCACCTCCCCTAGGAGACTGTTGCAGTCGGCCAGCCCCCTTCTCCACGGTAACCATGTGCCACCAAAAGACCATGATAAAAAATGCGGACATGTCGGAAGAGATGCAACAGGACTCAGTGGAGTGCGCTATTCAGGCGCTGGAGAAATATAACATAGAGAAGGACATTGCGGCTCATATTAAGAAGGAATTTGACAAGAAGTACAATCCCACCTGGCATTGCATCGTGGGGAGGAACTTCGGTAGTTAGGTGACACATGAAATCAAACACTTCATCTACTTCTACCTGGGCCAAGTGGCCATTCTTCTGTTCAAATCTGGTTAAAAGCATGGCTGGGCGTAGTGGCTCACGCCTGTAACTCCAGCAGGTGGGTGGATCACCTGAGGTCAGGAGTTCGAGACCAGCCTGACCAACATGGTGAAACCCTGTCTCTACTGAAAAATACAAAAATTAGCTGGGCGTGGTGGCACCCACCTGTAATCCCAGCTACTCGGGAGGCTGAGGCAGGAGAATCAGTTGAACCAGGGAGACGGAGGGTGCAGTGAGCCGAGATTGCACCATTGCATTCCAGCCTGGGTGACAGAGCGAGACTCTGTCTCAAAAAAATAAAAATAAATAAATAAATAAATAAATCTGTTGCAGATGTGGGGAAAAAAAGCAAATAGTGCCTCCCAAGCATTTCAGGGAGAGAAGTGCAGGACATTGGTTAAGGTGGCTCCAGCATATGGACTCTATAACAAAGAAGCTCAAGAGACAGAGATTTGAGACAGAAAGAAAGTGGACCTCAATGGCCAATGACCCATAATGCTCACTGCTTCTGCTGATTGGAGATATGGGAAGTTGATAGGAACCAGTAAAAAGCCAAAATTCCAAAACACACTGAAAGAAGTTGTTTTTGTTATCCATGCATAACAAACTTTCCTAAAATTTAGTGGCTCAAAACAACCACGATTTAATATTCTCTCACATTTCTGGAAGTTAGGAAATCACAGATGGGCTGTTGTCCTCTGGGGTCTATTCTGAGTGGAATCATATGAGATGGCTCACTCACAGGCGATGCTGTCTATCAGCTGAGATCTCTGCTGGTGCACCTTGGCTCCCCTCCACGTGGCCCTCCATGTGGCTTGGGCTTCTCACAGCTGGACAGATGCATTCTAAAAGGGTGTATCTCAAAAGTAAACTTTACAAAAGGAAGCATCTTCATCCATTTTGTGTTGCTGTAAAGGAATATCTGAAGCTGGGTAGTTTACAAAGAAAAGAGGTTTATTAGGCTTGTGGTTCTACTGGCTGGAAGGTTCAAGACTGGACGTCTGGTGAGGGCCTCAGGCTGCTTCCACTCATGGTAGGAGGGAAAGGGAGTCAGCATGTGCAGAGTTCACCTGGTGAAAGAGGAAGCAAGAGGAGGGTAAGTGCCAGGTTCTTTTTAACAACCAGTTCGTGTGGGAACTAACAGAATGAGAACTCACCCCAGCTCCACCATGGACTATCAAATTTCAACATGAAACAAACTGTATCCAAACTATAGCAGGGAGGAAAGAGAAGCTGGCAGTTCTCTTAAGACTGAGCCTCAGAAGTCCCAGAACATCACATCTACTAGGTTCTGGTGACTCAAAGCAGTCGCAGACCAACCTACATTCAAAGAAAAGGCATAAACTCCACTTCTCGATGTGAGAAGAGGCATGTTCATACAGGGAGGGGCAAAATTTATGGTGGCTGTCTTTGAAGATGAGGTACCTCAGAAGCTGAGTTCTATCACTGTCAAGCAGGAATTATACTGAACTTGGGTTTATGTAGTATTATCTAGAGTAAAGAAATAATAATCACTACAACTTTTTTTTTCCTTGAGACGGAGTCTTGCTCTGTCACCCAGGCTGGAGTACAGTGGCACAATCTTGGCTCACTGCAAGCTCCGCCTCCCAGGTTCACGCCATTATCCTGCCTCAGCCTTCTGAGTAGCTGGGACTACAGGCGCCCGCCACCATGTCTGGCTAATTTTTGTACTTTTAGTAGAGACGGAGTTTCACCATGTTGGCCAGGCTGGTCTTGATCTCCTGACCTCGTGATCTGCCTGCCTCAGCCTCCCAAAGTGCTGGGATTACAGGCATGAGCCACCACACCCAGCCTAATCACTACAACTTTTTGAGTGAATGCTATGCACCAAGTGCCATCTCAACTCTCACCACAGGTAGGAATTATGGAGATTAAGTGACTTATCCAAGCATCACACCCAGACACACATTCAGAAGAAGAAAAGGAGTCATCTCTTGCCTGGATGTCCTTTCTAGAAGAAAGACAATGTTTCCTGGCTATTCCCTGCTGTCTCCCCACCACAGATTTCCCCTTAATGCTCCTTCACTAAAGATTGAATTGCATGTCCTTTCATAAGTTAGTTGCCAGCAAGGTTATCATGCATGGTATAAGCAGGTGCTTCCCCACACAAGAAATAATCTTTTTGCACCTCTCTGAAAGTGACCATCGTAGGGGTTCTGATCATCCCTCTGTACATTCAGCTATTTTGAGGGCTTAAGGGGATGATCCTTCAGCTTAGATAATCACTTGAGTGGCAGTGAAGACATGGGTGCTGGGGAATCAACCACAAAGACCATTCTGGCTGGAAAGCAGCAAAACCAGAACCAAACGCCCACCTCTTTCCATTCCAAAGCCAAAGTCCTTTCCATTACTCTCTAAAAATCCAAGAACAGAAATATGATGAAAAGGGAAGTTCTAGTTTCTTCCCTTTGCTGTCTATGCTGATGACTTGGAAATCCACACCAGACTGGAGTAGGGGGTGTTCCCTGTGCTTTTGCCTCCAAAGCTTTCCTTCACCATGATGAGTAATTGAGAGCAGCAGTCACAGAACATCAGCCCAGGAGGTAGAAGAAATTGCTCTCCTCGCCAGGCACAATGGCTCACGCCTGTAATCCTAACACTTTGGGAGCTCAAGGTGGGTGGATCATGAGGTCAGGAGATCGAGACCATCCTGGCCAACATGGTGAAACCCCGTCCCTACTAAAAATACAAAAAGCTGGGTGTGGTGGCACATACCTATAATCCCAGATACTAGGGAGGCTGAGGCACAAGAATCATTTGAACCCAGAAGGTGGAGGTTGCAGTGAGCCGAGATCATGCCACTGCACTCCAGCCTAGCAACAGAGTGAGACTCCGTCTCAAAAAATAATAGTAATAATAATTGCTCTCCTGCAGGCCAGGGCTTTCAGTATGCCCAGACTGCACCAAGGCAGGTGATGTCTGATGGGCACGTGGAACTCTGAATCCCCCTGCCCAGCCACCAGAATCTGGCCCATCCGCGGCTTTTCTTGGAAGTATCTGGGCAATGGTATATATGTTGTATAAGAACCTACCTTCTCCTTTCATTAGAACAAACTCAGATCTCCCAATTTGAGTTCTTGCAAGGGAAACCTCAGATTTGAGCAAGGGCAGTGGATAACGAAACAGGCCAACTCTGTGGGCTGTAACATCCAACCTGACCTCTTCACTAACATATCTTGCACCCTGTACCCCTCCACATGATCTCTCTCTCCAGGAGGATAGTTGGACTTCTTACATGGCTACTCAGGGCTCGCAAGAGCACAAAAGCAGACGCTTCCTGGACTTCACTTCTTCTGCATTCCACTAGCTAAAGCAAGTCAGTAGGCCAGCCCTGATCCAACATGGGATGAAATTACACAAGGAAATAAATACAGGGAGGTGTGGTTCATGGCAGCCAACCAAGCAAATAGTAAGAACTCTCAGCTGCTCAAGCTATCACATTGAATCCAGATTCTCTGGAAAATCCCCCCAAATAATCAATCAAAGATTAATTCAGAAACGTTATGTAAAATTATGTTTTTCTATTCCTGGTCTAACACCTTCTGAGTCTATGCCCACCTATCTCCCCATTTTCTGCTAACAAGAATTTCCAAAAAAAAATCACTCTTTAGGTGCATACAATGCTTGGGTCTAACTTTAAGCACAGCTCTAGAGATAGACTAGATGCAGTGGAGGTGGCCAGGAAGAAACATGGCTTCCTCTTGCAAAGCGGTCATCCCAGAATTTTCAAACAAGGCAAGATTCACTGACATGGGAGGCTCTGTGAACTGGGGATTGCTTCAGCCACTAAAAGCCTCTCCAAAAGTCTAAATTTTAGAACTGAGTCCCATTCTTTTAATGCATGTGCTTGCTTTCACTCAAGAGACCCATAAGTCTATGAATTCAACTTATATTGTAGTTCAGCAGCCTGTGGGTTTAAGCAATGCAACTAATGTTCAACTATGCTAGATCTATGTCTAACAGAGATGAGAAATTACATTTAAAGCAGCCATAGAAGTTTTCTGGTTCTCTTAAGTGGCCTGGAGTCATGAATACAGAATGCTGAGTTTATTGTTTTCTTCCTTTAAACTCTACAGTATAGTTAGAAGTAGTTAACATATCCCACTGTGCTTATATTAGAAGCACTTCAAAAAGTCCCATCCCCAAAGAAGTGTCACAATTTTACCTAACTGGCAGCTCCCTGAAAAAGCCATATTTGCAAATCTTCTCTTATTTAACCCAAGACAGAGTTTGATAACTGGAAAAAGTCATATCCTAGAGAATTTGTTAAAAAAAATGGTGGAAATTATTGAACATCACAGACCAGTTGGAAGAAATAAGAAGCTGATCAAAAACTTAATGTTTGGGAAATGAGATGTTCATAGGCAACTCTGAAAACCTCCAACATATCCCTGGGAATCTGGAATGCCATGAACAGGTGCATGGCTGTGCATGTGCCCGGAAAACATCAAAGTAAGGCCTTAATCTCTCACTTCTGGATGACCTGAGACCCTACACAAGCAGGAAGTGAGAGTAAAGCAGAGTTGTAAACTGACAGAACATTGAAGGTGCACACAGACTCCTTGACAAAGGGCAGAAGTCCTATTTGTTCAAGACATTTAAGGGACTCTGTCTAATCTTTAGCTTGACACTAGGCTAAACAGGCAGCGACACATGACAAGTAATTTAGACTTTATACAGTTAGTCCAGAAATGTCACTAAACAAACATATAGGGGGAAAGAGACATCAACAGCCACAAACCCTGGGGAAGTAATCCAATTTCTAGAGTAGCCACATTATATTATTAAAAATGTCTAGTTTTCAACAAAAAAAAATTAAGACACACAAAGAAATAGCAAAGAATGGCTTATACACAGGGAAATAGGCAACCAAACTGTCTTTAAAGAAACCTAAATGTTGAACTTACTAGGAATAGCCTTTAAATCTAAATTATAAATTAAATATATTCAAAGAATTAAATAAAATTATGTTTAAAGAATTTAAGGAAAGTGTGAGAACAATGTCTTATGAAATACAAAATACAAAAAAAGAGATAGAAATTATAAGAGGAACCAAATAGAAATTCTGAAGTTGAAAATTAAAACAGAAAGGAAGAATTTACTAGAAGAGACAAGTAACAGATTTGGATTATCCTTTCCATGGAACAGAAAGTAAAATGAATAATGATAAATAAACAGAGTCTCAGAGACCTATGAGACATAATCAACCATACCAACATATGAATAGTGAGAGTCTCAGCAAGAGAGGAGAAAATAAAGAGCAGAAAAAAAAATTTGAAGAAATAATGGCAGAAAATGTCCCAAATATAATTTTTTTAACCATGGTAATCTGTGCATTTGGAAGCTCAGTGAACCCAAGGAGGATAAATCCGAAGAGATCCACACCTAGACAAATATAGTCAAAAGAGATAGACAAGGCCAGGTGCGGTGGCTTACGCCTATAATCCCAGCACTTTGGGAGGCTGAGGTGGATGGATCACAAGGTCAGGAGATCGAGACCATCCTCGCCAACATGGTGAAACCCTGTCTCTACTGAAAATACAAAAATTAGCCAGATGTGATAACATGTGCCTGTAGTCCCAGCTACTCAGGAGGCTGAGGCAGGAGAATTACTTGAACCTTGGAAGTGGAGGTTGCAGTGAGCCAAGATCATGCCAGTGGACTACAGCCTGGGCAACAAAGTGAGACTCCATCTCAAAAAAAAAAAAAAAAAGAGAGAGACAGAGAGAATCTTGAAAGTAGCAAGAGAGAAGAAGCAACTCATCACATGCAAGGGATTATCAATAAGATTAACAGCTGATTTCTCATCAGAAACCGTGGATGCCAGAAGGCAGTGGGATAGTGTATTGAAAATAATGACCAAAAAAAACCTGTCAACAAATAATTCTATATCCAGCAAAATTATCCTTTAAAAATAAAGAAGAAATTAAGCCATTTCTAGATAAATCAAAACAGAATTTGCTGCTAGAAGACCAAAAAATATTAAATGAAGTCTTTCAGGCTGAAATGAGAGGACGCTAGGCAGATAATTCAAATCCACAGAAAGAAACAAGGAGAACTGGTAAAAGTAACTGCATAAGTAAATATGCAAGATACTATAAATGTATCTCTTATAAATTTCTTCTTCTCCTATCTGATTTAAAAGTTAACTATATGTAGCAATATTTTAAAAAACTATGTTAAAGATATTATAATATATAAGGATGTAATTTATATGACAACAATAGCACAAAAAATAAGTGAGGTAGTATTGGTTGGTGCAAAAGTAATTGCCATTTTTGCCATTACCTTTAATGAGAAAAAAACTCCATTAGTTTTGCATCAACCTACATAGAACTATATTGGGGCAATGATTTGTATTCACTTATACATCGCTTAACAATGGGGAACTTTTTGGGAAATACGTCTTTAGGTGATTTCATCATTGTGCAAACATCGTAGAGTGTACTTACACAAACCTACAGAGTATAGCCTACTACAACCTAGGCTATATGATGTAGCCTATTACTCCTAGGCTACAAACCTGTACAGCATGTTACTACATTGAATACTGTAGACAGTTGTAACACAGTGGTAAGTATTTGTGTATCCAAATATAGAAAAGATTCAGTAAAAATATAATCCAAAAGATTTTTTTTTAAAGGTATACCTGTAGAGGGCACTTATCATGATTGGGAGTTTGCAAGACTGGAAGTTTCTCTGGATGAGTTAATGAATGGGTGGTGAATGAATGTGAAGGCCAAGAACATAACCATATACTACTGTAGACTTTATGAACTCTATACATTTCGGCTACACTAAATTTATTTTTTAAATTTCTTTCTTCAATAAAAAACTAAACTTAGCTTACTGTAACTTTTTAATTTTATAAATTTTAAATTTTTTTTAGCTTTTTGACTCTTTTGTAAACCAAATGCAAACACATTGTATAGATGCATAAAAATATTTTTTCTTTATATCCTTATTCTATAAGCTTTTTTCTGTTTTTTACATTTTCATTTTCTTTTTTTTTTTACTTTTTAAATTTTTTTTTGTTACAAATAAAGACAAATACATTCTTAGCCTAAGCCTACAAGGGGTCAGGATCATCAATATCACTGTCTTCCACCTCTACATCTTGTCTCACTGGAAGGTCTTCAATAACATACATGGAACTGTCATCTCTTATGATAACAATGTCTTCTTCTGGAATATCTCCTGAATGATCTGCCTGGGGCTATTTTACAGTTAACTTTTTTTTTAGTAAATAGAAGGAGTACACTCTAAAATAACCATAAAATGTATAGTATAGTAATATATAAACTAGTAACATAGTCATTTATTATCATTATCAAGCATTACATGCTACACATAATTGTATGTGATATACTTGTATATGACTGGCAGCACAGTCAGATAACAGTATCACCACAAATATGTAAGTAATGCATTATGATATGCTCTTACAATGGCTATGACATCATTAGGCAATAGAAATTTTTCAGCCCTATTATAATCTTATGGGACCACATCATATATGAAGTCCATCATTGACCAAAATGTTATGCAGTGCATGACTGTATTGTCTAAGTTAAGTTGGTATTAACCTGAACTAGATTGTTTTAATTTAAGCTGGTAACTGTAACATCCAGAGCAATTAATGAGAAAATAACTAAAAATAAAGTGAAAGGAATGAAAATGGTGTGCTAGAAAACATTTGCTTAATACAAAAGAAGGCATTAATGGAGAAATAGAGAAACAAAAAGATGTAAGACATATATAAAACAAATAGCAAGATGGGAGATGTAAATCCTATCTTATCGTTAGTTACATTAAGCACAGATAGGTTAAACACTCCAATCAAAAGGCAGATATTGCCCAAATGACTTTTTAAAAATGATTCAACTCTATGCTGTCTGCAAGAGACTCATTTTAGATTCAAAGACACAAATGAAATTACAAAAACAATTCCACTTACAGTAACACCAGAAAGAATAATATGCTAACAAATAAATTAAACAAAAGAACTGCAAGACTTGCATGTTGAAAGCTATGAACCATTGTTGAAATGAATTAAAGACCTAAATCAATGGAAAAACATCTCATGTTCATGGATTGAAATACTTAATATTGTTAAATTGGCAATACTTTCCAAACAGATCTACAGAATCAAAACAATTCCTATTCCAATCCCAGCTTCCTTTTTTGCAGAAATTGACAAGCTGGTCCTACAATTCATATGAAAATACAAGAGATCCTAAATAGCCAAAACAACCTTGATAAAGAAGAACAAAATTGAGGGACTCATCTTTCCCAATTTCAATGCTTACTACTAAGCTATAGTAATCAAGACGGACATATAAAAACAGACACATCAATCAATGGAACAGAATTCAGAGTTCAGAAATAAACATCTATAGTCAATTGAGTTTTGAAAAGGATGCCAAGATAATTCAATGGGGAATATTAGTCTTTTCAACATATGCTGCTTAATATTCACATGTAAAAAAAAAATGAATTTGGATTCCACCATACAAAAAGTCAACTCAAAAGTTGTCAAAGGCCTAAATGTAAAATCTAAAACTATGAAATACTTGGAAAAAAATAAGTGTAAAACTTTTATGACCTTGGATTAGGCAATGGTTTACTTATACACATATCACATCTAAAGCACAGAAAAAATCACATAAACTCGACTTCATAAAAATTAAAACTTTTGTGCATCAAAGGACAGCATCGAAAAAATGTAAAGATAATCAGCAGAATAGGAGAATATATTTGCAAATCATACAGCTGATAAGGAACTTATGTACAGACATATAAAGAACTCTTACTACTCAACAGTAAAAAGACAAATGACCAGATTTTTTAATGAAAAAAGATTTGCATAGATGTTTTTCTAAAGGAGATATACAAGTGGTCAAGAAGCACATAAAAAGATGCTCAACATCGTAGTCATAAGGGAAATGCAAATCAAAATCAAAAAATACCATGTCACACTGCCAACAGGATGGATATAATTTTTTAAAAGACAATAACAAGGATTGGCATGAATGTGGAGAAGTTAGAAAGTTTATACACTGGTGGGAATGTGAAATGGTGCAGTCACTTTGGAAAACAGTTTAGCAGTTCTTAAGAAGCTAACATGGAGTGGCCATATGACTCAGATTTCCATTCGAGGTGTATACCTAAGAGAACTGAAAAGATCTGTTCACACAAAAACTTATACACAAATGCTCACAGCTACAATACTTACAGTAGTTAAGTGGGAACATCTCCAAATTTCCCTCAATGTGGATAAGCAAAATGTGATATATCCATATGATGGAATATTATTTGTCCATAAAAAGGAATGAAATACTGACACCACTACAATATAAATGAAACTTGAGTACATTGTAAGTGAAAAAAGCCCGTCACAAGAGACCACATATATTGTATAATTTCATTTATATGAAATATCCAGAATAGGTAAGTCCATAGAAAGAGAAAGTAGATTAGTGGTTACCAGGGGTTGGAGAGGGGGAATGTTGGGGGTCTCTTTTTAGGGTAATAAAAAATGTCCTAAGATTAGATAGTGGTGATGGTTGCACAACTCTGTGAATATACTAAAATCCATGAATTATACACTTTAAAATAGTGGATTTTGTGGTATGTGAGTTTTATCTCAATAAGCTGTTATTTTAAAAAAAAGTAAACTAAAATAGAGGAAACTTCCTTAACTCATAGTGTATTTGCCAAAGACCTAAAACAAATATTATATGCAGTGGTACAACTGTAAACATATTATAATTAAAGTCAGAAATAAAATAAGTGTTCCCGCTACACCGTTTTTTATTCTTTTCTTTTCTTTTACTTTAAGTTCTGGAATACATGTGCAGAACGTGCAGGTTTGTTACATAGGCATACATGTGCCATGGTGGTTTGCTGCTACACCTTTTTGTGCAGCATTGTACTAGAGACCCCAGTTAGCAACATAAAGCAAGAAAATGTCATGTAATTAATTTTTTTAAAAAGAAATCATTGTTGGTTTATCATAAGATTGTTTGTATGGAAAATCCCAGATATTCTATAGACAATTACAACTAGAAAGATAAGATAGTCAGCTTCATTTCTGGATACAAGCTCAATCGTGTTCCTATACGCCCACAATAATCAATTAGAATATGTAACTGAGAGAAAGTTCCCAATCATAAAAGCAAGAAAAACTGTAAGTTACTTGGAAATAAATCCAGTGAAAGATGTGAGAGACCTTTATGGAGAAAATTATGAAAAGTTACTGAAGGACATAGAAGACCTGAAAAAAAATGGAGAAATATAACACATTCATGCATGGGAAGACTCAATGTTATACAGATGTCAGTTCTCCTCCAAATTAATCTATAAATTCATTGCAATTCCAATCCAAATCCCAATGGAGCTTTTCACAGAGCTTGACAAACTGATTCTAACATTAATCTGAAGTAGTTGAGAGCAAAGAAGAGTCAAGACAAAAGAATAAAGAGAAAGAACTTTCCCAGCTAGACATCAAGTGAACTATAAAGTCATGTGAAATTAAAATAATGAAGGAGGTATGCAGGATAGACAAATCTATCAGTGGAACAGACTAGAGAGCTCTGTGTATTTATGAGGACTTGGTGTATGTTGGAGGTGGCTTTATGTATCATCAAGAAAAGAATGATTATTCAATAAATAGTGTCAGACAATTAGCTACCTCTATGAAGGACTTTTTTTATTTCAATCTTTTTGGGGTACAGGTGGGGTTTTGGTTACATGGATAAGTTCTTTAGCGGCAATTTCTGAGGTTTTGATGCACCCATCACCAAAGCAGTGTACCCAATATGTAGTCTTTTATCCCTCACCCCGCTCCCATCCTTCCCCCTCGAAGCTCCAAAGCTCATTATATCACTCTTATGCTTTTGCATCCTCATAGCTTAGTTCCCACTTATAAGTGAGAACATATGATGTTTGGTTTTCCATTCCTGAGATACATCACTTAGAATAATGGCCTCCAGCTTCATCCAAGTTGTTGTAAAAGACATTGTTTCATTCCTTTTTATGGCTGAGTAGTATTCCATGGCATATACACACCACATTTTCTTTATCCACTCATTGGCTAACGTGCACTTTGGTTGGTTCCAAATCTTTGCAATTGTGAATTGTGCTCCTACAAACATGGGTGTGCATTTGTCTTTTTTCATATAATGACTTCTTTTCCTTTGAGTAGATACCCAGTAGGGGATTGCTGGATCAAACAGTGGTTCTACATTTAGTTCTTTATGGAATCTCTATGAGGGACATTTTTAACTGGATCCCTACCTCATACCACACATAAAGATAAATTCCAAATAGATCAAACAAAACTTTAAAACTATTATAAGGAAATGTAGTTGAGTATCTTTATGATATGGAGTTAGGCAAAGATTTCCTAAACAAATAGCAAGATATTAATTATAATGGAAAACCCTGTCCATTTGACTACATCAAATACTAAAATTTCTGTACGCTAAAACCATCAAAACAAAGTAAAAGTACAACAATACATTTGAAAAAATAGTTGCAACAGTATAGAAATAGTACTCAGAATACACAGTACAGTACTCCTGTAACTCAAAAGGAAAACGACAAATGGCCAGGTGCAGTGGCTCACGCCTGTAATCCCAGCAGTTTGGGAAGCCGAGGCAGGTAGAACATCAGAGGTCAGGAGTTCAAGACTAGCCTGGCCAACATGGTGAAACCTCATCTCTACTAAAAATACCAAAATTAGCCAGGCATGGTGGCGGGAGCCTGTAATCCCAGCTACTTAGGAGGCTGAGGCAGGAGAATCACTTGAACCTGGGAGTTGGAGGTTGCAGTGAGGCAAGATCATGCCAATGAACTCCAGCCTCGGTGACAGAGTGAGATCTGTCTGAAAGAAAGAAGGAAGGAAGGAAGGAAGGAAGGAAGGAAGGAAGGAAGGAAGGAAAGAAGGAAGGAAGGAAGGAAGGAAGGAAGGAGAGAGAGAAAGAGAGAGAGAGAAAGAAAGAAAGAAAGAAAGAAAGAAAGAAAGAAAGAAAGACAACCCAATTTTTTTAAACCGAGTAAAAGAAAACACAAAAGATGTGTAAAAGAAAACCCAAATGATTGACAAATATATGTTAAAAATGAAACTTCAATACTAAGCTGGGAAATAACATTTTTTAATTGAATTATTTTTCATACAGATCACATTGGCAGAAAAAAAAAAAATCATTCCCACCATCCTTGTCCAGTCAGGATCACACACACTGTTGGGGCTGTAATTGGGAAAATCACCCTGGAAAATAGTTTTGTAGTAACTATCGAAGTTAGGCATGCAACTATTCTATCATCTAGCATGTCTACTGTTAGGTCTATATATAGACCTAGAAAATTCCATGTGTAGCAGTGACTATAACTGAAAAGAAAAGGCAATGACCTAAATGTTCTTCCACATGAAAATAGTTTTTAATGTGTTATATTCACATAATGGAATATTATACAGCTATTAAAATGAATGAACTAGATCTGTGAGTATCAGCATAGATCAAACTCACACAGAGTATTAGGAGAATAAGGCAAATTGCAGATGGCTAAACACAGTGAATCATTTATGTAACATGTTCAATCACACAAAAACCACTACATATTTTCTGTAAGTACAAATACATATGGCAAAAATGTGAAAACATGAACAGAAAGGATGAAAACAAATTCATGATTATAAATGCCTCTGAGGGATGAAGAAGGAGAATTGGGACTAGAAAGGGGGCTAAAGAACTTCAGTTTCATTAGTAATTTTTAAATTTTCTTATTTTGTGCAAGGATGTGGGACACATGCTAACATTCATGAATTCAGAATAGTAGGTAAAGGGGAGTCTCTTCCCTCCCTCCCTCCCTCCCTCCCTTCCTTCCTTTCTTCCTACCTCCCTCCCTCCCTTCCTTCTTTCCTTCCTTCCTTTCTTCCATCTTATCTTTCTAATAAAAAATAAATAATAATGGCCTCTCCTCCCTGGAAGTGGGGAAGGAGAATGAAAAGCTAAAACGAATCCATTTTTTCTTAACTCGTACTCATATATATCTTGGAATAAGGATGGTGAGAATCCAGGAGGCCTTCAGTGAGGAAGTGATACTTTAATGGCATTTTGAAGGATGAATAGAAGTTCTCCTCTGTACAGGATCAAGGAGAAAGATGGAAGAAAGACATTCTAGATGAGGAGACAAGCATGTACAAAACCTCAGAAACCTAAAACAGCATGCATATTCAGGAATTATAAGTAAATGGGCAAGGAGGGGTACAGGGAACTGGAGAAATAGCCAAGGCCAGATCATGGAGGCACTGGGGAGACAGGCTAAGGATTTCAAACCTCATCCTGTGAGCACTAGGAACTCAGGGCTAGGAGCATCCTGCAAGGTAGACCCCTTCCAGCCTCCGCCTGCTGTGCACCAGAGTTTAGAACAATTCCATACCACTTGAATAGGTAAAGGTGGGTCTGCCATTCCAGTGGAGAGATCCTCCCTCTTGCCACTTTCTAAAGTGCCATTTTGAGAGCAACTTTATCCATGGGGGATACAACAGACCTCTTGGCACAGAGTGACTGGTTACAAGGGACTAGCATCCTGCAGGAGTTTCCTGGGAATACCAGCTGTCCAGTACTTGGAGACTTCAGTGCTCAGGAGATATTGTAGCCTCTTTACCAAGGAAGAGAAAGTATTCAGTCCTATGGGGAGCTGAGCTTCAGTGTAGCTCCTTCACTGGAAAGAGTGCGATGGAGAGAACTCAGTCTTCCCTTGTTTACTGTCCAGCCAGCCCAGAGTCTGCTGCTGTGGTCAGTTCAGGCCATTCTTCTCATCATACTACAAGCAGCAAAGGTCGTGATTAGGCTTGTTATTTTTAAAGCCTAGCATCAAGTAAAAGATGAATTGGAAGAAGGGGGCAGGATCACGTTATGACTTCATGGGCCTTTTGGCAATTATGCCTTCATGGGTTCCTTCCTCCATAAAAATATTAGAAATTATATTTTACCATGTGTTCGTATAAAGGTAAATCTATTTTTTACAGTACTACACTATTTATTGAAAATTTTTATGCATATATACAAAATATGCTGTTACATGTATTAATAGAGATAGAAAAATCATTTTAAATCTGTGATTTAAATCTGTTGTAAAGGTGAAAATATTAATATCATATGTTTAAACATTTTTATTGACCTAAAAGTTTGGTTTTTCTTCTGATTTTAAAATATCTTCATGGGTTCCCCTAAAAGTATCATAGGCCATTGGGACTGTGCCTACTGTGCCTATTGGATAAGTCAGCAGCCCTGGGGACAAGACACAGGGAGACCATGCAGGAGGCATCACAACAGTCACTGGGGTCCATGCTGATGCAGTCGCCATAACGATGGAGAGGCTGGTGAGAGAGATATTTGATGAGCTATAGTGAAGTGAACACAGATATTCTTCGTGGAAAGATAAGGATGGAGGGTGGAGGGGAAGAAGCAGAGGCCCAGCAAACAGAGAAGTACCTCTGCCTCCCACATCTCATACACTATAAATGAAGATAGACAGAAGGAAGCTAATTGGAGCCATTTGCAGCCTAAATGGAACTGCTTCCTCATCCCTCCAATGGGACACACCCACCTGGGAAACCAAGCATCCAGAGCAGCCAGTATTTAAGAACTTGCTCGTTCAAGCACATCACTGCTAAATGAGTTCCCGGGAGAGTCTCTCATGCCATAGCGGAGACACTGGCATTCTGGAGTTCCAGAACAGGGTCAGGAACCTGGCCCTCAGCTAAGATGCTCCTTCAGCTTCATCCTTCAGTGGGCAAGCTGCTCAGCTGGCATCGATGCCCCATGCAGAGCCCACGCCACAAAAAGAGCAGGCCACAACATTGCCTAGACTTGTAGCTGTGGTCAGCGTGTTGCTGCTCCATGAGCTGAGCCAGCAGCTTGGGAGAAAGAGAAATGGGTCCCAATTAAGGGCTGCCTCAAGCTGTAGCAGGATGTCAGCAGGTCCCTCCAGCTACCTATACACACACACACACACACACACACACACACACACACCTTTCTCCTATTCTTTCTTACAAAGCTGGGTCAGCATTCACTGCCTCAAATTCTGTCACAAAACCTAAGGCTCAGCTCCCTGCAAAGCAAAAAGAAAGCAGGAATGTGAAGCTTTCTGTGCCCTCATTCTACAAATGAACGTATTAATACCTTCCACAAATGTCTTGATATAGATCCCTGAAATCTCTTCCTTGCATTTCCCCAGCACAGGTCAGGCACTTTGCCACGGGGACTCTTGGGTACCTACCTATTGTTCCCAGGCCAAGTTTGAACAATCCCAGTTGTTCCCAAACTTTAGTGTGTATCAAAATCACCTGGAAAGCCTGTTAAAATGCAGACTGCTGGGCCCCAGCCTCAGGGTTTCTGTTCCAGCAGGTCTGGGTGTCCCAAGGACCTGCATTCCTAGCATGTTCCCAGTTGATGCTGATACGGCACCTTGGGGACCACACTTTGAGAACCACTGCCTTTACCCATTTCCAACCTTTTGCTTTTCTGCTTTTGACCTTCCTGCCTGTCCTCCAAATCCTTACTTTTCCACTGTTTCTTACATGTCTCCTAACTTGACTTTCCATCCAAGCCCCTGGCTCCTCTGAGCTCCAGTGCAGCCATGCTACCTGTGGCCTTCATGACTAATGACTCCCCCACCCAGCTCTGCCCCAGGAGGAAGGCACCAGTTGTGGCTGTCATGGGGCCTTTTACTTTTTAAGAACCCCTCTACATGATTCACCTTACATGTTGGAGAGGATTCTCTGTCCACACTAAGTGCTTATCAGAGAATAACCAGAGAGACTTCTCTTGTGTTGATCAAGGGGATCCTGGGGTTAGAAATGCCCCCTACATCTCACTTCAGCCCCAGAGGAAGCCGTATCTCACATATCAGGAAACTGAGCTGCACATCAGTTAGTGACTAGTCCAGAAAGGGTCCTGCTGGTTCCACAACAGAGATGAGTGTCCCAGCCAGGTCTTCTGATGCCAGGTTCCTTGCTCTTCCCACTTGCAATCAGCTTCTGTATCTGTTGGGAATGCTTTCAGCTGCAACTAACATAATCCCCAGCTAACAGTGGCCAAAACCCACCAAGGTGCATTTTTCTCATTCATGGTCATGTATTTTCTTAGAAGTCTGGAGGTGAGATGTTTTAGGACTAGGTCAGTGGTTCACTGATTATCAGGGCACAGGCGGCCTTTGCAATTCTCTGACCTTTATCTCAGGATCACAAGATTGCAGTCACAGTTCAGGGATAGTATTCTCCCTGTGGCCATGTTAAAGCCAGCACAGAGGGGCTTGCAAGATGCAGATTTTCCCCTGACTTGTTTCTCTCTTATGAAGGAGGAAGCTCCCTCTCCCAGCTGATTTCCCCTTACACCCATTAGCCAGAACTAGACAGGCAGGGAAGTTCTGCTATCAAAGGGAAAAGATGGTGATAGCTTTGGGGCAAGCAACCAAGACGGTGTGCCACGGCATCCTCCCGAAATAAGTGTCCCACAGGATTCTGGGAGCTTCTGGATGGCCAACACATTCAAGCCTATTGGACCGTAAAACCACTGATCTGTGTCCTAGTCTTCTTTCTATTCTCAGTGTCTGACACACTAAATCTGTGCATTCAACACACATCAATTCATTCCCATGTGCCTGCTACATATCAAACACTGCAGCAGGCATTGGACCAGGATGGCATAGTAGAAAGAGCATGGGCTTTAGAATCAGACTGGATTATCCTCAAATCTCACCATTTTCAAGCTGTGTGACCTCAGGCAAGCCGCTTCACCTCTCTGTGCCTCACTTTTGTCATTGCAGAGTTGTCATGAAGACTTAACACACATCAGGCACAGGACACATAGTCATTCAATGGATGAGAGCTGATGATAATGACCTAAGAAGGGTGGCATATGGCACGCTGGCCACACCCTCAATTAACACACTGCCAAGTCTCAGGACTCACAACCCAGCAAAAGAGATAGACAACAAAACACATAATCACAGCATAATGGGACAGGAGTGGAGATGGCACTAAAACAACACAGAGAAGGGGGTGGCCAATGCATCTACGCACTTACCACAGCTTTCCCGCACAGCACCTTAGCAAGCGGGTCTGATCTATCTCACCACTGAGGGGGGGCGGGGGGTGAAGGGGTGAGTCACCATCATGCAGAGCTTCAACTCCTTTGCAAAGCCACCATGAAAAACATGGAATGAGGCCGGGTGTGGTGGCTCATGCCTGTAATCCCAGGACTTTGGGAGGCCTAGGCGGGAGGATTGCTTGAGGCCAGGAATTTCAGACCAATGTGGGCAACATTGTGAGACCTCCTCTTTATAAAAAATAAAATAAAATAAGCTGGGCATGGTGGTGTGGACCTGTAGTCCCAGCTACTTGGGAGGTTGAGGCAGGAGGATCACTTGGGTCTGGGACGTTGAGGATGCAGTGAGCATGATCATGCCACTGCATGCCATCGTGAGTGACAGACCAAGACCCTGTCTCAAAAATAAAAAATCTAGGAGATAGGCATGATGATTAACTCCATTTTCAGTTGAAGAAACAGAGGCACAGGGAGGTAATACATTTGAACCCCAGGCCCCAGCTCTGGAGCCTGTGTTCTCACCATTACGTTACACTGCCTCCCTGAGATGGGTTACAAGGCATCTTCCCTGCTCAAGGACTCTGTTTGGCAGATGCCATTTGCTTACCTGGGGGATATCCAGGTGAGGTTGGATTTGAATATATTCCCACCATGAAGAGCGGCTGGCAAGGCCTCGTCACACCTCCACTCCCTGCCTAGTCCAGATAGGAGGGGGATTCTGTACTCCATTCTGTACTTCTAAGGGGATGTGGGCAGAATGGCACAGGTCCAAGTGATGCCAGTGGTACCTCAGCTCTTGGCAGTATTTCTTCTTCATTGTCGTTGAAGTCCTGCATTCCCAGGCCATGCTGCAGGATCCTCCATCCCTTTCCTGGCCCCTCATCTACACCAGCTTCTAGGCTGGGCACCAGATACAGGCAGAGATGTTGTACCAGATTCAACCTCAGCCCCTGAAGGGCTCAAGATCTAGGAAAGAACACAAAAGACCAATGTTTGCAAGGCTGCCTGCAGAAGCGTAGAGGAAGACATCGCACCCAGCCTTGGAGAAATGATGGTTAGGGGAGTCTACAATGAGATACTGCAAGATACTGCATACTGGCTCATGAACAGAGCCCAGCCAGGTGAAGCATTTGGGAGAGGTGATAATAATAACAGCAAACATTTACTGTGGCAGGTGCCTGTCTAAACACTTCACTGAAGTTAATTCACCAGGACTCAGAAACAATCCAGTAAGGTAGGTGATATGATTTGGCTGTGTCCCCACCCAAATCTCATCTTGAATTGTAGCTCCCATAATTCCCACGCGCTGGGGGAGGAACCCAGTGGGAGACAATTGAATCATGGGGGCGGTTTCCCCCATACTGTTCTCATGGCAGTGACTAACTCTCACAAGATCTGATAGTTTTGTAAGGGGAAACCCCTTTCACTTGTCTCTCATTCTTTCTCTTGCCTGCTACCATGTAAGACGTGTCTTTCTCCTTCCACCATGATTGTGAGGCCTCCCCAGCCACATGGAACTGTAAGCCCATTAAACTTCTTTTTCTTTATAAATTACCCAGTCTTGGGTATGTCTTTATCAGCAGTGTGAAAATGGACTAATACAGTAGGTATGCCTATCATCTCCATTTTACAGATAGGAAACTGAGGCACAGAAAGTTTAAAGAGCTTGTCCAATATCATTGAAATAGCAGACAGTGAAGCCAGCATCTGATTCTGGCCTCTGGGCTCTCAACCTCCACACCATGCTGGAGAGTGTTCCCTGCTGAACAGCAGCTCCTGCAAAGGCCTGGGCACCTGGCAGCAGGGTCCACCCAGGGCAGCCAACAGTGGTGAGGCTGGAGAGACCAGCAGTCAGCTTTTGTTCACTGACACAGCTATGGAGCGGGCTGACAGCATGATTGTGAGGCCTCCCCAGCCACATGGAACTGTAAGCCCATTAAACTTCTTTTTCTTTATAAATTACCCAGTCTTGGGTATGTCTTTATCAGCAGTGTGAAAATGGACTAATACAGTAGGTATGCCTATCATCTCCATTTTACAGATAGGAAACTGAGGCACAGAAAGTTTAAAGAGCTTGTCCAATATCATTGAAATAGCAGACAGTGAAGCCAGCATCTGATTCTGGCCTCTGGGCTCTCAACCTCCACACCATGCTGGAGAGTGTTCCCTGCTGAACAGCAGCTCCTGCAAAGGCCTGGGCACCTGGCAGCAGGGTCCACCCAGGGCAGCCAACAGTGGTGAGGCTGGAGAGACCAGCAGTCAGCTTTTGTTCACTGACACAGCTATGGAGCGGGCTGACAGCAGTCCAACCATGCACCATGTGGGAAAGCCGGTCAGTTCTCTCCACTCCCCTGGCTGATTGACAGCAGACCCATAGACTCAATCCCCAAAGACCCAACCCTGATTCCAGCCCCAGCCTTAACCCAGCCTCAGTTTCTGCAAAACCTTCCCCAGTTAATTAGATGCGTGGAGATCATCCAACCCACCAGGCAGTTTTCCACACTCCCTCCTCACTCTCTGCTCTCACCCCTGCCTGGTCTGGTATCCATAATGCATTTTCACAACTTATGTATGCCCTTTATGGGATCTTTTAATATCTCTCCTCAAACCACACCTGGCTAATTTGCTAAGCACTGAACCAAAATCCAGAACCATCCAGCAGATAAATTAAGGAACAACTGTTTCCCTTTCAGGAAGATTGGCCAAAAAAAAGTCACCAAACAGCAAACTCTTTTTCAATGCCAATGCATTATAGAAGGATTCTATTTGTAAATCAATCCACAAATGTTTGTCCTATTGATTTTGTTGATTTGTTTATATACACCCTGTCTCATTCCACTGAAAAAAAGGCTTGTGCAATTTTCAAAATACATGTAACAATTACAATAAATAGATGTAGAGTCAGGACAAAGAAAAGCAAAGGTAGGAAATAAAATAATGCAAGGAGTTTTATTCAGCTTCAAAATATCCTGTACAGTTTGCTTTGGTTGGGTAACTTGCTGAGTTTGAGCTTCCTGGTGGCCAAGGCAAGGACAAGTGTATTCATTAAACAGATTCCTAGGGCTCCACCATCAGTGGGGGGCCTGCCATTCACCCACCCCTGATGGCACAGTTGCTTATCTTTGAACATAGATGGGCAATGGTCCCCAAGGCCCAGACAAGCCACCTTCTCGACCAGCGATGTCCCTTCCCCTGGGCTCCTAGAAGTTCTTACTCTTAAGATAAGAAGGGGTGGGCTACCCTCTTTTGAAGCTTCCTAGGTTCCAGGCATTGTGCCAAGTACTCCATGTGTCTTAACTTACCTAATCCCACCTCTATGAGGTTCAAATTTCCAGCTCCAACATCTACTTGGAACCCAGGTTCTTCCAGAAATTATTGGTTACTTAGATGTCTCAAAGTCACACCACACTCACTGTGTCTAAGTTGACCCCTCATAATCTCCCCATCCACTCATCCAGTCTCTTTCCTGTGTTTTGGGGCTCAGCAAATGTCACCATCCGGTGGCTCAGGCCAGAACTGATAATCATCCTTATCTCTGTCATGCCCATAAAACACCTACTACCAAGTGCTGCCAGCTTTACCTCCTAAACAGTTCCTGAAGCCCTCACTTCTCTTTACTGCATCTGCACCTCCCTCCCTTGATTGGCCAGCTCCTTTTGTGTAAGCCCCTCCAAGAACTTCTCACCCTGGTTCCTCACATCAACTCTGGTTCCTCTAACACACCCTTCACTCTGCAGCCAGAATAATCTTGTCAAGACACAAAACACATCTGACTTCAGCAATCCTGATTAAAACCCCTCACTGGCTTCCCCTTATTCTTAAGATGGAGACCACAGCGCTCAGAGTGGAGAACAAATTGGCCCCTGTTCACCTCTCCGATTGCACTGCAAATCACAGCCCTGTTGGCTCCTCTCCAGCCTCACTGGCTACCTCCTCCTTCACTGTGCCTAGGACGCTCCTTCATGCCATTCTGCTCATCCATCAGCTCTTCCTAGCCATCACCTCCTCTGGGGAGCCTTCCCTGAACCCCCGTCACTAGTCAAATCCTGCCTAAGCTTTCCTAGTGCTCCACACCTCCCCTTTGAGGCCCTCATCCCAGCTGGGAGGATGGGAGCCCCTCAGGCTGGCCTCACTGTCTGCACTTACACCCTTTCCATAATAAGCAGTTGATTAGCCCTTGATAATATTTGTTGAATGTTGTTGAATGAATAGATTAGAGGCTTGTCATAGACCAAATGATGGCTGCTAAAGATATCAGGTCCTAATCCCTGGAACCTGTAAATGTTACCATATTTGGAAAAGGATCTTACAAGACGTGATTAGGTGAAGGATCTTGAGATGGGCAGATTATCCTGGATTATTCGGTGGACCTTAAATGCCATCAAATGTATCCTTTTAAGAGGGAGGCAGAGGGAGACTTGAGACACAGAGGAGAAGGTGATGTGAAGACAGGGCAGAGAGAGATTGGAAGACACTGGCCTTGCAGACTGGAGTGACAAAGCCACAAGACAAGAAGTGCCACAGCCACCTGAAGCCAGAAGATGCAAGAAGCAGATTCTCCCCTCGAGCTTCTGGAAGGAGCACAGCCCTGCACACACCTTGATTTCAGCCCATTGGTAGCCGATTTGGACTTCCGGCCTCCAGAACTTTGGAAGAATAAATGTGCGTTGTTTTAAGTCACTAAGTTTGCAGTAATGTGTTACAGCAGCCAAAAAGACCTAAGGTGAGGCTCACAGATGATGAAACCCAAGCTCAGAGAAGCTAAGTTATTTGCCCAAAGTCACATGGCTAGTCCAACCCTGCCCTCCCCTCAATCTTCTCCAGGAAGCTATTTAGACAAAGTTGACTTTTCCAAAAGGAAAACCCAAGTGGGGCTGAGGTTACATGGGAGCAATGAGAGCTCACAGCCCCCAGAGCAGGTGAGCGGAAACCGGCCCCTCTCAGCACACATGGAGCCAGCTCGGGTCCTGGCCTCTTCTCCGTCTCTTGTTCTGAGGTTGCAGATCCCAGCTTATCCCTTCACCTTGAACTCCAGGAGAGGACCCTTCTCAGGACTTGATTATTCCCAGCACAGTCCCTCAAGAAACTGGGCAATGACAGCCAGGAATTATCCAAAAGCTCTGGCTTGATCGCTCCTGAGCCATGAAGCCTGCTTGCTAATGTCTCCCTTCAGAAAGTTCCAGGCCCCTGCCTCTTTGTTTCCTCCTTCCCTTGCTCCTTTCCTTCTTGCCACTCCTGGCATCATACAGAGAGTGAAGCCAGTATGGATATCACCTTGACAGCCGTCTTGCTAGGGGAAGCTAAGACAAGAACAGTGCTACGATGAACTGAGCACAACACACCCCAGGCTCACGCTAGGTACTCTCAAATGGCACACCTCAACAGGCTCAACAGCTGGGCAACTTAAGCGGTACCTGTCTTGCTGTTGGGGAAACTGTGGCTTAAAGAGACCAAGAGCTCAAAGTTACCCAGCTAGGAAGTGGCCAAGTTGGGATTCAACCAAGTCTGCCTGACTGCAGATCTAGTGCTTTTCCCACCCACCCCACGATCTCCAGTCCCAGCCCAGGAGAAACTGCTTCTCCCTTAATAGAGAAGACACCCAGGGGTCCCGCTTTCTCAGCCTGTCTCCACCAAGTCTTCTGCCCTGAGTTTCCATTTATCCATCCAAAAAATGAAGCAACCACCCAACCCAGCCCAAGCCCACTCAAGGGAAACTCATGCAAATCAAATGCAATAATAGATGAGGAGCTGTTTTGAAAGTAAAAGTTTCGTGCCTGGGATTATTATTGTAAATACTGTATACTCAACTCTTGATTTCCCACACTAATGGGAGGGAGCAGTGGCGCAGATAATTAAAAATGCATTTATATTTGGCTCTGAAATGTGTTTTTGTTGTCATATTTGGAGACGGGTGGGTCTGATGTTCTGGGAATTCAGTGTGACTTCATAATCCTTCTGAAAAAAAAAAGGGAAAAAGAATAACAAATGCTTGTCTTGAGAGCAACCAGAAAGCCATTCCATGCTCAGTCTCAGCTGGTCTCCCTGTCTCTGCTAAGCATGGGAAGTGTCACCTCCAAGGTAGATGCAAACGCACCCAGCCTGGCAGAGCTTTGAAATAAACGACTATTGTTGCTTTAAACCACTGGATTTTCAGATGGTTTGTTATGCAGCAGTAGTTAACTAATACACCCCCAATTCCACATTCCTAGGAGGTCTGTGTCCTCTCCAAGATTTCTATGAATTCCTGGTCACTTTGGAGTCCAACTTCTTTTAATCCTTCCATCTGTCCCCCTGCCCCTCCTTTCCTCCCACACTGTTCCTTTCCCAGACCCAAAACCCATCTCTTAACCCTGATATTTCCCAAATAACTTACAAGGTTTTGGTGAGTGCAACAGACTACTGAGAATCTGGAGGCAGTGGAGGAGTTTTCCTAGGAGTTTTCCTATCACAGAATTTCAGATGACTTACAGCTGGATGCTAAAAATCTCTGTTCTTAAAAAATATTTGGCTGGGTGCGGTGGCTCACGCCTGTAATCCCAGCACTTTGGGAGGCCAAGGCAGGAGGATCACGAGGTCAGGAGATCGAGACCATCCTGGCTAACACAGGGAAACCCTGTCTGTACTAAAAATACAAAAAATTAGCCAGGCGTGGTGGCGGGCACCTGTAGTCCCAGCTACTCATGAGGCTGAGGCAGGAGAATGGCATGAACCCGGGAGATGGAGCTGGCAGTGAGCCGAGATAGCACCACTGTACTCTAGCCTGGGCGACAGAGTGAAATTCTGTCTCAAAAAAAAAAAAAAAAAAGATATGTATATGTGTATATATATATATATATATATACACACATATATTTGGTCCCCCCCACCAACAACTTTCTTCCTTAGCTTTGGTCTCCTGCCAGTTTGCCTCTCCTCTCCATTTGTTTCTCTTCTCTGTTCTTCCACACCTCCAATTTCCCATGCGTATCATCGACTAGCAGTTTAGCTATCTGCCATTTCCAGACACTTCATGCTCTCTGAGTCTTATCTTCCACTCCCAGAAGATTGTCAAAGTATTTTCCAAAACAAAGATAGTTTCCCCTAAGGGGATTCTGATGCCAGATATTCAACTAATAGTTGTACTTTTTAATCCTGCTGCATAAGTGAGGGAGGATACTTCCAGTTGTCCATTGAATATTCATTCTTTTCTTCCTTCTTACCTTCGGTTTGCTCATTTCTTCAGGGGAGTTAGTTTTCCCGCCTCCTTTGCAGACCAGAGTGGACATGAGACATGGTTATGGTCCTTGAGGTGTAAAGAGAAGTCTGCTGGGGATTTGTGAGAATGTTCAACTTTTCCTGAGACAGGTGCCACCCCATCCTCTTGCATCTTTCTGACTAGGACACAGACTCAATGTCTGGCATCTTTCTGACTAGGACACAGACTCAATGTCTGGCAGTGCAGCAGCCATCTTGCCACCATGAAGAAGAAAGGCACGTGCCCAGGATGGCAGAGCAGAAAGACAGAACAGGTCTGTACTCTTGACTTCCTTCAGCTGCACCTGGACTGCTTAATTCTGGACTCCACGTTCAGGGCAAAAAATAAACTCCTGTTTGTTGGGGTTTCATCTCTTGCATCTGAATGCAATCCTATGCGAACCTCCCTGATTCAATAAGTAATTACATTTTGATTTCAAAAACCCTTCCTTTCACTGCTGCTGCTTCAGGTAAACGGATGATGCTGTCAACCACTGACTATACGTTAAGCAAAGTTGATAATGATGTCAATTAAAAGTGTTCAAGTAATATCACCTGCAACGATTGAGTGTTGTCTCTAAGTGGAAAAGAACAGCTGGGAACCCCACGCTCATCTCAGAATAGCGCTAGCCTGAGCCCTCCTGAGGGCAGAGATGGTGCCCTTGTTCGTTCAGTCTCCCTGTGACATGCCAGGCACCGAGGGGACTCAGAGCTCATGAGTGGAAGGGGAGTGAGCCACAGAGTGGACTCAGAGCTTCCTGAGCATCTTTTTGGTTTGGGGTGGCCCTGAGGAGGTGGATTTCTTTGGATGCTTGGCAGACAGGCAAAACCCATGGGAAGCAGCTTGGCAGGACTTTAGACCTCACACCTGGCTGTTATCCCAGCTTAGCCATCTGAGTAGGCAAATAACCTTGGGTGGGGACAATATTTACTCTACAAGCCTCAGCCTTCCCGACTGTAAACTGTCGACATTAATCACACCATCTTACATAGTCATGAGCATTACCTGAGATGACACGTGCAGAGCGCTTACTACCTGCTCACAGTAAGTGCTCAGTAAATGCCCACTTTACTACCTTTACCTGCAAGAAGGTCATTTCAGTGCCGGATTCCATAAGGAGACATAGACTAAATGGGTGACAGTCACTCAGCAGAGGAGGCCCCATCTGGGCTCTGCAGGGAAGTCAGCAAGCAGCAGGCGTAGGGCTGGGTGGCTCCCTACTTGCAGCAAGAGCAACTTGCTGGCTCTCAGGTGCTCCTGTCCCCTGCTCAGACCTTCCTCATCACCCCGATGTGCCAGGATTCATCTATCTGTCCACCTTTCTCACCAGCCTGGGAGTCACTCTCTGTACCTCCAGGATCCAGCACATAGTAGGTGACAATGAATGTTTATTGAAGGAGGAAGGGACAGCCAGCCAGAGGTGCTGGATCTGGAAGTGACTTGGGCCAATCTCAGCTGCCTTCGGGCTCCCTAAAAAGAGGATCTAATTCTAGGGTACTCTGCAAGCTGCCAAGGTCTTCTGTGAGAGTGGAAAGGGATCATGGCAGTGGGGGACAGAGGCAGAGAGACTCAGGATGGGGACAGCAACCAGCCCCAGCCATGTAGCTGGGTCCTCAGCCAGAGAAGACTGAGATCAACAGCAGGACAGGCTCTGAACAGGAAAGTGAGCATCTGATTCTCCCCAGGGGTGGGGAGAGAGCATGAGATTTGGTGCCTGGAACCTGGGCCTGCCTCTGGCATCCCCTTGCTGTGGAGTTGGGGCAGCACAGCCCCTCTCCAGGCCTCAGTTTCTCTGTCTATAGAATGAACAATTGAGTGGGGTGACCTATGAAGTGGTCATCCAGCTCTGACCACCTGGGATCTGGGAATGGGCTGCTCTTCAGGGGCTGGACAGAGGCTCTTGCCAGATTTCTTAGCCCCAGGCCCATCACATGCTGAACCGAGGACCCCTGAGGGCCACTCTGACCTTATTAGGCACCTGCTCACCTACCCCCTAGGACCCCATCCCAAGAAGATATCAGAAATGAAGGGAGAAAACACTAATAAACACATTATCTGGAACTTCCTGCCCTAAGAAACTATGGATCTAGAGGGGCCTTTGCTCCCTCCCTCATTCAGTCAGTCAGACAGGCAATAACTCATCAGACCTCAAGTGGGTCCTGTCGGTTCCAGGCCCTAGGCTGGGCACTGGAGACGGAGCCACGAGGAAGATCCTGCAGAAGCCCACAGTCTAAAAGTGAAAAAGGACCGTGGGACTGACAATTCAGATCTGGAGCAGTAGAGGTTGCAGTTGGCGGCAGGAGGCAGGCTCTAGTGACACGGAATGAGAGGAGATGCACCGGCCAAGCCAGAGCCTTCAGCTCAAAAGCATCCTGGGAAGCCCCTCAGTCCCACGTAAACAGGGACAGCTGATCACCCTCTTTGGAGGGGGTGCCCCACACCTCCAAGCTTGTAATGGAGGAGATGATGGGGCAGAGGAGGACCCTTTGAGAGAGGGAAACTCACAAGGGGCAGTGGAGAGAAGGCAGATGGAGTCATTTCTCCCCTCCACCTCCTGGGCTCTGCCTCTAGGTGAGGTCTCCCTGTGCCCTGACCAGGTCTGTGAACTCCACCTTCTGTATCTTGAGGGCAAGCAGAAGGCCCTATAGCAGGCAGCGAGTGATAGCAGAGTTTTTCAGCATCCACTGAAAGCCCAGTGGGCAAAGAGTGCGTGCTGGCTCCCCCATCCACTGCTGCCTTTCCTAGCATCAGTCCCCAGGGCCAGCCGTGGTCTCTGGACCCAGAACCCCGCTGGTCACTGCCCAGGCTGGGAACAGCAGCCCCGGTGGGGGCTGTTCCTCACTGGTGCCAAGCCCTGCTTCACAACCCCAGATCCTTTGCCTTGGGGGAAAGCAGTCTACATTGGCCCCCACTCCAGCCGGGCTCCTGCTGCACTTTGATATATTGGCCTAATATTCCCAGAATTATTTTTTGCTCAGTATTCTTTTTTTTAAACAGCCCCTGGGAGGCCCCATGACTTTGCTCTGAGCATGTGGTGCTACTGTCATCAAGTCACTCCTGAAGAATCCCGCACAGCCACGATGACACCCGAGCCAGGGCCCAGGAAGATGCAGAGACAGGCACCCCGCAGCTGAGAAGGCGTTGGGCTGGCGACCTTGGAAGTTTCACCCATCCAGGGAGCTGGGAGCGCATTAGCACGTTCATCTGCACCCTGTTCCCGGACTGACCACAGCTTTCTCACCTGGCTCAGCTGAGGAGGCAGCGGGAGACCTCCCTGCTCAGGGTCCCAGCTCTACTCACCCTCCTCTTGACTTGATTTCCCTCTTCCTGTTTCCAGGGTCTCTGGTTTTTGAAATTCTCCGTATGTCCTTTTTACCCCTCCCCCTTCTCTGCTCCAGAGAGCTCAGGGAAGCACTGGACCCAGAATTAGTGGGAATGGGGTCCATGCCAGGCCCTGTACTCAGTGCCCTGCAGCTGTGAGCAGGTCCCCCAGGCTTTCAGCATTTCACTTTGTTCTTCTTTAAAATAAGGGTGCAATTTTCCGCCTTGCTCATTTCTTAGGCATTATTTAATGAGCAGCTACTATGTGCTAGGCACTATGCCATGCTCCCTTGCCATAATGTTATTGTAAAAGTTAAATAATAATAGCAGCAACAACAACCAACCTGTGATGTGCCAGACCCCTTGCTAAGCAAGCATTTCCCCTCCTTCTCTTTCTGCTTCACTTTCCTTGTCACCTTCCTCGTCACCTTCCTCATCACCATTCTCATCACCAACCTAGCCCACATGTACCAGGTGTGTGCCATGTGCACTGCTCTAAGTTAATTATGGATATTAACCCTTTTAATCCATGTAACAATGCTGTGAAGGATATACTGCCAGGATCCTTATATTGCCGATGAGAAAGCTCAGTCTCAAAGAGGTGATATGAGCCACCCAAGGTCACATGGTTTCTTAGTAGTGAGGCAGGAATTTGAATCCAGGTCTGTCTGACTCCCAAATCCATGCTTTTAACCACTACATTCAACTGCCTCCAACATAAAATAATGTATGTGAAGGTAGGTGCATGGAGCATTATGCTAAGGTGAATGTCACAATTCCCAGTCAAGGCAGCAGCAATGCCAGGAGACTGGGAGACACCTCTGCCTCCTTCACAGCACTCAGAGTGGTGCCCTGAGGTCATTCAGACCCAGAGTCAATCCTGACTCTGCTGCTAATCTGCTGCATTGGCTGGGAAAGTTCCTTCACCTCCTGGAACCTCAATTTTCCCATCTGTAAAATGGGGTTAATGATACCAACTTCTCCAGGTTGCTGTAAAGGTGACATGAAATAGAAATCTGTTTATGAGCCTAGCACACTGGCTGGTGCACAGACTCTCGATGAGAGGGGCTCCTTTCCCATCCTTTTCACAATCCAGATCCCTTTGCCTCAAGGTAGGACCACTGTGTGGTGTCATTCATGCCCTAGCATTCCCTGTGGGGTCGGGCTGAGGCTGGGTTTTACCTGAAACCACAAGCTTGCTGGCATCTTGCCCTGCCTGTGCTGCTTTCTTTGCTCCCTTACAGTAAGAGCCCTCCCTCAGTAAGTCACATGCCCCAAAGCCCTGTATCCAGAACCCAGACCTAAGACAAGCAGCACAAGAAGAAGGCATTTCAGGTGGCAGCAGGAAGGGGAAAGATGCAGGGGGTGGGCAAAAGAGCTTGGCAGCCTCTTGGCCTGGCCTCCACTGAAAAGTCTTGAGGAGGCTGGGCCCAGTGGCTCACGCCTGCAATCCCAGCACTTTCGGAGGCCGAGGCGGGCGGATCAGCTGAGGTGAGGAGTTCAAGACCAGCCTGGCCAACATGGCAAAACCCTGTCTCTACTAAAAATACAAAAACTAGCTGGGCGTAGTGGCACATGTCTGTAATGTCAGCTACTTGGGAGGCTGAGGCAGGAGAATCGCTTGAACCCAAGAGGCAGAGATTGCAGTAAGCTGAGATCACACCACTGCATTCCAGCCTGGGTGACAAGAATGAAACTCGAAAGAAGGAAAGGAAAGGAAAGGAAAGGAAACGGAAGGGAGGGAAAGGGAAAGGGAAAGGGAAGGGAAAGGGAAAGGGAAGGGAAGGGAAGGAAGAAGGGAAGGAGGGAGGGAGGGAGGGAAATTACGAAGGAAGGAAGGAAGGAAGGAAGGGCTTGAGGAGCCCAGACCAGGACTCTGGGATGGGAGGCAGGAAAACTACAAGAGCCTGTGGGTAGTCAACCTGTCAGTTCCCCTGTGGGACACCTGCCAATTCCCATCCCTGGGCTGCCAAGGGGTGAGCAGACATGCTGGCTCAGCTGACCCCACCCACCAGCGGAGAAAATGGTCACACCATGGAGTATCCCTGCAGGAGGTGCCTCAGCCCTAGGGGCCTGGCAGGAGGCCCCAAGCTGATGAGAGAGGCCTCCTCCAAAAGAAAGGGTGGACAAGTAGTGAAGATGAAGATGGCATCCCATGTGTGACAGCTGGGTTGAGGCTGCCCAACACTTCCCTACCTGGTCACACTCCACGCTGCGACCTTGGTTAAGGTACCTGACCCTTCCCCATTCCCTGCCGCAGAGCTCGGGGGAGCACTGGAGCCAGAGCCAGAGCCAGTGGGAGTGAGGTCCACACCAGGCCCTGCATCCTGTGCCATGCAGAGGAGGTCGAGTCCCCCAGCCTTTCAGCGTCTGGAGTTGCTCCTCTTCCCTCTCTTTGTTCATTGAACAAATATTTTTCCAACACTGACCATGTGCCAGGCTCTGTACTAAGTCTTCACACCCAGATGCAGGAAGCAAGTAACAGTAATGACAGTGACGATGAGAGCCAGCCTCCTCCAGATGACAGCATGAATGGTGGTCAAGATCCAGGCCTGCGTGAGTCCCCCTGCTACTTTCCCAACTGTGTGATCTTCGGCACATTGCTACACCTCCCCGTGCCTCAATTTCCTCCTTGTAAAATGGAAGAGATAGATTGTGTGTGATGGAGAAGAAACGGGATCACCCAGCCCAGGCTTTCAGCACAGCACCTGGTCCATGGGGGGCTCTCAGTACATGGTGACCACTGCTCTTACAGTCCCACAAAGCAGTGGCTTCAGACAGAGCTCGAAGAAGTGAGAAGGGATCTGGAGTGACTCTCCTTCTTGCTCTTTTCCATCCTCCCTATTGTGGCCCTAACTCAGGCCTCGTCATCCCTTACAAGGAATTTCCCCCCAGCCTCCCTGCCTCTGGCCTCGTCCCATCCAATTTGTCTGCAACACGGCCACCAGGTTGATCAACCCCAAATTGCAGGTTGCCTTGGGATCACGTCACTCCCTGGGCCTCCTCCTACATGCATGATAAAGACCACACTGCTCAGTGGGCCCTCAAGATCCTCAAAGGCTGAGGCCAGCATTGATGCTACCTCCTGCTGCCTCTCACCTCCTATCAGCCTTTCCCACGCCTGCCACCTAAGGTCTACTTCATCGCCTAGGGCCTCTGGAAAGAAGACACCTAATGGTTATCTGAGCAGGCTGGAGGCCAGCTCACATGGGCATGGAGGCCCATTCCTCAGGTTTCTGAGACCTGGAGAAATTGGGGTTACAGCAGGATAAGGGGCTTCATATAGAAAGGGGCAGCTCTGGAGGCTCCAGGGGAGAATCCTTCCTGGCCTCTTCCAGCTTCTGGTGGTGGCCGGCAGCCTTGTCATTGCTTGGCTTGTAGCCACATCACTCCAATCCCTACCTCTGTCATCACCCGGCCTTCCCTGTGTCTCTGTGCCTGTGTCTTCAGTTGGCGTTCTCATAAAGACACCTGTCATTGGATTTATGACCCCCCCGCCAATCCAGCATGATTCAGTATTAACTTGATAACATCTGCAAAGACACTATTTCCAAATAATCTCACATTTGAAATTCCAGTTTCACATGGATTTGGGGGAGACACTATTCAGCCACAAACAATGGTCTTATTCCCCCATTTTCTAGAAGAGGAAACTGAGACACAGAAAGTGACTTGCTCGAGGTCATGTGGCAGGTCCAGGATCCGTGCTCCTGTCTGCCTGACATCAGGACCTGCCCTACCCATCCCACCACCCTAGAACTCCAAGGACCTCAGTCATCACTGTCACTTATTGATGTGCCATTTGACATCCATTCTTCCATTTAACCCTCAGAACAGTCTTCTGGGACTGGAGACATTATGCTTGTTTCATAGACATCAGCTTAGAAAGGCTAAGTGGCTTGCCCCAGACAGTACAGCAAATTAGGGAAAGAGCCAGGATTAGAACTGAAGTCAATCTGACTTCAGAATCAAGGGCTTACCCACTACGGCCTTGAAACACTTCCATTTCTCTCTTTGCTTTGTGACCATTTAAATCTGGAGGAATCACATATCGCCATCCCTGCAATCCAAAGGCCGTTTTCCAGAGTCAGAGATCCTCCCCACTTAATCCATGTTGAAGGGGCTCTCCCATCCCTAGGGGTCTGGGAGGGGGATGTGGAGCGGAGAAGCCACCTCCCCCATCCACATTTACACACACACTCACACTCACACATCCATACTCACACACTCACACTCCTCTGCCAGCCAGCCATCTCCCAGAGCCAATTAACAAGGCTGGGTGGTCTCAAGGGAGCCCCACGGGGTGATAGACTTATTGATCCGCTAGAGTTGTGGAGTGTCAGGCCGGAGAGAGGAGTCATTTAGGCAGTGTTCTTTCTGAGTGCGGCAGGGACTCCGGGGGTGGAGAGTAAGTTGTATTTACTGTGACGGTAATTGAAAGGCAGCAGCAGCCACCCCGCATTGTCCCCAGCGATACCTAATTGGTGGACCAAAAACTGCAGGAGAGCTGGGGCTGGGGCTGGGGGTGGGGAGAGGGAGAAAGAAAGTTAATATAGCCCAGAATCAATAGTGAAAGCTTTCACAGTGTCAGGCACAATAAATGGAGCTGAACGACTGGAAGCTGCAGAAAATTAGCCTCGAGGCTGACTTGGTTTGAAAGCTAAAAGCTGGTAAACGCAGAGACAGACGGGAGTTCCCGGCCACCCCTTCTGTTGTCATGTTTTCTGGTGGCAACTGGAGGCCTGGTGCCAGCTCAGGGTGCACAGGCCTGGGGGAGGATGCATCAGACAGACTCTAATTTGGCCACCTGGTAAAGGACTCAAGACATGGAAAGGCTGCGGTCACCCATGACCTTGGCCCAATCGTGTCAGCTCACAGAGCTTTAGTTTGCTCCTCTGCAGAGTGTGCACCTAGTATGGGAGTGCAGTGTCATATGGTGGAAAGAACATGAAAAGACCAGGGTTTGAACCCCAGGTGTGCCATGTCCTCACGGTGGGACACTGAATAGGTGACTTAACCCCACTAGAAAAGGAGAATTGTGATACCTGGTTGTGGTAGGCTGAGAATGGACCCCTAAAAGATATTCACGTCTCAACACCTGGAACTTGTGAATGCTACCTTATAGGGCAAAATAAAAATGGTTCTTTGCAGCTGTGACTAAATTAAGGATATTGAGATGGGCAGATTATCCTGGAGCATCTGGGAGGACCTTAAATGCAATCACCACTGTCCCTTATAAGAGAGTGGCAAAGAGAGATTTTACAAAGACACACAGAGGAGGAGGTGACGTTAAGATAGAGCAGAGGGTGATCTGAAGATGCTGTCCTTGAAGATTGGAGAGATGCAGCCACAAGCCAAGGAATACTGGCAGCCTCCAACACTGGAAAAGATTCTCCCCTAGAGCCCCTAGAGGAAGAACAGCCCAGCTGACACCTTGCTTTCTGCCCAGTGATCCTGATTTTGAACTTCTGGCCTCGGTAACTGTAAGAGAATAAATGCCTATTGTTAAAGATGCCACATTGTGGTCACTTGTTAGAGCAGCCTCAGGAAACTAATGCACCAGCTTTGCAGAGCTGTGAAGATGAGAAACGTGTATTAAAACAGCTGGCACATGGCAAACTTCAGAGCCGAGAGGTCACAACTCTCAAGCAATCAGCAGCTGTCAAGCTAGAGCCCAGGGCTCCGTTTTAAGGCCAGGTCTTCAGTTTCTACATGAAGCATCTGAAATTTCTCCAACAAGATTAATTGAGAAAATTATTATAATCTTTTGAGACAATAATAATTGGTCTCACTCTGTCACCCAGAGCTCGCTGCAGCCTTGTCCTCCTGGGCTAAAGTGATTCTCCCACATTAGCCTCACGAGTAGCTGGGACTACAGGTGCACACCACCACACTGGCCTAATTTTTTTATTTTTTTTGTTTGTGAAAACAAGGTCTCACTATGTTGCCCAGGCTGGTTTCGAACCCCAGGCTTCAAGCGATCCTCTCACCTTGGCTTCCCAAAGTACTGGGATCACAGGTGTGAGTCACTGCATCTGACTGAGAAAATTACATATTGTCTGTTTTCTTTTGCTAGAATGCAAGCCCCAAGAGGACAGGTTTCTTTATTTTGTTCACCCATATACTCAAATGCCTAGGACAGTGCCTGGCACTTAGCAAATGTTCAATAAACACTTGCTGAATGATAATAATAGAACAACAACCAAAAAAATACTCACCTAATGCAAAGCAGATGCTCACAGGATGGCAGCTGTAGTGATATTAACAAAAGGCTTTGTCTTTCCTCTCTGAGCCTCAGTTTCCTGACTTGGGGAATGATGTTGCTTAAAATAGCATAGCTCTGGAGGACTGGCCATGTGGGGAATACTCAGTGAGGGAAAGAAGAGTGCTTTGAAATTTGTAAAATGTTGTCCAGAGTCCTTAACCCAGCCTTCCTGCCCTCTCATGAGACTCCAACCACTCACAGCCCACTAAACCCCCTGAGACCCTGACAGTGTCCTTTGATTGCCTTCAGGAGTCAAGAATTCCCTATAATTATGTACAAAATGTTCTGTAAATATACACTCCTGCACTTCCCTTGCTAAGTGTTCAATTTTTAGATTCTCAAAGAGGGCCTGTGACCTTTAAAAAATCTGTAACCCCTGGAACAATCTATCTCCTGCATCTCCAGCTATGGGGAGCCCCAGAGGCCAGCTAGGAGAGCAACCTCCAGATTCACATTATCACTGGCTGTGCCCCAAGACAAGACCCTCTGGGGGACGTGGCAGAAATACCCTGCCTCTGTGGGCGGAGGGCAGGAGGCCAAGATGAGGAAGCAGTGAGGCCTGGGGAAGCAGTGAGGAACGAGGGGCACCAGAGGTCAAGGGAGAAGTCTCAGGCATGCTGCAAATAACCTACACCTCCTCCCAAATGAGCGCTGACAGTGTACATCTCACCTCAATTCTGCAGTAGCTTGAAGGTGGCCACAGTGGGAATATTTACACCACGGAAATTGGCAAATGCTACAAATCAGTTTACCTTCTTTATTTTTCCTGGATAACTGGCTGTTAAACATTTTACCATCACACCACTGGAAAAACCCCCCTTGGAGACAAGCTACCTATTCCAGAGCTTTGTAAGGAACTTCCCCACCACACCAGCATCCCCATGCAGGAAGCCTTTGTCCAACATGCATTCATGAATGTTTATTTACCAGAACTCAACTGAGACAGCTCCAACACCTGCTGGACCTAGAACAGGGAGGATGGCCCATCTCACCCCATCTCATCTTTCCTGAGGGGCCTCAGTCCCAGCCCCACTGGCAGCAAAGGATTAGTGGGGCCATTTGGGCACCAGGGAACTCAGTTGGGGCTGATCTACCCAGCATGCAGAGACGGCTCCACCACAGACAGGCCAGCCTTGGGGGTCCAGCCTCTCTCCATCCCTCTCCTGAGCAAGTACTCACTTTGCTTGGCTCCCTCAAGCAAGAATCCTAAGCTGGCAAGTCAGGCAGCCTGAGGGCCGGGAGGTCTTGCACTTTCCAGGTGGCGGGATCACACTTTCCATCCCCCAGCCTCCCTCTCCTCCTCTGTACCCTGGCAATGAAGGGCAAGGACTGTGAGAATTAAACATGACCAAGTCAGAGAAAGCTCCAAGCCAAAACTCCCATTCGAAGTGCATCTCCCACACACCAGGAACTTGACAGATGGCATCATAATTCACCCTCCTGAAAATACTTCTGTCATCCCTCCTTTCCAGTTGAGGGAACTGAGGCTCATAACAAGTAAATTCCATGCTCAAACCACACTAGGAGCTTGAGGTGACTTGGAAATTAGACCGGTCCAAAGGCCTTTGCCTTCACTGGCTCCCAGGAGTGCACATGGCACATCACTGTGAGATTCTAGCATCGTACCCTCCTCGCACTTGCCATAGAGACCACACACCTGCCCCCCCAGTCCAGCAGCTCCAGCTGTGTCCCTTCTTCTCCAGCAAATGCCACAGGTTCCGGGTTAATTGCTGGCTTGAGAGCAGGGAAGGGAGGCCAAAGTGTGCAGCAGTGCAGATGGTCCAGGCAGGAGCAGTAAACTCTGCAGGTGCATTGCTGCAAGCTCCACGTCTGCCCTCTGCCTTGCTAATTGGCACTTCCTTGTTAGAGCCATTTCATCGAGATGGAAAAATACATACATGTGTGGACGTGGTGGGAATCTGCTAGGAAGGCTGAAATATCAAAGTAAGGTGGCCAACTCCTTTGGAGAGCTGCAAAAATGGGAGACTGGGACGGACAGGGCAGGGGTGAGAAGGGATGCAGCCAGAGAATTTGGTGTGGTTCAGTGCTTCCCCTCCAGTGGCAGACAGATCTGAATGAGAAACTCTCCAGGAATTCACGGGAATCGCTTGAAGCCGGGAGGCGGAGGTTGCAATGAGCTGAGATCACACCACTGTACTCCAGCCAGGGCAACAGAGTGAGACCTTGTCTCAAAAAAAAAAAAAAAAAAAAAAAAAAAAAGATATTTGTTATGAAGCAGGAGCCCACAGCATCCACAGGTCCTCAGCTGGAGGAGATGCAAGCCAGCCACACAAAAAATGTGTCTTTTTCACATCCTCTCTCACGCCCCACACACACTGTCCTTCAGGGGCTTCTAGGAGCCAGCATCACCCCCTGACTGCTCCTGACCATAAACACCCAGTGGCAGATTCTGTCTGTCATCTTGGAGAGCAGAAACAACTTGGCTCTGGTCACCAAAGCAACTCAGCATCCAGACCCCAAGAGGGAGAAGAGGAGGGAGTGGGCATCTTCCATTCATCCACTCACCCACCCACCCACCCACCCATCCAACTCAGTAAGCACTGAGCGATTCTCTCTTTGGGCTTTTGCACATGCTGTTCCCACTTGCTGGAATGCTTTTCCCTTCGGGTGCCCACATGGAAGATTCTTCTTATCATTCAGGTCCTAGCTCAAACGCTAGCTCTTCGAAGAGACCTTTCCTGTCTATTTAGAGCACTTCTTCTCCAGCCCTGGGTTTAACAGCCTTCTTGGCACTTGCTTCTCTCAAAATGATCTTGTGCCTTCGTTTTAGTCCTTGATTACTGCTGAATCCTCCCTCTCCCAATAGAAAGCAAGCATCACCCTTACTGCTGCATTCCCAGTGCCCAGGGTGCTGCAGGGTGCAGGCATGGGTGAGTGAGTGGGTGGACCAGTGAGTGTCACTTGCTGTGCACCTGCCATCTGCTGGGCCCTGTGCTAGGGACCCCCAGAGGAATGAGAGTGGTTCGGTCCCTGTCCACCACCTCCCCAGCAGCTCACAGGCCTGCTGCCCCAGGGCAGGTGGCCTCCTTGTTTTAAGTGTGGTCACAAAGCCACCAGGAAAGCCTGTGATTTCAGAGAAGGCTTTCCATAGCCAGAGGCATTTAAGCTGAGCATTGAAGGAGGAATAAGAATTCCTCAGGCATCCATGGGTCAAAGGGGATTCCAGGAAGAGAAATTCACGTGGCCCAGGCCCTGATGGAAAATGGGGAAACTACAAGTTGCTTGGTGGATCTTGAACTCAAGAGAGAGTGATGCATCCAAGTTGTCTGTTAAGATCTCTCGGGCAGCAGTGGTGTAAATAGATAGGAAGGAGAGATTCGATGTGACGCAAGGTGAGAGGAGAAAGAGGACGCTGTTGCAGGAGGCAGATGGAAAAAGGAAAGGAGGAGAGGACAGATATGGGAGATATCAGATTGTAGAAAGGAAAGGATTTGGGTGGGGTAAATGGAGAAGCACAGGATGGCATCCAGGGTTCTCTGCTGGGCCACAGGAAGGATTCCTGGGGTCTCCACTGAGCGAGGAAGCCAAAAGCAGGAGCCAGTGGGAGGAGGAATTCTGTTCTGGGTCTACTGAATTTGAAATGCCAGAGGGACCTCCTCCTCTCTCCAGCCCACCTACAGCAACAACAGAATCTGCTGGCTTAGGGGGAGTGTGGCAGGGGCGAGGCAGGGGCGAGGTAGGGGTGTGGCAGGGGCGAGGCAGGGGCGAGGCAGGGGCAAGGCAGGGGCAAAGCAGGGGCAAGGTAGAGGTGCGGCAGGGGTGAGGCAGGGGCTCCTGTGTGGGTGTGGACAGCAGCCCCTTGATTCATCCCCTGGAGGTTGAAATGGAGGGAACCCAGAGACAACCTGGCCATTGGTCCAGCCTCTCATCTTCCAGGTTAGGAAACAGGTCTAGAGAGAGGAAGTAATTTTCTCACCAGTCGGGAAAAGCTATGTTTGCTGCACTCACAAACAGTCCCAAATTATCAGCAAATGGATTCAAGCCACAGTACTTACTTCTCATTTAACATGACCGGGATAGATCCTCTGGGGTCTGTTCTGTGTCCTCCTCCAGGACCCAGACTGCCCCAGTCACTGGGGCAAAGGGGAACGAAGCCCCTGGAGAGTCTCCCACAGGCAAGCATGATGCCCGGGTCACTTCCCAACTCCTTGGCTGGAAGCAGTCCATGGCTCCACTCAACCCCAAGGGAACCAGACAAGCTGTCTTCCATATGCCCAGAAGGAGGGGGACTGGGAACATTTGGGGACTGCACTGACGAGCCTGCAGCCCAGGTCACTAACAGAGCTGACTCAGTGCTGGGCAGCGTGCTGTGTGTTTCACAGACACCATCCATGTGATCCTCACCACAACCCTGCAGACACAGCACCATGACTGCCCCCATCTGCCAGTCCAGGGCCTCATGGCTCACAGCAGGGATGTCTTGGCCAAGACCAAGAGGTGGAGCTGGGGTTCAAACCCAGGGCTTCCACTTTTGGAGGACCAGCAAGAGTCTGGATGACCCAGAGGAGGAATCCAAGACTCAGCCTTACTCCACAACCCTAACATGCTGTCAGTCTCCTCTGAGATCTGCTGTATTTTTCCTGAACACTGCAGCCAGCTCCACCCTCAAATCTCCAGGGAGTGATGGTGAGAGTGAATTTGATCTTAAAATCTGTCAAGTCACGTGTGTGGTGAGGAGAAAAGTCCCATACACTTTCCAGGTGTTTTTATTGGAAAAGAAACATGCAAAGTCCAAAGTCAAGCTGCCTTCATAAGTGGGACGAGGCCAGTCGGCTGGAAAAATGACAGCTCCACACCAGCCCTCCGTGTTAATTGCATCCCAGCCACTACCCCCAGCTGGAGAAACACGGATGCAATTAGCATGCAGCCCACGACTCTCTGGGGCCTATTCCATCAACACATTTGTCCGATGGCATTAACACCACCTCGCTGCCATCATCCTCACACAGCTGGGCCCTCATGCTCTTAAAAAGAAAAACTCGGGATATTTTCTGTGCATAACCCTGGTTACCCGCCCAGATGTCTGCACTTCTCTTTTGCTCACCTTGTATCCCCAGCAGCATGCCAGGCATGTAGTAAATGCTCAATTAATATCTGCAGATGAATGAATGATGTTCCAAGTCTTCTAGTTTTATGATTCACCTGCCCTTTAATATTCAAATGAAGTGGCTCCAGGCACCGGCAGATGACTTCTTTTGCTCTGGCCCCTCATCTGGGAAAGGCTCAGTTTCGTCCACCTCCTCTCACATGGACTTTCTCTCCTCCCTTCCTCTGTTATCCCAAATGTGGGACATAGCGGCCCCCTTGCCTTGGTTCCTCCCAGCTTCCACCAGGACAAGGCACATGTGTGTGTCCAAAATTTGCTGAAGGTTTGGGTAGTGCTGACGAAGAAAAATGACATTGCCTGGAAATGGAAAAGCAGACATCTCTGCTACGAAATTCCTTCTTCCAAGTCCCATGGATGGAAGGAAACTTGTCCTTATGAGCTCCCCAACCCCAGCCCTCTAGCCTCCCACCAGCTCCTCAGCCTCCCACTCCTCCCCTCTCTTGCTCCTGGCCTCCAACCCCCAGCAGCCATCTGCTCCTGTTTCTCACAAAGGCAGCTGGCTTTCACCCCCTCCCAGAGCTCCCCCAGGCCTGCTGTGACGGCCCAAACCTCACACAGACTCTGCCAAACAATCCGATCTTCACCCTTACCAACCCAGAGCCCCGGGAGAAGCTCGGAAATTGCCTGGACAGGGAATTCCTGGGCTTGGCTCTTGGCATGTGGGCTCTGTAGGTGAAGGCCTCAGTGCAAAGATGTATTCTCCCCTAGACACCAGTTGTGCCACCTCTGCCTCCTTGGGAAGCAGGAGTGGCTACGGTCTGGTTTGGGGAGTGTAAATGGCAATGCATTTAATCCTCACAATCACCATTTGAGGTGATGTCATGATTCTTGCCATTTTCCAGATGAGGAGTCTGAGGCCCAGAGAAGTAGGTGACTTCTCCGAGATCATCAGGTTAGCAGGTGGTGGAACCGGGATTCAAAGACAGCTCTGTGTGAGTCTGAGGTCCATGTGGTGCCTGCACATCACACGGCGCACACCGTGCTATGTCATCCCATCCAAAATCCACATCCGCTTAATAACAAGGAACACACAGAGGGCAGAGAGGTCTTCTCACCCAGGACTGAAGGGGCAGGGAGGCCTTTGGGCTCTGAATGGGAGAAAGGGGCAAAGCCAGAGGAAGGACCACCTTTGTGGGACACCTGTGGTGTGCCAGGCACCAGCTGGGCATGCTGCACAGTGTCCCATTCATCCTTGTGACAGCCTTTTACTACCATGTTACAGATGGGGAACTGAGGTCCACAGAAGGTCATGCAGCTTGTAAATGGCCAAGCTGGGACTGAAACAAAAGTCTGTCAGCCTCCGAGGCCCACACTGCACCCCTCCATCTCAGCATGGTCTTCCAGGGTAACCGTCTCAAGGTCAGGCTGTGTGGGGAGGGGAGTCCAATCCGTGTTGTGGCAAATTCAGCTGGTGGACTCTCATGACAGCCCTGTTCTCACACAGTGCTCTGTGCAGACAGGTGGGGCCCAGACACTGCCAAGCAACTGGTCCACCCCACCTGCATTCACTGCTTCCTGCAGCCACCAATGTGGAATTATTGCCCACCTGGCAAATCCACCCTTTGGGCCATTTCTGATCCCTCTGTCCCAAGACAAAGCCCCAGCATCCAGCTCCACGGGCCGTCACATCTGGTTGAGAAGTAAAATGCTTTGTTTCATCTACATGGCATAGGCTTTGCAGTCAGACCAAGGTCAAGTCCTGATTCCACAATAACAACCCAAGATAGCTGATGAGTGACTGCTAAATAGAGAACCAAGAGGCAAGGTTATGGATGCTAATGAAATCATAGAAGTAGCTGGGCATAGTGGCTCACGTCTGTAATCCTAGCACTTTGGGAGGCTGAGCAGGTGGATAACCTGAGGTCAGGAGATTGAGACCAGCCTGGTTAACATGTTGAAACTCTATCTCTACTAAAAATACAAATATTAGCTAGGCACATTGGAGTGCACCTGTAATCCCAGCTACTTGGGGGACTGAGGCAGGAGAATCGCTTGAACCCAGGAGGCAGAGGTTGCAGTGAGTCAAAATTGTGCCACTGCACTCCAGCCTGGGTGACAGAGTGAGGTTCTGAAAAAAAAAGAAAAAGAAAGAAAGAAAAGAAAAGAAGAGAAAAAAGAAAGAAGGAAAGAAAGAAAGGAAAGGAAGAAAGGAAGAAAAGAAGTTCGGGGACTATGTACACACAGACACATACAATGAGAGAGAGAGAGAGAGAGAGAATTGCCATCTGGTGCAGCCTTCTCTCTCCACTCTGGTAATATTCCCATTTTACAGACAAGGCAACTGAGGCACAGAGCTTTGCCTAACACATGGCAAAGAGGGGGCTAGAACTTGGCTCCTCCATCAGTGGAGTTCACACTGGGTCTCAGGGAGCCTCAGACTTCACGGAGATGCCACAGGGAGGGGAGAAGCCAGTCAGGCAGAGGCTCCATCGCCAGAACAGCTTTGCTTTGGTCTGCACCTGTCGGGGCTCCGTGTCAAGTTTTATTTGAAGAAATGGTTTGCTGCTTAAGGAAAAATCTGAAAGCCAAGGTACTGCTGCTCCAGGGAGAGGCCGTGGCAGCCTTTGAGGAATGAGAAGGTCAGGATGACAGTGGTTAAGCCTCAGGAAATCAACTACCCAAAAACGTGCCCCTTATTTCCTCTACAGAGTGCCTTCACCTCCCCAAGGACCTTGTGCCTATTTTCTCTCCTCTGTCTTCTACACAACCCTCCCTCCCCACTGGCTCTCTGCTGCAGGCCTTGCCCCTTAAGACTTGGAGAATAGAGAAGCCGTCAGATGCAAACCCACCATCAAGTCTTCCTCCTGCCCCACTGCAGTTGCCCCCTCCTCTTATAGGGAGAAAGTCCCCCCCAACTCACTGAAGGCCAGTCTCTCTACCCGGACCGTGGGTCCTACTAGGAACCCCCTCCATGCCATATTTCACTTACCTTCCACATCTTCAGTCTGTCCCCTTCCCGGACCCTTCCCATTAGCTTTCAGAAATGTTCTGCCCTCTCTCTTTTGTCAGGACACCTTCCCTTGAGCCCTCATGGCTCCCACATCTGCCTCTCTGCCTCCTCCCATCAGCTGCTTAGCCCCAACCCCAAAGGCCCCCACCCACCAACCTCACGTCGCCAAATCCAGCAGGCACCTGTCAGCCTGCCCATCGGGAGCTCCCAGCAGCATTTGGCCGGTGGAAGTTCCCCTCTTCTTGCGACGTGCTTTCCCAGCATCTGCACCCCCCTGCTCCCTGGCCTCTCCTTCTCAGTCTCCTCAGCTGTCCCTGCCGCTCCACATGGCTCCTAAGGAGTGGCCTTCAGGACTGGGCCCAAACCATTTTCTCCCTGAGTGATTTCCTCCATGCACACAGCCCAAAATGCCACCTGCTCACTGATGACTCCGAAATTTCACCTGTGTATGAGGCACTGACAAAATCACACGCTTGGTGTCTTTAATCTGCTTCCTGACCCCACCTGGATGTCCCAGGGGCACCTCAAACTGGCTGTAACTGGAACTGCTGATCTTGTCCCGGGATCTTCTTGGCCACTCCTCAGACTCACAACCTCCAGCTTCTCCCACCCCAACACTCTGTCCAGAAACCCACACCCTCTGCAGGATGCCTGACTCCTCCGCTGGCCCTGCCAACCCTGTCTCCTGATTCTCTGGAACCATCCACTGAATCGCTGCCGCCCCCACGTAGCCCGAGCCAACATTATCTATGGCTCAGAACTGCACAGGCCCCAGCTGTGCCCTCTGCTTCCCTCCAGCTCTCCCTCCAGTCCCTCTCCACAGGGCAGTCAGAGGGGCACTGTGAAAACAAAATCTAGTTCGTGGGGCTGCTCCTCCCCACTTCAGCAGCTCCCCGAGCCCATAGTGTGGCTCTGAGGCTCTGCCGATTGGCTCTGCATCCACGTCCCTGGGCTCACCTCTCGCTCTTGCCGTCCACACATGGCACCCCCTTCAGCCAGGCATCCTCTTGCCACAGGGCCTTTGCACGTGCGAATCCCCCTTCCTCCCCCAGCTCCAGTGCCACTGGACATTCACTGTCCCTTATTCTCAGGGGTAGGGAAGTCTCAGCTCTAGATGAATTCAAATGACCCCATCTTTCAACTTCTCCAAGGCCCTCCTCTCTTTAAACCAATCCAAGCAATGCCTCCTTCCTCCCTGGGCCGAGGGCATCATGATGAGGTCGAGAGCTCCATCCATCTCCTTGACATGATACCCCACACTTAGCGCTGTGCCCAGCACCGAGCCCATAATGGGTACCCAATAAATCCTTGCTGGGTGAATAAGTGACTTACAACAACCCTCAGAGCTCTCCAGGGGCTGCCTTGGGGCACACTCAAGTAAGGAAGCTGGGCAGGAATTCTCTCCATTCTGCAGATGGCAATACTGGGGCTGAGAGAGGAGTGGCAACTTGCCCTCAGGGACACAGTTAGGATATGGTGGGCCATGACACCGAGCCAGGTCCAATCAGCAAGCCCTAGGGCTCAACCTGTATAGATCCTGGTGACCTCTCTCCCATCTGACTTTGACAACCAGCTCCAATTAGAGTAGCATCATAAGTGGTGAGAGATCCACTAAGCAAACCATGTCCCAAACCGTCTATTGTGTAATTGGCCGCATAAGACACATTTTTCTCTGCCGTTCAGTTACAACTTAATTTGCCAGGTCAGCAGTTCTGCCTAAAGTCACGGGCAGCAGCCTGGTTATGAATATCAACTGATTCTCCCAGCACGGCTCAATGAAATGGAATTCATCAGCACTTACCCAGGGATGAGTGTGACAGAGGAGGAAACTGAGGCACGGAGAGGGGAAGTGACTCACTCCAGGCCACGCAATCAGTAAGTGCTGGAGCCGGAACTGGAATTCAGCTCATGTCTTTCTGGCATCACACCCGACACCTCCCCTACTGCCCCGCACTACACATGACTGCTCCGTTTGGTTTTGATTTTTTTTTTTTTAATATAAGGCTTCTCTGAAACGAACTGCTTCCCTACATCTCAGGTTCAGAAAATAAGCATCACTTTATATCCAACTAGATTGTAGCACTTAGTTACCATGTTTTTGGAGCTGTTTATACCCATCCCCATTCTCTATCCTGTACTCCTAGCCTCTGACCGGGAGCTCCTGGTGGGGACAGGGACTGTATTTATCTTGGTATCGAAGGTGCCCTGCACAAGTTTAACCTGAGGAAGCCAATCCCCACGGGTGCTTCCTGGGTGGAGTTGTTACTTTCAGAGCAGTCACTTTGTATATTATTAACAGTGATAGCGATGAAATATTTATGAATGAATGATGCGATGTTTGAAATTTGCTTTAACTTAATAAGGGACAAGAGGAGAGGATGGGGGTGTGGAGGGGGCAGAATTGAAGAGGGATTGGTGGCGAGTGGGGCTGGGGACTGGGTACATGGGGGTCCTTAGACACCCTGTCCGTTTGCATGGAAGTTCAGAATTCTCCATAGTCAAAATATTTTTAATTAAATATCCTTCCCAAAATAATACTAATCATGGCAATGGGAGTAGCTAAAAGTGGAAGTAAATGTGATCATTTGTTAATCACTGCTCATGTGCCACGCTCTATGCTGAGATTCACACGTGTCATCTGATTCCATCCTCATGTTACCACTATAAATATTTTGACTGTGTTGCACCCAGGAAGCAGCAGGTCACAGACAGAGATCTAGAGATTCAAACCCAGACCTGTCAGGAACCAATATCCACAGTCTCTACCCACAAGCCACATTGCACATGGCCTTGACACTGTCAGTGATGGAGACATCCTGGCCTGTATTTTGGGAAGGGGCCTCCAAGCCAGCACCTTTCCTCTGGGGGCCTGTACCTTTATCCTTTAAAGAGAGTGATGCTGATTTTCTGAGTCATCCAGGAATCACATGGAGCTAAAATCTCATGGGCCAGGAGGGCTGTCAAGCTGGACAAAACTGCCTTGGATCAAGACAAGCAGCAGTCATGAGCACCCAGGCCTCCTGGCGCCAGGCTGCCACAACTCTTCCTCTTTAATAATTCTGAAGTTCCTCCTGCCAAGGTGCCCCTGCTTCCACCCAGGTTCAGGCCTCAGCATTGCTCACCCAGGTCACCCTCTTCCCTAGTCCACCTACCTCCCACGTGGCCAGTCTGTTCTGACCTCCCCACAGTCAACGGAGACTCAAGTCTAGAACCCAAAAGTGATGTACCCTATCCCTTCCCAAGCCCCGGGAGATGAAGCCCAAATTCCTTAGCATGGCCCTGGGCAATCTCCCTGCTCCCTATCCTCTTGCCCCTGACCTTCCAACCTCATTTGTCTTATTTGCCCACCTCTTACCACTCCCTGCCATGCATTCTCTTCCCCACCCCAGCCAGACTGGACAATCTGCAGGCAAACAAAAGCCCCACATTCTTGTATCTGGATGGCTTTGCTTATCTGTTACTCCATGTAGCTGGGACAACACTTCCCTCCTTAGCTGCTACCTCTCCCAACCTGACAAATGTCTAATCATCCTCTAAGACTCAGCTCAGGTGTCACCTTCTCCAGGAAGCCTTCCCTGATGCCCCAGGCTGGGGACAGGGGTATGTTCCTACAGCCCACTATGCTTGTCTCCAGCCCTGCACAGCAGCCTGGGTTATACACACCTGCTGCTCTGTCTCCCACTCCAGCCAGGGCTCTTCTCCAAGGCAGGGACCCATCTCTGTGTCCCCAGAGCCTAGCACTAAGCCTGTGACACTGTAGCTGCTAAACAGAGCCAGTATGTGCAAGGGTAGCCTGGCCATTTAGTCTTTCTGAGCCTCGGTTTTCTCATCTGCAAAACAGGATTATGGCACCTACTGCATAAGGATGTTTGTTCACTCAGCAAATATTTATTGAGCTCCTATAATGTGCCAGTCTCTAGGCCGCAGCTTGATAGCTGAGAGCAAAGCCGGACGAATTCTCATGAGCTGACATTCCAGCAGGGGGAGACAGACAAGAAATAAGACAAACAAATACAATGTAGAGCAGTAGTCCCAAATTTTTGGCACCAGGGACCAATTTCATGGAAGACAATTTTTTTCATGGACTAGGAAATGGGTGGGTGGGAAGGGATGGTTTCGGAATGATTTGAGCACCTTACATTTATCGTGCACTTTATTTCTATTATTATTACACTGTAATATATAATAAAATCATTATACAACTCACCATAATGTAGAATCAGTGGCAGCCCTGAGCTTGTTTTCCTGCAACTGGATGGTCCCATCTGGGGGTGATGGGAGACAGTGACAGATCATCAGGCATTAGATTCTCATAAGGAGCTCACAACCTAGATCCCTCACTGACGCAGTTCACAGTAGGGTCCGTGCTCCTATGGGAATCTAACACCACTGCTGATCTGACAGGAGGAGGGGCTCAGGCAGTAATGCTCACCCGCTGCTCACCTCCCGCTGTGCAGCCCCATTCCTAACAGGCCACGGACCAGTATCAGGAACTGGGGAGCTCTGATGTATATAGGATTTCATGTGGCAGTGATGAAAATGAATCAAGAAAAGAGCACTAGAGATTAAGGGGAGCCCAGAGGCAAAGTAGCACTTTTTTTTTTTTTTTTTTTTGAGATGGAATTTTGTTCTTGTTGCCCAGGTTGGAGCACAGTGGCACAATCACAGCTCACCGCAACCTCCGCCTCCCAGGTTCAAGCGATTCTCCTGCCTCAGCCTCCCGAGTAGCTGGGATTACAGGCGCGTGCCACCACACCTGGCTAATTTTGTATTTTTAGCAGAGATGGGGTTTCTCCATGTTGGTCAAGCTGGTCTTGAACTACCGACCTCAGGTGATCAGCCCGCCTCGACCTCCCAAAGTGCTGGGATTACAGGTGTGAGCCACCGCGCCCGGCCCAAAGTAGCACTTTTAAGTGCTTTGGTCAGGAGTGGCTTCCCTGTGAAGGTGCCACTTAACTGGCGTCCTGGAGCAGGTGCAGGAACGGACTGTGTGGGTGTCCTGGAGAAGTCTAGGCAGCAGGAAGGAAATGCAAAGGCCCAGAGGTGGAGCCTTGCCAGGGACAGGGTGGGAGGTGGAGAAAGGAGGGTGGGGAGGAGAAGCAGGCCGTGGTAACCATGGTGATGAGTCCTGTACTCCGAGTTCAATGGGAACTCATTCTGAGCAGCGAGTGACACAATCTGATGTCTGGGCTGGCAGGGAGTAGGCGTGTGAGCACTCAGCCTGGTGCCGGCACACAGAGGTCGCTGCAGAAGCGTAGCTGTGGCTGCTCTTATAGCAGCAAGCAGCGTTCTCGCCCTCATCCTGATCACTAAGGCATGAATAGTAGCTGCTTCTGATGGCCGTTTCCGGAAACGTTCTGCACACGGGAGCTTCTCTTGAAAGAGCCTCGGCCCTCAGAGGTGGCTTCTTTGAAGGACAGCCGTGGTTGTGATGCGTGAACCCTGCTGCGCCTCTTTAGAGCAACACCAAAGTCTCTTTACCTGGTGCACAGGCTCCATGAGATGACTGGGGAGCCTTGCCTGGGAGCTATTTACAAGCTGGCTAGGGACAAGAGAATTGAAAGAATGGCTGTATTGAGCAGAAGACTACACCACCAGGATGAATTCGGGGTAATCGTGAGCCCCAGCGTGTGTAATGCAGGACAGGGGCAGTGGAGCCCAGCGGGGAGGTGCCTACTGGGGCTGAGATCATCGAGGGCGAATGAGGCTTCACCTCCGCCTAGAAGGACTAGGGTGGGGGAGGGACAGCCTGGGCTCGCCAACCCACCTGTGCAGGCAGGCAGTGGAAATTTCTGCCAAGGAGATCACCCCTTGTGCCTGACCCTCTGACCCAGGACAGAGAGCAAGGACCGGGAAGACCTTCTCCTGCAGGAGGATCAGGAGGAAGAGAAAAAGGAAGACAGGAAGGAAGAGGGGGAGAATGGAGGGACTGCTTTTAGAGCAAAAGGTATCCGGAGGTGTCTGGCAGTCCGATGGAGGAGACAGCCCTTGTGCTGGGGAGCTCCCAATCTGATGGGGGAGGCACACCACCACTACCTCTTTGCCCTCTGCCTTCCTTCCTAGATGTATCCCAGAAGACTTATGGGGGCCTGCGGGGACGGGGTGTGAACCATCCAAAATGAAATATCTTCTTTCAGAAATTGAGGCCAAGAAGTGAAGCAAAAGCAGAAGGTAGCGACAGGCTGCTGACTTCTACAGAAGTTTCTCCTAAGGGGATGAGCGGGGTTTGTTTTTAAATTCAAGGAGAACCACAGGAGCAGAAATAAAACGAACCTCAGCTAAACTCAGAGAAAGATTTGCCAGACTGCCACAGTGGAGCTTTGTCTTCACAAGGTTTGGGTATTTTTTCTAATTATAAAGTTAAGATGTGCACTTTCCAGAGTCCAAAAAATATATAACCAAGAAGACGGGGGAAGAGTCCCGTAACATTTGTTTGTTACCTTTCTTTCTCCTTTTTATTCTATGCATTTTAACGTGGTTGAATCACGCTGCATACCTCCTTTCACTTATTCATAGAAGAGCAATTTAAGTCTCTCTTATATACCTGGTACTGTTCTGGGGATGGGGGATACTGCAGTGAACAAAACAAGCCCCCTGCCCTCATGGAGCTGAAAGTCTACTGAGGGAGACAGGCAAGACACAAATAATTCCACACATAAAATATGTTCAGCAAATGAGAACTCCTGTAAAGAAAACAGGAAAATGATGGAAAGTCACTGAAAGGCTTGGGGCAACTTAGTCAAGGTGGTCAGGGAAAGTCTCTTCTGAGAAAAAACTTTTTTTTTTTTTTGTGAGATGGAGTTCCGCTCTTGTCGCCCAGGCTGGAGTGCAATGGTGCAATTTTAGCTCACCACAACCTCCACCTCTGTGAGATGGAGTTTCACTCTTGTCGCCCAGGCTGGAGTGCAATGGTGCGATTTTGGCTCACCACAACCTCCACCTCCCGGGTTCAAGCAATTCTGCTTCAGCCTCCTGAGTAGCTGAGATTACAGGCACCTGCCACCACACTCGGCTAATTTTGTGTTTTTAGTAGAGACGGGGTTTCTCCATGTTGGTCAGGCTGGTCTTGAACTCCCAACCTGAGCCCAACCATGGAAGAACCAGCTGTGAAAAGATCCAGGGGAGAGACACTCGGGGTAGAGGGCACCGCGGGGGCAAAATCCCAGGGACTGAGATGTGCTTGGCATCTTCAAGGAACAGAAAGAATGCCAGTGTAGCTGGAGGCATGTCCCTGTGCTATTATTAAACACTCAGGAAGAACTTTTTAGACATCCAGGGGCTGTGAGCCTGGACTGGGTAATCGGGAGTTTTGTCCTTGAGAAGACACGAGCATCCCCGCAGCCTGCATTTATCCCAGAATTGGAGCGTGAGGAGAGGATTTAGAACCCGTCTGCTCTCCAGCTTCTCTTACTGGAGGAAGGAAGAGAAGGTGGGCATTTCCCACTGAAAAAGGCTTCGGCCCTCACAGGGGGCCCATTTCAAGGGCAACCGTTGTTGCAATGCGTGAACCCTGCAGCGCCTCTTTAGAACGACACCAAAGTCTCTTTACCTAGTGCAAAGGCCCTGCGAGATGACTGGGGAGCCCTGCCTAGGAACTATTTACAGGCTGGCTGGGGACAAGAGAGTTGAAACAACGACCGTACTGAGCAAGATGAATTCAGGAGAATGATGTTGCTTGAGAGCTGCCAAATGCCAATTCTGCCAGATGCCATTTAGTGCTGTGAAAATCTTAATTCACTTCAACCTCATGGCAGTCCCATGAAGGAGATAATGTTATTCTCCCATTTTTCTCATGAGGAAACAGAGGCTTAGAGCTGTGAAATACCTTGTCCCAAGGCCGGGCACAGTGGCTGACGCCTGTAATCCCAGCACTTTGGGAGGCCGAGGCAGGCAAGTCACTTGAGGTCAGGAGTTCGAGACCAGCCTGGCCAACATGGCAAAACCCCATCTCTACTGAAAATACAAAAATTAGCCGGGCATGGTGGCAGGCACCTGCAATCCCAGCTACTCAGGAGGCTAAAGCAGGAGCATTGCTTGAACCCGGGATGTGGAGGTTGCAGTGAGCCAAGATCGTGCCCTGTGGATTGTTGCACTCCAGCCTGGGCAACAAGGTAAGACTCCATCACAAAAAAAAAAAAAAAAAAAAAAGGAGAAGAAGCGAGAACAAAGACAGCAGACGTGCCCCAGTGAAGCCTGTACTGCCTGTTTGAAGGCTCTGATCCTACATCAGGACAAGCCATGGGAGGATAAAATTAACTTCTATTGGCCAAGACCAAGTGGTGTCAGCTCAGCACAACCTCACCAAACCTCACCTCTGAACCTGTAGTTGTAAGGCCAACAGGGGGCCCTGCTCAGAGAGGAACCATGCAGATGCCCTGGCTGAGAAAAGTCAGGCACTGCACCCAACCACACCACCAGCCCAGCAGCCCTACCTCGCCTCCATACAGAGCAGGAAACAGTGAAACACCAAAGGGAAAAGAATGAGACAGACCTGGAGTTTAGTAAACAAACACACGGAACAGATGGATAGGTGGATGGACGAATGAGTGGATTCCAAGTAGAGAGCTCCACATGATGACAGATGTGATAACTATCAGAGATCTATCAGAAAGAGGGGAGTAAATTATATATTATATATGTATGACTATGCTTATATGTCAGATAGATTGACAGATTTTTGAGATACACAGATTATATGTTTGAGGTAGATGAAAAAATTCAAGGGTGGACTGGAGCCCCCATTCACATCAGCAGGTGAGTCAATCCCGTGCATCTCTCCCTGACTCTGTTCTGTAACATCACATGGGTTGCCTGAAATCAGCCTTGGTGGGAACATTTACACCAAAGAAACGGGGAGACGCTACAATCAGGGCTATATTTTTTCCAAGGTCTGATTTAGCAGCACATGCTGATTAGATCTGCTGTAACAGGTTGGTAATTGGATATATCTCAGATAGATTGTATATACAATGCACATATATGAGACAGATTATATATGCAAGGTACATAAGTTATATTTCTTTAATAAACTGACAAACATAAATATATATATACACCTAAATATAATTTACATTTGACTGAATCTTATGAAATTGTGGTTCTTCTACTGTTTTTAGTCTGCCAAAAAAAGGCACTTTCATAGGATTATACCTAGTAGACAAGTTATAAATGTGTGTGTCCCTGTGTGTATAATCTTTAGAAAGCACCCAGGACTGAGAGTCAGAGAGGAGACAGGGACACCTGGGCTCCAGGAACTACTCCACCACTTACTAGCTGTGTGGTCCTAAGCAAATGGCTATCCTTCTCTGAACCTCGGTTTCCTTGCTGGGCATTGACAGCCTCACCTCCAGGGTTGCTGAGGGGACCGCAGGAGGGCACAGCCCAGCGCACAGCCCCCGGCAGGGCTTCCTGGGAGCCTCTCAGGCCTGCACTAGCCCCCACAGCACATTCCCACTGCAGGTCGGCCCTGGGCATCTGTGTGACCTCGCTGGATCTCCAGAGATCTCCTCCTGCAGAAATGGACTCTCCCTAGGGGAAGTCGCTCCTTTCCTGGTCCTCACCCCTCCCTATGTCCCCCCCGTCAGAGTGAGGATGCACCAGCTGACAGATTCCCAGCCCTGATGCCATGCTGAGTCTGGCTGGAGGAGTGACACCCCTCGGCCATCAATCAACAGAGCCATGACAAGCACCGGTCTCTAGGAGAATCCATCATCATTTTCCTGTTCACCCAGCCCCTCCAGTCCATCCAGCAAACTCCCTAAGGGGAGGGGCCAAAGGGAGCCTTTCCAGCAGGACAGAGGCAGAGCCAGGCGCTGGCTGGGGCTCTGGTTCTAAGTGTGCTGGGTGTCCATGGGCAGGGCCACTTCCTTTCTGGGCCTCAGTTTCTCTTCTGTATGTTTAGCCTAAAAACATTTTTTTTAGACAGGTTGTCACTCTATTGCCCCAGCTGGAGTGCAGTGGCACCATCAGGGCTCACTGCAGCCTCAAGCTCCCCAGGTTCAAACAATCATCTCGCCTCAGCCTCCCGAGTAGCTAGGATTACAGGCATGTACCACCCCACCTGGCTAAGATTTTTTGAGTTTTAATGGAGACAAGGTCTCACTATGTTGCCCAGGCTGCTCTCAAACTCAGCTCAAGCAATCCTCCTGTCTTGGTCTTCCAAAGTGCTGGGATTACAGGGATATGAGCCACCACATCTGGTCCTAAAAATATTTTTAAATCAACTGAATAAAAACAAAAAAAAAAACCCTTCCAGCTGAAGAAAGCTGCTTGTAGGTGGATCCAGCTCTGGAGAGAAGAGATTACAACCCTGCCCTTCACAGAAATCAGCTCTTGGGAATCTTACCTTAGTAACTGGTGTTAAGGAACAAGTACAGGTTCAAACTCTAGCTCTGTGACCTATTAGCTGTGTGACTTCAGGCAAGTTATTCAATATCTCTGAACCTCAGTCTCTTCATCAGTAAAATGAGGATACTAACACCTGCCTCACAGGGTTCTCATGTGGATTAAAAGACATAACTTTTAAAAATGATATCAGGCCAGGCGTGGTAGCTCACACCTGTAATTCCAGCACTTTGGAAGGCTGAGGCGGGGGGATCACTTGAGCTCAGGAGTTTGAGACCAGCCTGACCAACATGGTAAAACCATGTTGCTGCCTGGGATGCTGCTAAGTTTACTAAAAATACAAAAATTAGCTGGACGTGGTGGCATGCACCTGTAGTGCTGGCTACTCGGGAGGCTGAGGCAGGAGACTTGCTTGAACCCAGAAGGCGGAGGTTGCAATGAGCTGAGATTGTGCAATTACACTCCAACCTGGAAGACAGAGAGACTCTGTCTCAAAAAAAAAAAAAAAAAAAATCTGCCATTTTTAGAGCACTGGCTACATGCCAGCTTCTGTGCCATGAACTTTGTGTACCAGCTCATTTCTTACTACAAGGATACTGTGAAGCAGGTCCTATTATTCTGCCCATTTTACAGAGGAGAAAACTGAGGCTCAGGAAGATGAAGTGACTTGCCCAAGGCACACAGCTGGCAAATGGCAAATCGGGATTTGAACCCAGGTAATCTGTCTCACCCAGAGTGGGTGCATGTTCTCACCCACTACACCACAGCAATAACACTTATAAGATCTCTGATGCATAGGAGGGGCTCTATCCAAGTCAGTTACTGGGGTAACCATTGTTAAATTTTCATCCTTTATTCACTAGGCTAACAGGACCTTCCGGACTGAGACATTTCCTCCAGGACTCAGCCTCGGGGCTTTTGGTCCAAGGCTGTGAAAGGGAAGGAGTCTATCCCAGTCTTTTGAAAGCCTTGATTGGAAATGGTTTTGCTGCTGCCGCCCTCTATCAACAGGCTTGCCCTGAGCCTTGTGCAGCTTAGCATCCCTTCAACGTGTTGGGGACATTTGGGGCTGTGCAGAGATCTGGGGCAGGATGCCAAGGGGAGGCAGAAACAGGTAAGCTTTGTGTACAGAGCCTCAGCTTGGCCTCCTGAGCATCCACCAGAGAGGAGAGCAAGGGCGGGGGGCTCTCAAACCCATTTCACCTCAGACCCTACAGGAAACTAGTTTGCAGATGCAGGGAGAAATCAAAAGCATGAGGCTGGGAGCAGTGGCTCACACCTGTAATCCCAGCACTTTGGGAGGCCAAGGCGGGCAGATCACTTCAGGTCAGGAGTTCAAGACCAGCCTGGCCAACATGGTGAAACCGCGTCTCTACTAAAAATATGAAAATTAGCCAGGCATGGTGGTGCGTGCCTGTAATCCCAGCTACTCAGGAGGCAGAGGCAGGAGAATCACTTGAACCTGGGAGGCAGAGGTTGCGGTGAGCCAAGATAGTGCCACTGCACTCCAGTCTGGGCGACAGAAGGAGACTCCATCTCCAAAAAAAAAAAAGAAAGAAAGTATGAGCTTTAGGCATGAGAGAGACTGGGAATCAAATTCAGGCTGTCCACTGTGTGACCTCAGACAGGAGAACTCACCTCTCGGAGCCTAACTTCGTCATCAGTAAAATGGGGATGTTAATGGCAACCTTGCAAAGCTGCAACGTACAAAAATGCCTGGCTCATAGCAGATGCTCAGTAAATGGTAGCTGTCACCATTATTTTAGTTTGGCAAACCACTGATTCTGAGCCAATTAGAGTCAGCCCACTTGAAACCCAGCAGCTGTTGGCCAAAGTCTGTCTGTCTGGTTTCAATACACCCAGGGGCTTGGGTTCAACCAATGGCTTTTGGGGGAGTTGGTTGAGTTTCGCTGCTGGTTATTTGCAAAGTATCTGGCTGCTCAAACCCAGCCCAGCTAGCCAGTTCCTCAAAGAAGCATCTCTGGACTGAACCACGCAGGCTGTGTCGGGAGAGCTGGCTGTTTCTTGCACATCTGCAGAGCAGCTGTAGATGTGAATTTAAGCTATAGAATGGAATTTAAGCCCTTCCTTTTCAAACACAAGAGTCTGGCTTGAAAATAAAGCCTGGCTTAGCCCCAGAGGCAACCAGTGTGGCACTCAACCTGTATTTACAGGGGAAGGGGAGGTGCTAACAGCTTGGGACTCTGCTCCAAGCCTGTCTCTTTTAAAAAGCCACTGAGCAGCTCTGCCTGGCTGTAGAACATCCCACTTGGGGTGATCTGCCTGGAACGCTGCTAAATTCCAAACCGATATTGAAATCAGCCTTCATAGGTAGGCAGGGCATCCTGGGCACATGGAAAACAGCCAGGGAAGGGCCAGTTCTTTTGTTCTGAGCAGACCCCAACCCCACTGGATGAGGCCCATTTTCCAGTGACCAGTTGAATTCAAGGACGCTGCAACACAATTTGGAGAGGAGTTGAAGAAGGGAGCCAGTGTGCTGGGACTCTGGCAGAGGGGGCTAGGAGGGACACTGATGTGGCTGAGAGAGGGAAGAAGCAGGAGACTTGGGAAGCAGTGTGAGTTTTCTTTCCATCTCTGCTGTGTGATCTTGGTTACTCTGCTTGCCCTCTCTGGGCCTCTTCTGCCTAAATGAAATATGACCATGAGCTGTATGAGCACCGTGGCTGGGCGTTGTTCAATGCTGTCTCTAAAGCACCTGGCTCAATGCTTAGCACACAGTAGGCCCCCTATAAATAATTACTGAGTGAAAATGCCTCTCCCTCCAGCCCTTCTCCATGTAATTTTCCCAAAGGCAAGCCTTTGATTAGAGAAGCATTCTTTGTCAGTACAGACTGTTCTCAGTGCAAGAAACAGTGTCGGTATGTATCTGATTTTTAAAAGCATTGATCTCCAGCCCATTCCGATCCTAATGAGGCAGAGAAGAGAAGAGAAGCCTTCATTCTCGCATTCCTCTCTGGAATTGCTCTCCCACCCCTGCCACCGCAGGCCGACAGCTACTGAAGGCAGACAGTACCTTGGGACCCAAGGCCAGAACTGCAAACCCAAATGCCTACAGGACTGATGAGGTATTGGGAGAGTGTGGGGCCCAGTGAGGTCTGGGGCAAACTGGATTGTATCCACCCCATCCACAGGGGCACCTCCTATCAGCTCCTGCCCATCATTAACACAGGAAATGCAAGCCTGATACAGCCAGCCCTTATAATCTTTCTAAGATACAAATACAGATTTGTATGTTAAATCACTTAATTTTAAGAGTTGACAACTAATTCAACATTGAAAAAGAAAAATTACTGGGTGAGGCAAACACATTTTGCTGGCAGGATTCAGCCCAGCCTCTGAAGTCTACTGGGTAGTGGATAGGAACCTATTCGAAGAGGGAGGACTCAGCTCTTGCCCTAAGGGACATGTCAGTCTGATGATGGGGACCCAGCTCTGCCCTTGGGAATCCTTCAGTTGAGATGAGAGAGGCAAAAAGAGACAAGAATTCCAGATACTTCCAGATTGACCCACAAAAATGTGCAGATGAATCTCACACAGACTAAGGCCACAGCCACTGGGAACCACAGGGTAGAGGACCAGCCTGGACTAGTTTGGGGTGAATTGGGGAAATGCCTCTGACACTTTCCTACAGGGTCTTGAAGAAAGGAAAGGATGTGGATGGTGAAGGTGGGTGGCCCAGGTGAAGTGAACAGGGGAAAGCCAAGCAGAGCAAGGTGCTAGGTGGGTAGCAGGTGCACCTGGCCGCTGAATGGAGAGGCGCAGTCTTAGAATGTCTGGGACGGAAGGGTTGCTGGCATGGCCTGGTCTCATGGTCCCAATACAAGATGGGAAAATAGAGGTTCAAGGAGGGGAGAAACTTTCCCAAGACCAGGGAGGGCACTGATAACATGGACAGGATGGAAATGAAGTCACAGGAGATGAGGCTGGGTGGGAAGGGACCAGGGAGCCCACCTGAGGGATTGCAGTTTACCGCATGGCAGTTTACACGGGGGAAAAGCTTCTGGCTGATGACCCCACCTGCCCCGCTTCCTGTGGACTGGAGCCAGGTGGAAGGCACCATCTCCAGCCCACGGCTGCCCTTTGAATTAACCTTTAGACTGCACAGATGAATGGCTCCATCTATCTTTCACCCAACAGGCTCCAGAAGTCTGACAGAGGGAGCGAGTGTGGCCCAGAAAGGGCAGAGGTCCTGGTAAGAACAGGAAAGATGTCCCAGAGACAGGAGGCCTTGCCTGCCAGGACTTAGGGGCCCATGAGGGGTGAAGGGAAAGCTGCATTGAGCGATTTCAGGGGTTGGCCAGGGCCTTCATGGTCATGGTATCCCTGACTCCTCTCATCGACCGTGCAAGGCCAGGACTGTCATGACCCATCCCACAGATGAGGAAGCAGAGACTTGCCCATGGTCACCCAGCCAGAAACGGCAGCTCTAGGCTTAGGATCTTTTGAATAGACCAGCCAGGTGATGCCACACCCTGGTGTGGAGCCACTCCATGACCCTTGCCTCTTTCTCCTGCTCCTGATCCTCCACCCTTCCCTCGCACAGGGTCTTTGCACTTGGCATTCACTCCTTCTGGAGCACTCTCCCAGCATCCTTCATACAGCTGGAGACATTCAAGAATCTGCAACAGTCGGGGGAAGGGGAGGCAGAACTCAATCTCAAGGGGACACTGGGGGCTGGGTCTCCAGGGCCTCCCTGTGCCGGGCCAAGAGTCTTGGACAATTGGGAGCTGGCAGAGGACTTTTACCCTCTGTGCTTATTCAGATACTCTTCATTGCAGCCTTTAAAATTTCCTAAATTGAGGTATAAAATGCATCAAGGGTACTGAACTTAAGTGACCAGTTCAACTTCTGACATATCCACATCCGTGTCCTTTCCACCCATATCAAGGCAAAGATCATGTCCTGCACCCCAGAAGATCTCTTTGTGTTCCTTTCTAGTCAAAGCTACCTTCCTCTAAAGGTAATGTAATTCTGACTTCTCTCGCCATCCATTAGGGATGCCTCTTGTTGACTTTCATCTATATGAAACCACAGAGCATGTGGCCTATGGCAGATGGCATTTTCCACAGCTGGCTTCAACAGTATCTCCCATTCCCCATACTCTTTTTGCAATGTGGTGTTGATACTCCTCCCATAGAGAACTGAGTTCTGTGTTCCCTCCCCTTTAATCTGTGTGGACATTTATCCCCTCATCTAATAGAGCATAGTGGGTGGAATGCTATGTGAGTTGAACAGGTGATAAAAAATGCCACATACTTCACTGTGCTCTCAGGGGACAATTGCTCTTGGATCTGGCCACCATGCTATAAGGAAGTTCAAGCAGCCTGTGGAGGGGCTGATATAGGAGAAATCCATCGCCCTGGCTGAGCCCCCAGCCCACAGCCAGAAACAGCCTGATAGCCATGGGAGTGATCCATCTTGGACATGGGTTCTGCAGCCCCAGTTGAGCTACCCACCAATGCCAATTGAGCAGAAACAGGCCACCCCACAACATCCTGCCTAAACTGCCTCTTTTGAGTGAAATAAATTATCATTTTGTTTTATGCCACTAACTCTGAGATGGTTCATAAAAAAGATTTTAAGCAGGAGAGTGATTTTGAGTAAGAGTTTTGCCCTTGTATATAATAAAAGACACAACATAAATTGGCTTGAGGGAAAAGAAAGAAGAAGGAAGGAGGGAGGGAAGGAGGGAAAGAAGGAAGTAAAGAAAGAAGGATGGAGGGAGGAAGGAAGAAAGAAAGAAAGGAAAGAAGGAGGGAGGGAAGGAAGGGAGGAAAAGAAGGAGAGAAGGAGGGAAGGGAGGAAGGGTGGGAACGAGAGAGGGAGGGATGGAGAGAGGAGGGGATATATTGGTTCTCATAACTAAAAAGTTCAAAGAGGGTTTGTATTGGTTTCCTAGAACTGCTATAACAAACAACTATGGACTGGGGGCATAAAGAACAGATAGTTATTGTCTCACAGTTCTGGAGGGTAGCAGGCCAAGGTCAAGGTGTCAACAGGGTTGGTTCCCTCTGCAGGCTGTGAGGGAGGGATCTGTTCCAGGCCTCTCTCCTTGGCTTGTAGTCAGCCATCATCTGTCTTCACGTCATCTTCCCCCATGTATGTCTGTGCATATGGGGATGCACGAATGTCCCCTTTTTATAAGGACACATGTCATATTGAATTAGGGGCCCACCCATTCCAATATGACTTCATCTTAACTAATTACATCTGCAAATGACCCTATATCTAAATAAAGTCACATTCTGAGATTCTGGGGTCAGGACTTCAACATAGGAAGTTGGAGGGGGTAGGACACAATTTATCTCCTAACAAGGCTAATCCAGTCATGGCTAGGTCCAGCCATCATCAATGTCACCAGCATCTCTACACCTCCCGAGCTTTGCTTTCCTGTTTGGGCTCATTCTCAGGCTCTATGTGCTGACAAGATGTTCCAGGCCTGCATCCTCCCGGGCTCATGTGCCTGGGAGAAGAGCGCTGCCTCTCTCAACAGCCGTTTTGAACACACAGCTCTGGCCAGCTTGGGGCCGGCGCCTGCCAGTGAGGGGGACAGGGCAGGAGAGTGGGGATGGCTCCGCGCCAAGCTCTCCAAGCCTGCCACACTCTTGCAGGAACGGATCCACCATCCCCGGGTCACTTGTGTCACGTTCCCATTCCAAGAACAGCATGCTCAACACCCAGCCCTGAGATTAAGAGGAAAAATAATATTTAAAGGCACTTATTAAAGATACTCAGAAGGCCCTTCGAATGTCAAACAGCTGTGAGCAAACCCTAATTTGATGATCTACGTGTTAATGAATCCCAGACATGCAGATTAAATTCTCTTTAAATTGCACGTGGTTTTAAAATGCATTTTTCTCTGGCATGTCTGGTTCAGAATAAGGTTAGTGAAACACCTGTGAGGCAGGTCCAACGATCTGGGGATGGAGCAGGAGCTGGAGATGTCCCTGGCTCGGGCCTGGGGGAGCCTGTGAGCTATAAAGAAAAAGACCCACTGAGAACCGCATCAGCAGCAATGCCGACTGGAGCATGCGGTTGAGGGCAGCTTCCCACGTGCGGGTCTTTCACTTAGCAAATATTTACAGAACTTCTACAGAGGGTGCAGGCCCTCTCCTGGGCATTGGGGATGAAGCAGTGAAGACGGAAGCCGCAGCCTTGCCCTTACCTCCAGGTGAAGGGGACAGACAATAATGAGAGAGGTAGATTGCTAATCAAGGGAATTCAGAGTGGAATAAGTGCTATTAAGAAAAGAAACAACGATGTGATGAGGAGCAGTTTGGTAGCAGGTAACTGGGGAAAGGAGCTGGTTCAAGAAAAGGGGTGAACCATCATGAGGCTGGGGAATGGCACAGGCAAGAGCCCCGGCACCCACCAGGCCTGGCCCAGTCAAGGTGCCAAAGCTGGCCTAGAGGGAGTGGGGAGGTGGCATATGGCAGACACAGGGCAAGCCGAGGACTCCACAGCAGGTGATAGGCGTCTTCTGAACAGCAACGCAGATACACCTGAAAACACAGTACATGGAGACCAAGGTAAGAAACAGAACAGGAGCCTTAACTCAGCCACGGCTGGGACATTAAACATACATGTTGGCTGGGCGCAGTGGCTCATGACTGTAATCCCAGCACTTTGGGAGGCCGAGGTAGGTGGATTGCTTGAGCTCAGGAGTTCGAGACTAGCCTGGGCAACATGACAAAACCCCGTCTCTACCAAAAAATACAAAACTTAGCTGGGCATGGTGGCACATGCCTGTAGTCCCAGCTACTTTGGAGGCTGAGGTGGGAGGATCGCTTGAGCCTGGGAGGTTGAGGCTGCAGTGAGCTGTGTGATTGTGCCACTGCACTGCGGTTGAGAAGGTGAGACCTTGTCTCAAAAAAATAAAATAAAAATACACATAATATACCAGAATGAGGCATGGCCAGGTTACTGGGTGCTGGTCACAAGCTGGGGGCTGAGTCCACTCTGGAAAAAGTCCTCAAGCTGTATTTGGGGTACCTGTACACCTTTCTGTCTGTATGTTATTCTTCAATAAAATGTGTACCAAAATGATTACACAACATAATGTTTGAGATGCTGGATATGCTAATTACCCTGATCTGATCCCTGTACATTACAGATATTGAAACATCACTTTGGACCCCATGAATATGGACCATTATTTTATGTCAACCATTAAAACATAAAATTAAAAAGACAAAAACTAAAAGAAAAAAGACCAAAAAAAAGTATGTACATGAGAAATAGCAGCGCGCCTTTGGCAAGAACGTGGACCCACAAAAGGATAAATCTTAAAGACATTCAAATGGTTGTCTAGGAGGGACGGGAATCAGGGATGAGGAGAAGCAAATTTTCAAAAACTTCCTGGAGCCCCCAGACCCCATAGCAGTGACTTTGTGTGTAACTCACTCACTGGTTTTGTATTGTCAACAACCTCGTGATCCATCCAAATGAAGAGACAGGCACTGATTGGACCCCTGTTTAACAGATGCATTGGCCGTAGTGGTGCATGACTGCAGTCCCAGCTATTCAGGAGACCAAGAGGGAGGATCCCTTGAGTCCAGGAGTTCGAGACCAATCTGGGCAACATAGCGAGACACCCCCTACAACACTGACCCCACGTCATAAATAAATAAATAGCCGATGAGTTCTTTGTGCCACTGATAATGAATGAATGGGTGAGTGAATTCTGGCGAGAGGCCCCGGGTGCCTGGGAGTGGCTGTGAGGCACAGGTGGGGAGGAGCTGACAGAGTCTTAAAGGCCAGTGCTGTGTGCTCTCTCATCCCTCCCCTTAAGCCCCCAAGACACCCCCAGCCCACCTCTGGTCACGGTGGGAGCTGGCCCTCCTATCACTTCCACAACCTGCACCTGCTAGGGTGGCAACATGACGGATGAGGGCTTCCGCGACCCCAGCCGCTGGCATGAGGAAGGGAGGGAGAGGAAAACACCCCCACCGTCCCATCGTCTATTTTTATTTCTCTCTGAACCTTGAAAGGCAAGGGTTCCGGCAAATCACTCTCGCTGGCTGATAGCGCCTGGAAGTGTCTTGCGTCGCCCATCAACATCCTTGAGTCAAGTCCTGCCCTGCTGCTCAGACTGACCACCCTTACTTCTGGCCCAGGTCTGGAGGGCAGATATCTCAAGACCTCAGAGACAGGGACTGAGCTGTTCATCCTGCCTCGATGCCTCTGGCAGGGCAGAGTGGACAGTGGTCAGCTCCTTGTGGGTTGCCAGGTCAGTGAGCCCAGCCACCTGCTGCCCACCTGCTCTGGGGACACAGGAATCAGGAGCGTGTGTGGCTGAGGTCAGACTTGCTCACTCATTCATCATGCTCTGCTTCTTTCGTTCCTGCACACCCTGTAAGCCGTGGTTCTCTTATGTAGAAATTAGTCGACTTATTTTTTGTCTTCCCACTGCAGGTAAGCTCCATGAGGACAGGGCCCAGGGCCTGCCCTGTCACAGTGGGTCCCCAGGTCACTCATCCCCACCTACCTCATGGCAGAAACTCACTCAATATTTGCTGAACAAGAGAGGGCCTCTGTGAAGGAGGCCGGGGTTATTCCCATTTATAGGTGAGGGGACCAAAGCTCAAGGGAAGAGCATTCGAACCCAGGACCTGGGAACTGCAAGCCTCGTATTATTCTCCGTGCAGGCTGCCTCTTGGGAACTCTGCTTTAGAAGGGACGGTGCAGTCTAAACTGGTGCATGCAAATGAAATGCAAATGACAATGCAAATATCACTGGCTGGCTTACACAATGTCCTGGCCTCTGGGAGGATTCTCTGAGTGACACTGTCGGAAGCTCTGCTGCAAACTGGTCCCTCCAGGTGGCAGCTGGAGTGGGAATAGGAGAACACCCAGAAGAGACAGGGAGAGCAGTTACAACACTGGTCCTGACCCCAGCCACTCCATCATCTAACGTCTTTGGAGGGGCGCTCACCGTCCTGTGGGCTCAGGCCCTACCCTCCCCATTCTGCAAAGAAACCAAGGCACACAGTTTAGGACTGGAATAGAATGGAGCTGAAACAAGGACCCCACCATGATGAGGAGGATCGAAGTTCTCAACCCCTGTACCCGGCTTTATGCACATAATCTCATTCTGTCCTGACACATCCTAAGCAAGAGGGATCTGCATGCTTCATTTTGCAGATGAGAAAACTGAGGCTTAGCAAAGTCAGCTAACTCACCTAAAGCTACAGAGCTGGCAAGTGTGGCTGGCATCACTGCCCATTTAAACCTCTGCACAGTTCCGCCTCGCTCATCCCTGTATTTCCTCGTCCTCCTCATCCACACACACCTATGTTGTTCCAAGGATTGCCTCTCTGCTCCTGCTGTGCTCCAAGACCCCCCAATCCTTCCAGGCTAGAGGAAGCCCTCCTCTTCCAGGGAGCCCTCCCTCATGTCTTCCTCTTTGGGAAGCCCTGCAGCAGGGAGAAGCTGTGCCCACAAATGTGTGGTTTCACTTCCTCTGTATTTCTTGCATGAGCCACTGGGCATGGTGGCTCATGTCTGTCACATCTATTTCTTCAGCCCCCACCCTAGTCAAGCCACCCTCATCTCTCCCCTGGAAGACCCCCACCACATCTCCTCATTCCATCTCAGCCACACGGGCCTCCTTCCTTTGTTTCCAACACACCAAGCTATTGCTGCCTCAGGATGTTTGCACCAACCATTCCCTCTACCTGAAGCCCAAAGTCTCTGGCCTTTGTTCAGCAGTGTCATAATTTGAGGTCTCAGCTCATAGTGCACCTCTAAGAGTAGCCGCTGCCCCAGTGGCTCCTTATCTCATTCCTCTCTTCACCTCTCCTGCAATCCACAATGCTCTGTTTGTTTCTTTCTTTGTCTCCCTCCCTTAAGGTGTGAGCCTCAAGGACAGGGACCTTGTCTCTTTAGTTTGCTGCATATTCCCCCCACAGAGGAGGCACTCAATAAATATTTGTTGAATAAATGAATAAATCAACTAGTCAATTGAACAATCAATCATGAAGGAGGGTTTTAATGTTTTGAAGAGGCTCTGGGTCCAGAGCCACTATGAACAGCCAGGGCCAAAATCCCAGAGAGGTGACAGGGCCACTCTGGTCTCACTCAGTCAATCATAGGGTCAGTCAACAAACTCTCTCTGGGCTTGATCATCCAGCTGGCACAAAGATTCACCAAGGAATATGACGGGTGTCCACCCTGCCCCCTGAGCCCGGTGTCCAATAGAGATGTTGAATGGCAGCTGACAAAACCACTACTTCGACCTAGGTCCCACTTGGGCCAGGCCTCTCCACCACCTCTCCCCTGAGTCCAGCCTTGGCAAGACTCTGAGACCCGGGTCTAGGGAAGCCATTCATTGACTCAACTTCTGCTCACTGGGAAGCAGTAAAGTGATTAGCAGTGTGGACCTGGGTTCCAATCCTGTCTCTGCCACCTACTAAGAGCATGACTCTTTGCAATGTGTCTAGGCCTTTGAGCCTCAGTTTACCCATCTGCAAATGGGGATAGTAAAGGCATCTCCCCAGGGAGTTTCTCCAAGGAGGTGTCAAGAAGGACCTACCGTGGTGCTGGGCACATACGTGAATGCTAGTCACCATTACTGAGCTGCCCGAAAGGAGCCAAACTGGGGCCCAGGGGTACAGAGTGGATTCAGACACTACTGCAGAACACTCCCAGACCACAAGGCCATGTGACAAGTGTAACAGGACAGAGTTGTGGGGAGCCTCAGAGAGCCGCAGGACCTGGAACCCACCCTGGCGGCCAGAACAAGTTCCCAAACCTACTAAGCTGGGTCAAATCGCCCCTGCCCACAATCCCATCTTGTTTTGTTACTTAAAAAAAAAAAAAAAAATTCTGGCCGCATGCAGTGTGCACACCTGTAATCTCAGTGCTTTGGAGGGCAGAGGCAGGAGGATCGCTTGAGGTCAAGAGTTGGAGACCAGCCTGGGCAACACAGTGAGACCCTGTCTCTACCAAAAATTTTAAAAATTAGCTGAGCGTGGTGGCATATGCCTATAGTCCCAGCTACTCAGGAGGCTAAGGTGTGAGGATCACTTGAGTCCAGGAGTTGGAGGCTGCAGTGAGCCATGATTGTGCCACTGCACTCCAGCCTGGGCAACAGAGCAAGATCTGTCTCTTGAAAAAGAAAAAATTGAAAGCTGAAGCCAGGATGCGGGTGTCGTTGGCTCAGCCCCTCCCTGCCCATGTCCCCTTATCGGTTCTGAGGCCTCTCCAGGTGGGCAGCAGCTGAGGCCTGGGATCTCCTCTAGGAGCTGGAGGGGTCTCCTGGGTAGAGAGAAGGAGAGAAGAGAGAAGCCTCTGCTTAAATCCAGAACCTCTCGTCCTACCAGGGGAGCACACGGGTTTTCACAGCCCAGCTGGCTCAGCAGGGGCTCTGTCCTCCAGGGCAGGGCTACCCAGGCCCAGCAGGGGCTGTAAAGGGGGAACCTGATTTTAAGCCACAGAGCCCTTTCTGTTCATGAAAAGGAGCCTGCAGGTCCCACAGACAGAACAGAGGACTAGAAGTCGGGAGGCACCAGGCAGCCTTGCCTCCCCAGAAACTAACCAATCCACCAGCTCCCTGTGCAAATGGGGAAACTGAGCCCCAGGAGGCACGGGAGGGTGACTTACCCAAGGTCACACAGAGACAAGACTGGCACTCAAGTCCCCTCACCCCAACGGACTCACTGCATGAGAGAGTAGAAACAGCACCAAGCTCTGGATGAAGGGGTTGGGAGTGAGTGACATCTGGCCAACCCGACCCCCAGCTCCATCTCGCCTAGGGCAGCCCCCAGCCCAACCAGGCACCCAGTTCCTTGGGACAGCTTCCCCCAGGCCTTGACTCTGCTGCCCCCCAGTGGCCACCTGTGTTGTTCTCCAGCACCAGGTCCCTGACATTGCTGACAGCTGGTCCAGGGGCTGAGCCCTGGAGTACGCCAAAAATATGCAGGAATGAGGGAGCAGGAAGCCGAGGTGAGAGGCCACAGAAACAGGCTCGGCCTCCTCGCCTAACTCCTCCCCACAAACACAAACCTGAAAAAGACGCTGGGGAGAAAGTGGAAGCCAGTCAGTGTGGGGTCAGGAGAACACCTCTGGGGGTCTTTGGACTCAGACTGAGGCTCCAGTCCCTGCTATGGTGGACGGTAAAAGGCAAGAAATTATCCTCGGCTGTCCTCCCACGCCAAGGTGCAGTCTATTTCCCTCCCCTGAATCTGGCCTACCCTTGGTTTTGTTTGACGAGTAGAATGCAGCAGGAGTGGCTCTGTGTGATTCTAAGGCTGGGCCTTAGGAGATCTGCGGCAAGCCCGGGTGTGGTGGCTCACGCCTGTAATCCCAGCATTTTGGGAGGCCAAGACAGGCGGATCGCCTGAATCCAGGAGTTTGAGACCCGCCTGGGCAACATAGTGAGACTCTATCTCTATAAAAAAATTTTTTTTTAAATAGCTGGGTATGGTGGTGCACACCTGTAGTCCCAGCTACTCAGGAGGCTGAGGTGGGAGGATCACTTGGGCCCAGGAAGTTGATGCTGCAAGTGAGCTGTGAACGCCCTGCTGTACTCCAGCCTGGCTGACAGAGCAAGACCCTATCTCAAAAAAAAAGAAAAAGATCCACATAATAAGCACACAGTAAACAAACAGGTCATTTTCACCAGGTCATCACCGTCACCACCACTGCCATCATCATCAACACTCTCATCACCACCATCACCACTATAATCATCATCACCATCATCACCAACATTATGCTTTGTGACCACAGAAAACTAGCTGAGCCTCTCTGGGCCCAGGAAAGTGCTGCCTTCCAAAGTGGGCAGGACCCTCAGCAGTGGAGATGAAATGCAGAAAGCTCTCTTCCCTCTCTCTTCAGCCCTCCCCCACAAGGACCAGCACAGACGAGTGAGTTTCCACCCCGTCTTCACTTCTGGGCAAAACTCCCTGAACATGTGGAAGACAGAGTCAGCTTTTTAGCATCTGGGGCTTCCTTCCCCACGTTTGAGCTCACCCGAGCCCACCAGCTTCAGAAAGGTGTCCCTGATCCATTGCCCCCACTTGTCTTCCTGAGAAGTAAGTGCTGGACAAGGACAAAGACACATTTGAACAGCCCACATTCTCCAATTATTGATCTTTCACAAATATCTCCTGAACCCCCACCTCCTGGGGCCATACACTGTGTTGGTTCCTGCACCTACACAAAGATGAGAACAAGCTTTGGAATCAGACAGGCCTAGACCCAGGCAGACCCCTTTAATTCCTAGGCACATAAAAGTGGACAAGTCATTTAGCCTTTCTGTGCTCCAAGTAATAGATAGATGACTGAACACAGGAAGCCCTTCCAAAGCTCCTCCAAGACATTCTCCGCACGCTCATCCCAGGGTACCAGTATCCAAGGCAGAGTCTGGTGTGGACTGAACAGTGGGGCTGCTCTTAGGCCTTCATAGATGCAGGTGTCCTGCCCTCTAGCTCCATGGCGAGTGGGCTGAGCATGATGTTCTCACCCATGGAGGGGACTCCCCATTCTCTGGACCTTGCTTTTCTCTCTGTTCCCAGCTCTGAACCACTTCCAGCCTCTGGAGAAGGGATGAGCTGTCAGTCAACAGCCATTGGGATATGGACGGCTAGGGCCCCTGCTGTGGCCTGGCTTTTCTTTATCACTGATGCCTTTGCCAGATGGTCACCTGCACAGGCCATTTGAAATAAACAGGAACGTTTCATCACGGACAAATTGAGGCCAGGAGTTTGAGACCAGCCTGGCCAACATGGTGAAACCCCGTCTCTACTAAAAATACAAAAATCAGTAGGGCACAGTGCCACAGGCCTGTAATCCCAGCTACTCAGGAGGTGCAAGAATCACTTGAGCCTGGGAGGCAGAGGCTGCAGTGAGCTGAGATCATGCCACTGCAGTCCGGGCTGGGAGACAGAGTGAGACTCTATAAAAAAAAAAAAAAAAAAAAACAGAACCGCTCAGGATTTGTAATGACAGCTGCTACCACGTCTCAAATGCCTAGGTGTCCCAGGCAGAACTCTGGGACCTTTCCCTATGTGCCATCAGCAAACATTTATTGAGCACCTACTATATGCCAGGTGTTTTTCTGGGCACTTGGGAGATAGTAGTGACAAACACAAAGCTCCATGACTGTGCAGAGCTGATTTTTCTATCAGGGAAAGAAAGCAAATTAAATCATAATAAATAAGTAAATTATGTAATAGGTGGTAAGGGCATTAGAAAAAGACAAACCGCATGGGGAAAAGGGATTGATCCTGCTGAGAGAATCTCAATTTTCATCAGGTGCTCAGAGTGGACACCACTGAGAGGTGATTTTGAGCAAAGACCTAAAGGGGGTAAGGGGATGAGCCAAGCAGGCATGTGAGGAAGGTTTGGCCTGTGGGAAGACCCTGGGGCAGGAAGAGGCTGTCCCGTTCCAGAACAGCGAGAAGGCCAGAGGGGCTGGAACAAAGTGGAAGTAGCAGGAGACGGAGCCCAGAAAAACTTTGGCTTTATTCTGGGGCTTGCTGCAGAGTGTTGAGCAGAGGGACAACAGGATCTGACTCATATTTTTCAATGCTCTCTCTGAAGCTGGCACAGTGGCTCACGCCTGTAATCCCAGCACTGCGGGAGGCAGAAGTGGGCAAATTGCTCAAGCTCAGGAGTTCAAGACCAACCTGGACAACATAGCGAGACCCTGTCCTTACCAAAAAATACAAAAATTAGCCAGGTGTAATGGTGTGCACCTGTGGTCCCAGCTACTCAGGAGGGTGAGGTGGGAGGATCACCTGAGCTCAGGGAGGTCAATCAGCCATGATCACATCACTTTACTCTAGCCTGGGCCGCAGAGTGAGACCCTATCTTCAGAAAAAAATTAAAAAGGCAGGGCGCGGTGGCTCATGCCTGTAATCCCAGCACTTTGGGAGGCCGAGGCGGGTGGATCACGAGGTCAGGAGATCGAGACCATCCTGGCTAACACGGTGAAACCCCATCTCTACTAAAAATACAAAAAATTAGCCGGGTGTGGTAGCGGGCACCTGTAGTCCCAGCTACTCAGGAGGCTGAGGCAGGAGGCATGAACCTGGGAGGTGGAGCTTGCAGTGAGCAGAGATGGTGTCACTGCGCTCCAGCCTGGGTGACAGAGCAAGATTCCGTCTCAAAAAAAAAAAAATTAAAAATAACTTCCTCTGGCTGCTGCGTGGAGACTTGCAGGGGGCAGGGATGGGAGCAGTGAGGAGGCTGCCTAGAGTCCAGGTGTGAGAGGATGATAACTCAGAGCAGGGTGGCCCAGTGGAGGTGGGGAGAAGAGATCAGAGCCAGGATGTATTCTGAAGGTAGGGCCCTGTATTAGTCCGTTCTCAGGCTGCTATGAAGGACTGCCTGAGACTGGGTAATTTATAAAGGAAAGAAGTTTAATTAACTCACAGTTCCGCAGGGCTGGGGAGGCCTCAGAAAACTTACAATCATGGCAGAAGAAGAAGCAAACACATCCCTCTTCACGTGGCAACAGGAAGGAGAAGTGCTGAGTAAAGGGGGAAAAGCCCTTTATAAAACCATCAGATCTCGTGAGAACTCACTCACTACCACGAGAACAGCATGGGGTAACGCCCCCATGATTCATTTACCTCCTACCGGGCCCCTCCCATGACAAGTGAGGATTATGGGAACTACAATTCAAGATGAGATTTGGGTGGGGACACAGCCAAACCATATCAGGCACCAACCAGGACTCCCTGATGGACTGGATGTGACTTTATCTCAGCTTCCTGGCCCCTCTGAAAGGTAGGCATGATTATTCCTATTGTATTTTATTTTATTTTTATTTTTATTTTTTCTGAGACAGGGTCTCACTCTGTTGCCCAGGCTGGAGTGCAGTGGTGCAGTATCAGCTCACTGAATACTGGGCTCAAGCAATCCTCCCACCTCAGCCTCCCGAATAGCTGGGGCTACAGGCACATGCCACCACACCTGGTTAAGTTTTGTATTTTTTGTAGAGATGGGGTTTTGCCATGTTGCCCAGGCTGGTCTCAAACGCCTGGGTTCAAGCAATCTGCTCACCTCGGCCTCCCAAAGTGTTGGGATTACAGGTGTGAGCCATCACACCCAGCCTATTCCCATTTTAGAGTTGAGTCAACTGAGGCTGAGAACTTGTCTTTCTCCTCCCACTGGCTCAGGGGCATGGCAGCCAGGCAGAGCTCTGCCATGAGTAGCACCGCTGGCATCCAGAAGCCGCCAGAGACAAGCCTGGGGCCTCAGGCAGGGGCAGTCAGGGGTCAACACCTGCCTGCCCAGCACCCCATAAAGCCAGCTGGAGCATGAATTGATGGTCCATTAACAGCCTGGAGCTCAGAGCAGCCGTGTCCTCAGCAGTTTATAAACTCATGAAAACACCATGGTCACGGCCACACATCCCTGCCTCCTTTAGCCGACGATGAATGGGCTTTCCTGGTGGAAGAGGTACTGGGCTGCTGGGGTGTCCCTAAGCTTGGGCATAACAGGACTCCTGTGCCCCTCCCCATCTCCTCACTAGGAGTCTGCCCAGGACCAGGCACCCACTTCCCATGGCTGCCTCATGGCTCTGTCCCCACTGTCCTCACTCTTTAAGGAAGCCCCCTGGGGCAGGGGGTATAGGAAAGGATGAAGGAAGTTTATATCTGATGGGAATGTACTGTGTGCCTGACACAACCTTTAGTCATCACAGCATCCCCACAAGGTCAGTGGCACGGCCCCCATCTTAAAAGTGGACAAACTAAAGCCCACGGGACTGGAAGGACTCACTCAAGGTCACCTGGCTGGTAAGATCAGAGCCCCGGGGGTCTGGCTCCTGAGTTGATCCCCTAAACCCCCACCCTCTGAGGCCACATGAGTGCCCCAGCCCTCAGTGTGGTTCCTGGTTTGCACAGATGGATAAACGGCATCACGTGGGCACCAATATGTGTGTGCCAATGTGTGCCATCCAGATGGGATCCTGCCCTGATCCCTGGCATGACTCTGGCACGTGTATCCCGGGGACACACTGCCATCTGGACAGAACCCAGAGGCACCACCTGTGCTCCCTCCACCATCTCTCCTTCACCATTCATTCAACAAAATTCACTGCGTATCCTGACGTTAGGGAATGCTCTCTGCATCAGGCTCGGTTCCAAGCTCATATCGATTCACCTGACCCACCCACCGTTTGATGAGATGTGTATTCTTTTTCCTGATGTGCAAGTGAGGGATGTGAGGCACAGGAAAGTTAAACAACTTGCCCAAGGTCACACAGCTGTTTAATGGCAGAACCAGGCTTTGAACTCACGTGTATCCAACCAGAACCCACTATACCTTCTGGCTTGGTCTAGCTGGCTTTCCCCTGAGGGTCCCCACTCACTGCAGGGCAGGGGGTCTCTGTGTCCAGGCTCCATCTTTGAGCCCCTGTGGAAGAGCGACCAGGCACATCTGCTGTGGCTGGAGAAGAGGCTGGGCAGGTGCCCACCTCCACTCTCAAGCTCTAGTAAGGCTTCTGTTCCTGCTCCTGGGCCACCTCCAGCGGAGCAGTGTAGCTCGCTCTCCTCAGAAGCTCACCCCAAGTTCCCTGGAGGGATGTCCTGAGGGGCGCAGGCATCCAGGGTTCCAGAAGGCACGATCCAGCCCACACCTGCCTCAGGTGGGACGCTGGCGCCACCTTGCGTCCTTCCGCAGCCCTGCAGCCCTCTGCACAAGAGCTCTTCGGACAGGGCTGGGCCTTGCACCCCAAAAACCTCAGGCCCTCCCGTGCCATCTTCATTTTGTTGTCACAACAGCACACCACCTGAACTATTATTTTTTTTTTTTTGAGACAAAGTCTCATCCTGTCACCCAGGCTGGAGTGCAGTGGCACGATCTTGTCTCACTGTAACCTCCACCCCCTGGGTTCAAGCGATTCTCTGCCTCACCCTCCCGAGTAGCTGGGATTACAGGCTCATGCCACCACGCCTGGCTAATTTTAGTGTTTTTAGTAGAGATGGGGGTTTCACCATGTTGGTCAGGCTGGTCTCAAACTTCTGACCTCAAGTTATCTGCCTGCCTCGGCCTCCCAAACTGCCGGGATTACAGGCACGAGCCACCACACCCAGCCTGAACTATTATTTACTCAGTATATTTTTATTTAAATCAACTCACTTGTTTTAGCTAACCTCATCCTGGGCAATAATGTCTGCAAAATCCCAAGTATGATGTGCTGGTCGCATTTTGTCCTGATACCAATAAATACTAAGTATATACCTTCAAAAATTGTATTCATGTGCCATGTAAAATCGCTTCTCCACTACGTTTTGGCAACAAGCTCATTCATGAGTGTGTCCCTTCTTCCCTGGGTGAATTTACAGAGGCTGAGAGCCTTCTTTATGGAAAGAGAGAGGCAGACTCCACCCCTGTCCTCATCCAATTTGCAGCCCAGTGGTGGTACCAGATATTAATCAAAGAATTGCAAAAATAAATATACAATGATGACCCATCAATGCTATTGAATTATAAAGCTGATTTCCTATGAGGAAGTAAAGACCACTGGATAAGCCCACGATAAGGGGACTTGACCTGGATGGGGAAGTCAGGGAGGACTTCCTGAAGGAGGTGGTGCTTGAGCTGAGAGCTGAAGGAAGAGCAAAACGTTAACTAGGTGAAGAGGGAAGGAAAGTGTTCTGGGCTGAAGAACCAGCATTTCCAAGAACCCCAAGGCAGAAGGGAGCCCTTCCCATGAGTTCCTGGCCTTCAAACTTGGCTTCCTGTCTGTGGGCAGCGTGGGCACTCTGCCTGTGTGGCCTCCTTCCTTTGCCTTCCTTGCTTCAGCTCCAGCCTAACCCACCCACGCATATCCCCAGCACGAGCAGGTTCTTTGAGTCTATTTCCTTTTTACTCTTGTAACTTTGAGGTTTTGCCATCAAGAACCCCATTTTTAAATCAAGAAAATCGAATTTGGGGGATTTCCAGTTATTTTTCCAAAGTCACACAGCTTGGCAGAGCCAGGATTTGCACCCAGGCCCGGTGGCTGTGCTCTCCTGCTACATTCGGCCATCTCTCAGCAGCGTCCCAACTCTCATCTCCATGGATTTAGAACCGGGAGATCTGGGAGCACAGCCTGTCTTAGCACTAGCTTGCTGGGCAACTTTGGGCAGGTCACTATGCCTCTCTGAATCTTGGTCTCCTCATCTGTAAAATAAGAAGGCTGCACAATAATGGTATTAATAGCTAACATGTGTTGCTCCTCATACCCACCCTTAAAAGTACACAGTGGAGTTATCCCCACTTTGCAGATGTGGAAACAAGCTCTGAGAGGTTTAGCAATTTGTCCAAAGCCACAATGCTGGTAAGTAGCAAAGCAGCCTGGAACTATCTCCAATGTGCTTTCCAGTAACAATGCTCCCAATCTGACTGTCCCAAGGTTGTCCCTGGAATGTGAATCCACATCTGGCCTCAGTCACCGGATTCCAAGGCTGTCCATTTTAGTCCACTCCCGCTGTCTGTGGGTGTGAGACTTTTCTGTCCAAAGAAGTAGGGGCTCAGGCGCTGCCTGCCTGGCACTGCCCAGCCCACGGTGAGCTGAGCTGGGTCCCTGGGGTTCTGGCTAAGCCCATCCCTGCAACCCAGGCCACCCACTCAGCCGCCTTTACAGAGATGCATTGACCCATTTAGACACTCTCAGGGGAGCCATTGCTCTTTCAGAGTGACATCATTCTTCTGGCCTCAGGTCAATACACAGATTTGTTCCTGGCATCGGAAAACATTTAATAGCTGGCTCCATGGCCCTCTGTCAAAGCCGCCTCCACTCCCAGCCATGGCCCAGGCTCCTCTGGGAACCTTGGGAGCGCTGGGTTGACCCACTCTGGCCAAGAGCTGGCCTGCAGAGAGGGGCGGAGCCAGGGTGTGGGTGTGGTTCTGGCCAGGTCTCCCCTGGGGTCCAGGGTGATGGTACAGCACAAGCTCTGCACATGCTGTCAGCAGCAGGGTTTGCAAGCCTCTGGGCCAACTTTTGATGCGATACTCTGGCCTGGCCCCTTCCCTTCAAGAGCCTCCAGTCTGATGGGACAGACCCAGCCTCTGCCTTCAGGGATCCCCAGGTCAAATGGGGGAAGCCAAGCTTCTGCTTTTGGAGGCCTCAGCCTCAGAAGGAAGAGTGACATCAAGATGAAAACAGCATTAAAACAAAGCCACAACGAGACAAAGGCAAATCAATGCCCAGAAAATGGAGTCTGGCCCATGTGCAGGAAGGGTTTGACAAGGGTTTGGAGTTTATCATGACTGGCTGCATGGAGGAGGCGAACATTACAGCACATTTAAAGCAAAGAAAATTACAGACAGACTGAAAGTATGAGAGTGAGCAATTTGAGGAAGGAAAGCCCGTGCAAACGTTCAAAACGGAACAAACTGCAGCTTGTACAAAGGTGGATAGTTGAGCAGTTGAGGGATAGATCTTAGACTGTCCAAGAAGAGCCGAGGTTTTACTGAGCACATACTATGTGCTGGCTGTGTTCTAAGGTCTCCACCTGTATCATTTCATCAGGTCTTCACAGCAACCCTATGTGCCAGCTGCTACCATGTTATCATCCCCATGTCCAAATGAGGGCACTGAAGCACAGAGAGGTTAAGTAACTTGCCCAAGGTCACACAGCTGGTAAGTGGCGAAGCTGGGAAGGTCCTAAGTCATGGCCCACTCTAATATCTCTGTATTACAAATAGCAGCTAAGGCTCAGAGAGGGGTGACACAACTTGCTCAGCATCACACAGTGAGAGGCAGGGTCAGAATGGGAGCTGAGGTTATAGTGCTCTGGAATGGAAGGCTAGGAGGGATCTTCAGAAGGCACTGAGAGCAACCTTCTGTAGATCTGACTGATCCACTGGGGGTAGGGGATGTGGCAAGAGCAATGTGGAAAGGTTGTTGCCATAGAGAGAGAAATGGCAGCATCAACGTGGAAGGAAGTCTTAGATCTTGCAGCACCGTCTGCTGGAACCTAAAAATAGCCTGACATTCCATCTGTAACAGGCAAAAGGTTTTAACAGATGCTCCGCCAAAGAGAATATGTGGATGGCAAGTAAGCACATGAAAAGATGCTCAACCTCATTAGTCATTAGAGAAATGCCAGTCACAAACACAGTGAGATGCCAAGTGTTGGCAAGGAAACAGGACTCTTCTTCTGGGAATGAAAAATGGTACAACCACTTCAGAAGAGTGTGGTGAGGCCAGGCACAGTGGCTCACGCCTATAATCCCAGCACTTTGGGAGGCCGAGGCGGGCAGGTCACTTGAGGCCAGGTTTGAGACCAGCCTGGCCAACATGGTGAATCCCTATCTCTACTAAAAATACAAAAATTAGCCGGGCATCGTGGTGTGTACCTGTAATCCCAGCTACTCGGGAGGCTGAGGCAGGAGAATCATTTGAACCCGGGAGGCAGAGGTTGCAGTGAGCCGAGATCGTGTGACTGCACTTCAGCCTGGGTGATGGAGCGAGACTCCATCTAAAAAATAAATAAATAAATAAAAGAAAAACGAAGGAAAAGTTTGGTGATTTCTGAAAATGTTAAACTTATACCTACCACATAATTCACCCATTCGGTTCCTAGATGTTTACCCAAGAGAAAAGAAAGCATGTGTCCACACAAACACTTGCGCACGTGTGTTCCTCAAAGCTTGATTGGAAGTAACCAAAAACTGGAAATAACCCAAACGTCCATCAGCAGGTGAATGGCCAAATTGTGGTATGTCCACACAGCAGAACACTATTTAGCAACAAAAAGGAAGGAACTAGGAATACACATGGCAACGTGGATGAATTTCAAGATAATTGTGCTGAAGAAAGAAACCAGACCAAAATGAATCCATACGGTATGATTCCATTTATATAAAACTCTAGAAAATGCAAACTAATCTGTAGTGACAGAAAGCAGGTCAGTGGTTGCAGGGAGTGGGGGTGGGGGGAAGTTGGGAGAAGGCAGGGTTACACAGGTACACAGGGAAGCTTTTGAGGATGATGAATACATTCCTTATCTTGATTTTGGCTATGGTTTTGATAATGCATGCATATATCAAAACTATCACATGGGCCAGGCACAGTGGCTCACGCCTGTAATCCCAACACTTTGGGAGGCCAAGGTGAGTGGATCACTTGAGGTGAGGAGTTCAAAACCGGCCTGGCCAACATGGTGAAACCCTGTCTCTACTAAAAATACAAAAAATTAGCCGGATGCAGTGGTGCGTGCCTGTAGTTCCAGCTACTCGAGAGGCTGAGGCACAAGAATCACTTGAACTCTGGAGGCAGAGGTTGCAGTGAGCCAAGATCGCGCCACTGCACTCCAGCCTGAGTGACTGAGCAAGACTCTGTCTCAAAAAAAAAAAAAAGAGAAAGAAAAAGAAACTGTCACATGGTAGACTTTAAATATCTGCCATTTATTGTGTGTCAATTACTTCTTGATAAAGCTGTTTCAACAAATGGCCGGGTATTAAGCAGCCCAGGGGCCCAGGGAGAATTCCCTGAACTAGAGTGGTTCACCTCTAGCTCAGGTGAGGTCAGCCTGAGGTTCTAGTTCAGGTGTCCGAGGGAGGCACCTAGACACCCTCAGGCCCTACATAACCCCACCCTCCACCTCAAAGCCCAAGATTTCAGGAGGTTTAGATGTTGATTAGTCCAACTCCTACGGTATAAAAGGGGAAACTGAGGCCCTACCCACTACACCACTGCTGTACCTGTACTCAGCCTGGTGGAAAGTGCATCCCACAGAGCATCCTGCCTGGACAGGCCATAGCCATGGTCATGGATGGCCTAGAGCCAGGCATGGGCCTGGTTCAGCCCCACTCAACACCCTTTATAGCCAACCGATGTGCAGAGCTCAACACATTGAGCAGGGAGGGCTCGTGCAGCAGAGAGAAGCCTTCAGAGTCAGATAGATCTGGGTTCAAACTCTGGCTTAGCCTCTTCATGGGTCCATGACCTTGCACAAATCACACAATTGCTCTCTCCTTGGGTCCCTCATCCATGAATGGGGATGAGAACACCCACCAGATGCTTTCTCAGAATGCTTTCCATTCCTAGTAACAGACAACCCAACTCAATCGGACTGAAACCACGAAGAGACTCCACTGGCTCACAGAACCGTGAAGCCCAGCTTTAGGTCCAGTCTGGCAAGGATTGGTCCAGCAGCAGCTCAGCAATGCCAGCAAGAAACGGCTTTCTTTCTGTTTTTGTTCTCTGCCTTTTGAAGTGTGGGCATTTCCCTAAAGCTGGCCACCCACCTGATCCCAAGAATGCAGCCAGCAGTTCCTGGTCTATAGGTGTCCTCATTTATACCCTGCAGAAATGAGAAGACATCTTTGTCTTTGCATCCCCAGAACAAGTGGTTGAAATGTTAGCAACCTCTAATGGGCACCGCCATTACCCAGACAGGTATGGACATGAAGTGCCTGTATCCCATGGGGACTAAAGGGTGGATTCTGGGAATGGGGATGAGGGCAGGGAAAGGAGGTGGAGACGAAATGAAGGAAGGAGAGAGGAGATCAGAAGCTAGATCTCTGGTTAATTCACAAAGCCTCTTTGGAATGGGTGAGGATTTCCAGCTGGTGGGAAGGAGGCTAACTGAGACAGATAGAAACCACTCTCAAGGCTTAGCGTTTTAAATGTGTCACAGAGGGTGTGTTCAGGAACAGAGACAAGTATATAAGGCATAACGTACATCCTTGGGCAGTTTTATTTTAAATTTCATTCTGTTGCATTTTAATTTTTGAATAGCTAATGTATTCACATGCTTCAAAAACCAAACAACATCAAAATATATGCAGTAAAAATCGTCCTTCCACCTCTGTCCCTCATCTGCCCAGTTCTCAGCATCGACCGCACAGGTGACCCCTGTTCATGCTTTCTTCTGTATTTTTCCAGCATTTTTTCTGCATCTCCATGCAAATAAGAATATAGAGTCTCGGTTGTCCCTCTTTTGACACAAAATGTAAAACACTAAACACACTGTCTCTCTCCTTCTAATTTTTTCTCCTAACCATGGTATTCTGTGGTCCACACAGACCATAATTTAATTAACCAGCTCCTTATTGCAGTGCATGGGCTGTTTTTAGCCATTTGCTGAACAATGTTGCGATGAACAGCCTTGTATACAGCTGTCGTTTCACACGTGCAGGTATCTCTATAGGATAAATTCCCACAGGGGAATCACTGGGTCAGAGAGAACATGCGTTTGAAACTTTGATGGATAGTGCCAAGGTACCCTTAGACATTGTCCCCGCGGTGACATAGGAGAATGTCTACTTCTCCCTCACACTCACCAACAGAAGGTGTCATTTTACATTTGGATGATTGGCAGTCTGATAAGGGAACGTGACATGTGTCTGTAGCTTTAATGGGCATTGATCTTACTATGGGTGAGCTGAACTTCTTTTCCTATGTTCAAGCATTTTTGGATTTTCCTTTCTCTAAATTGTCTCTTCACAGCTTTTGCCCATTTTTATTTTGGGTCGTTTGACTTTCTCATCAATTTCCCTACGTTCTTCAGGAGGGAGATTAACCCTTTGCCTCTGATATGAGTTGCAAACATTTTGTCCCAGTTTGTCATTTGTTTTTTTGACTTTGCTCATGATGGGATTTTTTTTTTTTTTTGACAAGCAGAATTTTTTTTATTTTTTTATCTATTTTTTTTTATTTTTTTATTTTTGAGACGAAGTCTAGCTCTGTCGCCCAAGCTGGAGTGCAGTGGTGCGCCTCGGCTCACTGCAACCTCCGCCTCCCGGGTTCAAGCAATTCTCCTGCTTCAGCCTGCCGAGTAGCTGGGACTACAGGCGCGCACCACTATGCCCATCCACTTTTGTATTTTCAGTAGAGACAGGGTTTCGCCATGTTGGCCAGGCTGGTCTCGAACTCCTGACCTCAGGTGATCCACCTGCCTCAGCCTCCCAAAGTGCTGGGATTACAGGTGTGAGCCACCGTGCCCAATTTTTATAGAAGTAAATTTATCAGCCAGCCACGGTGGTGTGTACCTGTAGTCCCAGCTACTTGGAAGGCTGAGGTGGGAGGATTGCTTGAGGCCAGGAGTTCAAGACCAGCCTGGGCAACCTAGGACTGCCCCGTCTCTACAATAAATGAATAAATGAATAAATAAAAATTAGCCAGGCATGGTGGCGCATGCCTGTAGTCCCAGCTACAAGGGAGGCTGAGGTGGGAGGATCACTTGGGGCCAGGAGTTCAAGACCAATCTTGGCAGCATAATGAAGCCGTGTCTTTAAAGAAAAATAAAAAATAAGTAAATTATCCATTTTTAATAGCTTCTAGATTTCTGAGTCATAATTAGAAAGTCCCCCATTTAAAAGTCATAAAGAAACTCTCTGATGTTTCCTTCTAAATGTTTAAGTTTTATTTTCACACTTAAATTTTTGATTCCTTCAACATTTATTTTAAATATAAAGTAGAAATCCAGATTTTTTTTCCAGGTGTCTATCCAGTTGTCCAACACCATTTATTAAATAATTCAGCTTTTCTTTGCGGGTTTGGTATGGTAACCTTACTAACTGTCCATCTAAATGTAGGCCTATTTCTGAGTTTTCTTTAATTTTATTGTCTGCTTGACTATTCACTGGTCAAAACCACATTGTTTTAATGATCGAGGCTTCATAATATGGGTTGGTCCTTCCCCTGAGCACCCTCTTTTACCAGAATTTTCCTGGCTATGCCTACTGGTTAATTTTTCATACAAACTTTAGGATAAGCATGCCTCATTCAACAAAAACTGTGGATATTTTTTATCAGAATCAAAGTATATTTATCAATTAGCTGAGAGAGAATTAAAATGTCATGGTATTGAGCCCTGCTGCTCCCCCCCTCCGCCGCAATACGATGTATCTTTCCACTTGTTCACATTCTTCTGCCTTTTAGTAATTTTGTTAATTAAAATGCTTATTGAAATAGAACATGTATACAGGAAAGTCACAAATCATAAAGGGAACAGCACTGTGAATTTTAACAAAGCAAGCGCCCCCGTGAAATAGTCACCCAGATTGAGAACCAGAACGTGACCAGCTCCCCAGAGCCCTCCTTCTTCTCTTCCTGGTGATCATACCTCTCTTCCCAAAAAGAAACACCTTTCCCATTTCTATTAGGTTGGCGCAAAAGTGATCGCGGTTTTTGCCATTAAAAGTAATTTGCCCTTAAAAGTAATGTCATTACTTTTAGTGGCAAAAACCTCGATCACTTTTGCATCAAACTAGTATCATCCTGTGTTGTCTGTTTTTATTTATTTTTATTTATTTTTATTTTTATTATATTTTAAGTTCTAGGGTACATGTGCACACATGCAGGTTTGTTACATATGTACACATGTGCCATGTTGATGTGCTGCACCGATTAACTCATCATTTACATTAGGTATATCTCCTAATGCTATCCCTCCTCCCTCCCCCCTCCCCCCACCCCACGACAGGCCCTGGTGTGTGATGTTCCCCTTCCTGTGTCCAAGTGTTCTCATTGTTAAATTCCCACCTATGAGTGAGAACATGTGGTGTTTGGTTTTTTGTCCTTGCAATAGTTTGCTGAGAATGATGGTTTCCAGCTTCATCCATGTCCCTACAAAGGACATGAACTCATCCTTTTTTATGGCTGCATAGTATTCCATGGTGTATGTATGCCACATTTTCTTAACCCAGTCTATCATTGATGGACATTTGGGTTGGTTCCAAGTCTTTGCTATTGTGAATAGTGCCACAATAAACATACATGTGCATGTGTCTTTATACCAGCATGATTTATAATCCTCTGGGTATATACCCAGTAATGGGATGGTTGGGTCAAATGGTATTTCTAGTTCTAGATCCTTGAGGAATCGCCACACTGTCTTCCACAATTGTTGAACTAGTTTACAGTCCCACCAACAGTGTAAAAGTGTTCCTATTTCTCCACATCCTCTCCAGCATCTGTTGTTTCCTGACTTTTTAATGATCGCCATTCTAACTGATGTGAGATGGTATCTCATTGTGGTTTTGATTTGCATTTCTCTGATGGCCAGTGATGATGAGCATTTTTTCACATTATAATGTAAATCAAAACATATATAAAGACAAATAAAGAAAAAAATGAAAAAGAAAAAATGTTTTAAAAAATGTGCTCTTTTTTTCCAATTTTTTCTTTTTTTGAAACAGTGTCTTGCTCTGTCACCCAGGCTGGAGGGCAGCAGCACCATCACAGCTCACTGCAGCCTCAACCTCCCAGGCTCAGCCTATCAAGTTGCTGGGACTACCTCATCCTCCCACCTCAGCCTACCAAGTAGCTGTGACTACAGATGTGCACCACCACACCCAGCTAATTCTTTCTTTCTTCTTCTTCCTCTTCCCCTTCCCCTTCCCCTTCCTCTTCTTCTTCTTCTTCTTTCTTCTTTCTTCCTCTTCCTCTTCCTCTTCCTCTTCCTCTTCCTCTTCCTCTTCCTCTCCTTCTCCTTCTCCTTCTCCTTCTCCTTCTCCTTCTCCTTCTCCTTCTCCTTCTCCTTCTTCTTCTCAGAGTCTAGCTTTGTTGCCCAGGCTGGAGTGCAGTGGCGAAATCTCAGCTCACTGCAACCTCCACCTCCAGGGTTCAGGTGATTCTCCTGTCTCAGTCTCCGGAGTAGCTGGGATTACAGGTGCATGCCACCATGCCCAGCTAGTTTTTTTTGTATTTTTAATAAAGACAGGGTTTCACCGTGTTAGCCAGGATGGTCTAGATCTCCTGACCTCGTGATCCACCCACCTCAGCCTCCCAAAGTGCTGGGATTACAGGCATGAGCCACTGCGCCCAGCCACACCCAGCTAATTTTTGTATTTTTTGCAGAGACAAGGTTTCACCATGTTGCTCAGGCTGGTCTCAAACTTCTGGGCTCAAGCAATACACCTGCCTCACCCAGCCTCCCAAAGTGCTGGGATTACAGGCATGAGCCACTGTACTGGACTCACATGTGCTCTTTGGTGTATGACTTCTTTCACTCAACACTGTGTAAGAGCCATCCTTGCTGTGATGCACAGCAGTACTTTGTCCAACTTAATCACTGTAGAGTTTTTCATTGTCTGACTATGTTACAATGTGTTCAAGCATTCTACTGCTGATGGATATTTGGGCTATTAGGAATACTGTTATGGAATTAATAATATTACTAATAATTAATAATAGGAATTAGATTGTGCATGGTAGCTCACGTCTATAATCCCAGCACTATGGGAGGCTGAAGTGGGAGGATCACTTGAGGCAAGGAGTTTGAGACTAGCTTGGGCAACATAGTGAGACCCCATCTTTACAAAGCAGTTTAAAAATTAGCAGAGTGTGGTGGTGCACACCTATAGTCCCAGCTACTTAGAGGCTGAGGTAGGAGCCTGGCTTGAACCCAGAAGTTGGAGGCTGCAGTGAGCTACAATTGCACCATTACACTACAGGCCTGGGCAACACAGATACACCCTGTCTCTTAAAAAAATTAATAATAATAAACAGCATTAGGAATAGAACACTCTTGCCTATGTCTTTTGGTACAAATATGTGCTCATTTCTGCTGAGCCCTCCTAGGAGTACCATGGCTGGGCCATACAGTGTATGTATGTGAACTCTGGCAGACACTGACAAATCATTTTCTAAAGCACCGGTACTCATTTCCACTCCACCAGTTGTCTGCTCAAATTCATTCTTCCTTTCTCATCAGGAACATTGTGAGACTACATTTCCCAGGTTCTCTTGCAGTTAGATAAGGTCACATGTGCTGAGTTCTCACCAACAGATTATGAATGGAAGTCTATGTGTCCCTTTCATAGTCCACAGTGGGTGCACCTCCTTCACACTCCTGTCCCCCTTCCCTCTCTCTGGAGCCCACAGTGACCCAGTATCAACCATGCAAACAATGGCAATGCCCTAGGAGAAGACAGAGAAACATGTTGGAAGGGATCTGGCTTCCTGAAGACCCTTTGGAACAGAGCTGCCCCACCAACTAAGCAGATCACCTCACACTGTGAGGAGTTAGACCTCTTTATTCTCCAAGCCAATGTATGTTGGAGTCTTTTTGTTCTAAGAGTTAGATCTTTCATCCTCAATAATACAGGAATTGGTACCAGAAGTGGGGTGTCAATCTGTGACAGTGTCTTAACAGCCAGGCAATGGATAAGAGTTATTCATCACCTTATGAAGACTTTCTTTATCCTTGATTTGTCATGCAACGAGGAAAGTTAATTGAAGTGCGTTTCTCCTTTGTATCTCATGTGATTTCTCCTTTAGAAATGCACCTACTATGTTATTTAGAGCATAGAGGTTCATAACTCTTATCTTCATTGTGGATACACATTTGTATATTCTAAGATGACTTTCTTTGTCTTATTAAATACTTTTTAATCTAAACTCCACATTGTGTAATATTAAGATTTTAGTCTGCATTTGCCTAGTATACCTTTGCCTAGCTTTTAGGTTCAACCTTTCTGAATTACTTTGGTTTATGATTGCCTTGTTTATAGAACACTGAGTTAGATTTGGTTTTGTGACCAAATCTAATTTCTTTTCTTTCACTGGGCAAATTAAGCTGATTTGCATTTATAACACCTGTGTTCTGTCATATTATTTTATGTAATTTTTTCCTGTTTATGGGTGTTTTAAATGTCTTTTGTTATGTGGTTTGTTCTTTTTTGTGTGGTTCTTTTGATATAGAAGGAGTTTTATACTTTTGTTCATTATTATAACTTTACATAATATTCTTAGTCCTCAATTTCTCAGAAAGTAAGAACACTACAGTGTTTATTCTTTTTCTTGCCCATCTCCCTGGCTTTCCCCCAGCACAGCTAATAAGGCACTGATGGGTTCCTTTCTCAGTGTCTCCTCTGTTCTGCTGCATGTCTTCATACTACTTGTCTTGATTTGCCAGCTTTGAAACATGTTCTTTGTGCTTCCATTGTGTAATGGTTAGCACTCTTGACTCTGAAAGATGTTCTTTGATTCCCACCTACTACAGAAGAGGCACTTTGCAAACACACCCTGTTTCCTGGCTTCTTTCACCCGTCCCCTCCCATTTCTTCTCAGATGCATCATTTCTAACCTCATCACGGAGGCCTGCATTCACATTTTTATCTATTCCTCTACTTCCCACATTTGCATTAGTCTCAGTTCCACACTTCACCACAGTCAATGCACTACCAGCCCTCTGCCAGTCATGGGGCTGAAGTTCATCCTCTAGATGTTTCCTCCAGAGAGACTCCACAGGGACAATATCCACAGAGTTCTGCCATGTTCAGAATTGCTGGTGGGTGGCGCGTATATCTGAAGGACAGCTTGGCTCAATAGAAAATCCTGCCTCACACCTTCTTTCCTCAATTAGATCTCATTGGCATTGCTCTGCTGTCTTCCAATATCTTACTATTACCTTATTATTACCAACAAGGGAAGGAGCTAGGTTTTTCTGGCCTATTTTAGGCAATGCCTTCTGCTCTTTGGTGTTTAAGAGATAGAGATGCTGTCTCTTCTGGATGAGCTTCTCACTGACACAAGTGCACTTTTGCTCATCTTTCTGGACTCTCTGCTGGTGGAGCAATCTTGCCCTTTATACCCTCCCACGTTGTTTCTGCCACCCTTCACCCCATGTGGCTTGTGTGCCAAGGGTGGCTGCATTTGACAGCCATTATGCCTTATGTTCCAGTCTGCTCTTTCTGCATTCGAGTTTGGCTGAAGATGGAGTTTGTTGGGTCTTTAGTCACAATATCCAGGCGGAGAAGATGAAAACTGCTTTTTCATGCTGACACGTTCACATCAGCGTTCTGTGGAGCGACCCTACAGCTGACCTCGCCTGCACGCGGCACTGTGGGTGCCACAAACAGAGGCCACAGCTCCTGCCTTTGACAAGCAGCCATCAGTCTCCTCACAGAATGGAGAACCAGGAAACCTCTGGAATCAGAGGCTGTCTCTCTTGTCGTTGTCCCGCATAACCATATGAGTTGACTGTACAGTCAGCCTTCTGTATCCACACGTCCTCATCCACAGATTCAACCCATCAGGGATCTCAAAAGTGTGAAAAATAATTAAAAATAATACAACATTGGGAGGCCGAGGCAGGCGGATCACGAGGTCAGGAGATCGAGACCATCCTGGCTAACAAGGTGAAACCCCATCTCTACTAAAAATACAAAAAAATTAGCCGGGCATGGTGGCGGGCGCCTGTAGTCCCAGCTACTCGGGAGGCTGAGGCAGGAGAATGGCGTGAACCCGGGAGGTGGAGCTTGCAGTGAGCCGAGATCGCACCACAGCACTCCAGCCTGGGTGATAGAGTGAGATTCCATCTCAAAAAAAAAAAAAAAATACAACAATAAATAATGCAAATAATAAATAGAACAATTAAAGAAAATACACATTTTAAAATACAGTATAACAACAACTTATACAGCATTTACACTGTATCAGGTATAAGTAACCTAGAGATGATTTAAAGTACATGACAGGATAGGCCAGGCACAGTGGCTCATGCCTGTAATTTCAGCACTTTGGGAGGCCGAGGTGCACAGATTACTTGAGGTCAGGAGTTCAAGACCATCTGACCAACATGGTGAAATCTGCTGACCTGACAGAAGGAGAATCAGAATTAGACTCAGATTTTAATATTGAATATGCTGCAGGCCCATACACTCTCTTTTTTATAGCAGAGTACATGAATATTATTATAATAAATGCCCTAACTACTACAATCTTTCTAGGAGCACTATACACTATGCATTTTCCAGAACTCTATACCACACATTTTATTATCAAAACCCTCTTCTTAACCTCCCTGTCTCTACTTTAAAATATATATATAGAAATTAGCCAGCCATAGTGGCTTATGCCTGTGATCCCAGCTATTCAGGAGGCTGAGGCATGAGAACCGCTTGAACCCAGGAGGCGGAGGTTGCAGTGAGTCGAGATCATGCCACTGCACTCCAGCCTGGGTGATGGAGTGAAACCCTGTCTCAAAAAAAATTAAAAATAAAAATAAAGTATATGAGAGGATGTGTGAAGTTTATACACAAATACTACAGCATTTTATAGAAGGGACTTGAGCATCTGCAGATTTTAGTATCACCGCAGATACCAAGAAACAACCGTATATTGTGAGCCCTGTGAAGAAAGCAAAGTAGGCAAAGGGGAAGAAAAGTGATGGAGGCTGCTAATTTAGTTAAGGCAGACTTTTCTGAGTAAGGACTATTTAAGCAGAGTGATAAATGACACTAGGGTCCACCTGTGCAGCTACCCAGGGGATGGTCATTCCAAGCAGAGGGAACAGCAGTGAGAGTTTAAGGCATGACAAGGAGGCTGGAGAGGAGCTGATGAGGGGCAGGTGCAGTCTGAAAGATAAACAGAGCTGGGCACAGTGGCTCAAGCCTGTAATCCCAGCACTTTGGGAGGCTGAGGTGGGAGGATTGCTTGAGTCCCAGAGTTCCAGACCAGCCTGCACAACATGGTGAAACCCTGCCTCTACTAAAGATACAAAAAATTAGCCAGGCATGATGGCACATGCCTGTAATCCCAGCTACTCAGGAGGCTGAGGCAGGAGAATCGCTTGAACCTGGAGGCAGAGGCTGCAGTGAGCTGAGATCGCGCCATTGCACTCCAGCCTGGGTGACAGGGCGAGACTCTGTCTCAAAAAAAAAAAAAAAGAACAAAAAGAGAAATGCCAATTAGCTGGCCACGGTGGTGCACACCTGTAGTCCCAGCTACTCAGGAGGCTGAGGTGGGAAGATTGCTTGAGCCCATCAGGTCGAGGCTGCAGTGAGCCATGATTGCACCACTGCACTCCAGCCTGGGTGATAGAGTGAGACCCCGTCTCAAAAACAAAACAAGTCCAGGTGCAGTGGCTCATGCCTATAATCCCAGCACTTTGGGAGGCCGAGATGGGTGGATCACCTGAGGTCAGGAGCTTGAGACCAGCACCAGTCTAGCCAACATGGCAAAACCCTGTCTCTACTAAAAATACAAAAATTATCTGGGTGTGGTGACATATGCCTGCAATCTCAGCTTCTTGAGAGGCTGAGGCAAGAGAATCGCTTGAACCTGGGAGGCAGAGATTGCAGTGAGCTGAGAGTGCACCACTGCACTCCAGCCTGAGCAACAGAGCAAGACTCCGTCTCAAAAAAATAAAAAATAAATAAGTTAATAAATAAATATTAAAAACAAAAACTAAAAAGATGAACAAGGGCAGGGAAGGTTACCCACAGGCCCCGATCCTGTCTTGCTGTCTTTGGTTTTACTCTGAGTGGGAATTACTGCAGGGTTTGAGCAGCGGCATGACATCATCTGACTTGCTTTTAAAGGGATCACTCTAGAAGCCAGGTAGAGAATAAACTACGGGAAGACACGAGGTAGAAACAGGGTGAGGCTCACACGAAGGAGCTTCTTGACTTCAACACTGACAGGCACACTGCAGATGAGGGTCTGCAAACCAGGCCTCCTGCCCTCGCCTGCTCTGATGGAATATCTGCCAAGCCAAGTCCAATGGCAGAAGGAGCTAGGGGGCCCAAGGACAAGCTGCCCTTCATAAGAGCGGAGACCCTGCCTCCTCAGCCCATCCTCTCCACTGCAATATTTGTTCTCTCATGACCAGACACGGAAGCCTGACCACCGGTAGCTTTGCAGGTGTGGAGGGGTATCTGGGGGTCAGCTCCCAAGGGCAGGTGCTCCGGGTCAGCCCCTGATTCCAAGGAGAAGGGTGCGGGGTGGCCACTAGGTGGCAGCATTGCTCCGCTGAGAAGGCGGCCGCGCGCTCCATGGAGCTGGGTATGTTGAAATCCCAGAAAGAAGGGGCTTCTTGGGAAGTCTCAAAACCTCCCTCAGCCCCCTTGCTTTCATGGATGAGGACGGCAGTGAGTAATATAGTGGTGAATTCAGGAGTTTCCAAGACGATAAATACTTTTCACATCAATCGCTTCATGTGACCCTTACAGCAAATATTGTGAGCTGGTCCATGGCGACCTGTTAGTCCATTTTGCAGTGAGAACAGAGGCCCAAAGAGAGCACCGTGGCTGCCGAGCCCGGCCTTCTTCCAAGCTGTTCACCCCTTCCAGAATCTGGCCCAGTGGCAGGGTAGACAGTGGAGGTGGGGGAGTAAGAAGTCCCTTTACCTGTGTCTGGTATACAGGTTGAGAGCAGCGCACATAGTTTGGAGGTGGGGAGAGTGAGAAGTCCCTTTACCTGTGTCTGGTACACAGGTCGAGAGCAGCGCACATAGTTTGGAGGTGGGGGGAGTGAGAAGTCCCATTACCTGTGTCTGGTGTGCAGGTCGAGAGCAGCACACATAGTTTGGGGCCCTTTTAGGACCCTCCAGAAGCCGCTCACATCAGTTGATGGAGGGTTATCTAAATTCAACACACATAAAGTCAAAAGTGGCAGCAAAGGAGGAATTATATTTGTCACTGCCTGTCTGTATAAACACTCCACTAATGGTGTCATTATTCACTATCATGCAAAAAAGTGGGGGTGGCTTCCTTTGTGCCTCCCCCAACAGACCTAGTCAACCCCCATATTATAAAGCATCCTATTCCTCTCCTTCAGCACAGAACTAAAGGAAATCTGTTTAACATTCTTTGGTTTTATGTGGTTGTTTTGAGACAGAGTCTTACTGTGTCACCCAGGCTGAGCACAAACATAGCTCACTGTAGCCTTGACCTCCCAGGCTAAATCAATCCTCCCACTTCAGCCTCCCTAGTAGCTGGGACTACAGGCATTTGCCACCATGCCTGGTTAATTTTAATTTTCTTAGAGATGAGCATCGCAATAGGTTGCCCAGGCTGGTCTCGAACTCCTGGCCTCAAGAGATCCTCCCGCCTAGGCCTCCCAAAATGCTGGGATTACAGACATGAGCCACCGTGCCCCGCCAGCATTCTCTTAAGTAACTATGGGATTAACGTCGCTCCCTTCCACCAAACTGTTAGCTTCAAAAGAACAGGAACTGATCTCTGTGCTCGGCACTACAACCTCAGCTCCCAGGACTGTGTGATGCATAGAACGTGTTCAATAACATGAGTTAATGAATGCGCAAATGTCCTGGCCTAATCTCGTGGCCTCCGAGAGGTCTCTCCTGCCGCAAAGTTTTGCGGAGCCCACAGCAAACGGCAATCGCTGCATCGGGGCCAGCTGCCTTCCATGAACCCGGAACTGAAGTCGGTTCCAAGTCAAAAGCTTCCCCGGGTTTGGGCCCGTTCCCCCAGCTGATGGGCAGATAGAGCAGAATGGGAGATGACCCAGCGAGGCCGGCCCCAGCCCCACTTCCACTCCCCAACCCATTCACTGGCTGGGAGTCCTGCCCAGGCTGCAGGATGGAGAAGCCGGGAGAGCCTTGCTCGTAAATTACATTTTAGACAGTCTGCTGGGAAGATTAGAATCATACTGGTTTGGAGCCAGGGCTTTCCAGAGTGTCCCTGCGGGAAAAGAGGATCCGGGATAAACAGCGAAAGGGAAAGAGAGAAGGGGAGGGGAAGGGGGAGAAGGAGGTAGCCAGGGAGAAGGAAGAGGGAGGGAGAGAAGGAGAGGGAAGGGAGAGAAAAAAAAAAAAAAAAAGACAGAGAGACAAAAGACAGGGAGAGAGGGGTGGGGGTGGCGTGTACAACCAGGGCAGTGAAGACCGGAAGCCACAGAGAAGGGCCAGGGGAGACAGAGCTGGACAGAAGGAGCCAAGATTCCTACACAGGCAGGTGGGCTGGCAGCACCCCCTCTGCCTCTTGCAGTTTTCTCAGTCCTGGGTGCTGAGGGGAGCATGTCCCCAGCGTCTTTCTCTGGCAGAGAAGACTGATGGTCTCACTGGTCCTCAATAACAAGGGAGAAGGTTTTTTCCCAACCACGGCCCAGACTGGGGAAGACGTTTCCCCAAGGTCACACAGCAAACCTGGTGGTGGATCTGAGGACTTCAGGTGCTAGGCCGCCACTAAATGCTGTTCTTGGGGTCCCCTCGTTGGAGCAGGACAGGCCTCGAGGACGGCGTGTGGAGGACGCACATTCTCACGCTTCTTCGGTTTCCACTGCAGCAACATCTACTTGTTTCTCACCACAAGACTCTGCTTCTCCCCACCATGCTGCAACACCTCTTACGGAATGAACTTTGGCCTCAAAATTTTTTTAAAAAATGAGCTCTAACCTCCAGAAAGAAACAATTTTTTTAACTAAACTTTAAGCCCTGAGATCACAGAGAGGCACACCTCTCTGACTGAGATTCAGCAAACCTGGCTTCAGATCCCAGCTCAGCTATAAACTCACTGTGTGGTCTGGGGTACCCACGTGATGTCTCTGGGTCACATTTTCCTAGAGAAGCAGAAGAGTGGAGTAGTGGTCCCCAAAGAGATCGTTCAATTTTTTAACAATCCTTGCCTCCCCCTTGGAAGAAATCCCAAGTAGGGTGCACTGAGTGAGCACTGGATTGGAAGTCTGGGGCGCCCTTGGTCCCAGGAGACGCAGCTTGCAGCTCACCCCTCATCTTGGCAGGCCCTTTCAGAGCCAGCAGCACTGGTTAAAATGCAAGTGTGGCCGGGCGTGGTGGCTCACACCTGTAATCCCAGCACCTTGGGAGGCTGAGGCAGGCAGATCACCTGAGGTCAGGAGTTCGAGAACAGCCTAGCCAATATGGTGAAACCCAAACTCTACTAAAAATACAAAACTAGCCGGGCGTGGTGGCACATGCCTGTAATCCCAGCTACTTGGGAGGCTGAGGCATGAGAATTGCTTGAACCTGGGAGGCAGAGGTTGCAGTGGGCCGAGATCATGCCACTGCACTCCAACCTGGGCAACAAGAGCGAAAACCAGGCTCACCAAAAAAAAAAAAAAAAAAAAAAAAAGCAAGCATGTCTCTTACCTGCTACTGTGTTTGAGCTTTCCTGCAACGCTGTGGGCTAGGCCTTTCAACTATGCCCATTATACCGATGAGAAAAATGAGGCTTGGGCAGAAGTGATTTGCTGATGGTGACTCAGCTCAGAAGCAGCAGACGAGGCAGGTGTCAGATGGATGGAAGCCTGTCTGAGCCCACAGCCCCAGCACATGCCTGCTCTACCCAATGGCCGAACTGAGATGGGAAGAAATTTGGGGTGGATAAACGGAAGATAACGGCTGCCTCCCACAAGGAACCTCTGGATCATCTCCCCAGGAAACCTCTTGCCCCAAATCTCTATTGTATAAAAACATTTTTTTGTACCGACAAGAAAAACTGAGACCCAGAGAAGGTTTTGTAGCTCCGGGCATCCTTTCTGCTCCACTTATAGGACAAGAGTTGCCTGAAAAAAATACAGGACAATAATTGAGACATATACTAAAAATATATTCCTAGTTTATCTGAAATTCACATTTAACTGAGCAGTTTTATTTGCTAAATCTGGTGCCTTCAGTGAGACACACCCCACTCCCCAGTTTCCATCACCCTTTAGGACTGGGATAGATGGGGATGATCCAATTCTAGAGCCTGTGTGTCTTTCTTCCCAACCTGAGCTACCCTCACCTGGAATCCTGGGCCTTGCAATGAACAAATATTGGAACAGAAACTTGGGATACAATTATTTTGTTCAACAAAGTGTTGAAGTCCAGCCGTCTCTAATGCACATCCCAACTCTCTGGGGTTGTCCAAGGAGGTCTCTGTGTTGGGGCAGCCAGCGGCCCTTGGAATCCATTGAGCCCTGACCATGTGACCTCAAGCCAGTTCCATCACCCCTCTGGGCCTCAGTTTCCACATCTGTGAAATGGGAGCCCATTCTTCCTTTCCCTGCAGCCCTGGTCCAGGAGAACACAGCTCTGGAAGCATCTCCACGCCCTGTGCCCAGCGCTCTTGGGACCCAGGCTTTGGGCTCTGTGAAGGCTTCATGTCCCTCCTCCTCCAAGGTCAGGGTGGAGGGTAAGGGGTGGGAGGGCAGCCTGGTCCTGCCACTGGGAGATGCTACTTCTGCCTTGTGACCAAGTATCACACATGCCCCAGATCTATGTGTCTCCTGCCCCCAGGTCCCAGTGTAGTGCCCAGCTAGTCAAAATCCCCGCTGATGCAAATGAAACACTGAGCCTCACACGAGGTGCCCCGTGTGGATGATCCGCTGCAATCCCCACCACCATCTCAAACCCCCTGAGACTCCCATCACCTGGCAATGCTACAGTTACTATGCGTGTGGTCTGCCTCCCCCCAGGTTACTGGGCCCCTGTGGGCAGTGATCCTGTCCGTTCCGTTTACTGCAACGTGCCCAGGGCCAAGAACAGTGCCTGGCACGTGGGAGGTGCTCAGGATCTTGTTGTGAAATACACAAGTGGACAATACGGTAAGGTGACTGCTTTACTATCCCCTTTCACAAATGAAGAAACTGAGGTAGAGATGAAGCCAGTTGCCCGAGGCCACACAGTGAGTGTATTTGAACCCAGGCAGCCTGACTCCCGAGCCTATCCTGTTAACTACCACCCTACACAGGAGCACACGAAAAATAAATGCATGAGTGAATGAATGAATGCAAAAGTGAATGAATGCATGCATGAGTGAATGAATGAATGCATACATGAGTAAATGAATGAATGAATGAATGAATGAATGCATAGTGAATGAATGCATGCATGTGTGAGTGAATGAATGCATGCATGCATGAGCCACCCTCCATCCTTCACCCGTCTCCTTCAGGGGCCTGTATTTCTCCCACAATGTGGGGCAAAGCAGTCCCTACAAATGGTGGTAAGCAGTCAACCTGAGGCCTTAACCATCAGGTGCTCATGGAGACCCACTCAGAGATGGGCAGCACTGGCCCCGAGTCACACAGCATGTTGGTAGGGGGCAGAGCATCCTCTCCCAAGGCCCCTGGCCCTCAAGCCTAGCCCTGCCCCACTCTGAAACCCTCGTGTGTTTGGTGGCACAGCCGTGGCTGGGGGTAAACTCCAGGCTTGCTGTTGACTACCTGGGTAACCTTAGGTGAGTCCTGCACCTCTCCGAGTCTCTCCTGTTGTAAAATGGGAACACTGCTACCCAACTCGCAGGGCTGTTCTGAAAATGATGGGGTGACATCGTGGACAACAAGCTGACTTGGAGAACAGGCTCCGCTCAGCAGATACCACCAGTCCCCTCCCAGCCTCTACCCCACCAGGACTAACTGGGGCCCGCCAAACCCCAGAGCCAACCTGACAATTCTATGAAGGTCTGAATCACTGGGAAATAATTGAGGTTAATTCCTCAGTCTCCCGCACAAACCACCCACCTCTCCTCCCAGCAGGCCTGGGAGGATTTATGAGTTAATGGTGGCATTGTCATGTAAAGGGCATTGAGATCCTCGGAGAGAGAGCCCTGGGAATGTATGGAGTATGAAATGGGAAGCATAATGGTATTAGCACCCAATTACTCCAGGATGATCACTCGCCCGCAGCTAAAACTAAGAGCTCTCTCCCCTAGTAACCCTTCCACACACCCCTGAAAGGACCAGGCAGGCAGATACATTTGGCTCAGGCCTGAGTCCTTCCAGCTTGCTGTGTGGCCTTAGGAAGCTCACAGGCCCTCTCTGGGTATCTTGCCACATTAGCTCTCCTGAGGGTCCCTGCAAATCAACAATCATACACCCAGCCTGCCCCTCCGCCCCCAAGTGGTGGCCCTACCAGGGATGGTGGGAACCTCGCATGGGTGTCAACTCACAGAAGAAGCCAGGGATTTGAGCTCCCAGCCCAAGCTCCTTCCCCACCCCTCACTGAGGCCCCGACACGTAGACAAACAGCTCTTTGAATCTGTCATATGAAGAGCTCGCACGCTGCAGCTCAGAGAACCTTCCAGAGGAATGCACTTAATCCTGGCCACAGCTCTCTAAAGAAGCTAAGATTATGATTACCAATCTTTGGGTGAGAAAACTGAGGCCACAGGGCAAGTTCTTGCCCACAGACCCAAAGCTGTGAAGCAGGTGACCAGGGTTCAAATCCAGAAAGCCTGACTCCAGACCTGCCTCATACGTGCTCAGTATGGAGGAAAAGCCCCAACCTCCTTCCGGAGGTCTCACCCTCAGAGCTTCGTGCTGGATCATCTGCCTGCTCCCCACTTCCCCTTGCTAATAGTAGAGCCGGAGCACAGCTTCAGTTAGCACTGACCACACTCCAGGCCCTGTGCTGAGCGCCACTGACTCGAAGCCCAGGAAATGCATGTCTGCATCCTCATTCTACAGGTGAGGAATTAAGGCCCAGAGAGGAGTACTTGGCCCAAAGTCTTATAGCTAAGATGTGGCCGCTCCATCATTTATGCCACCTCCCAATGTCATTCTTTTTTTTTTTCACTTTGAGACAGTCTCACTCTGTCATCCAGGCTGGAGTGAGTGGCATGATCACAGCTCACTGCAGCCTTGACCTCCTGGTCTCAAGGATCCTCCCACCTCAGCCTCCTGAGTAGCTGGGACTACAGGTGCCCGCCACCATGCCTAGCTAATTTATTTTATTTTTTTAAGTAGAAATGGAGTTTTGCTATGTTGCCCAGGCTGGTCAAATGACCTTCCTGCCCTGGCCTCCCGAAGTACTGGGATTGCAGGCGTGAGCCACCATTCCCCGCCTGAGCCACCACGCCCGGCCTGATTTCATTTTCCTTAGAGCACATCCTTCTCCCTCCGTCTCTTTTCTTGCATCTGTGCACAGGGGAGTGTCTGCCCAGGCCTCACCTTTCCCCTTCACTGCCGGGTTTCTAGTGCTTGGGGCAGCGCCGGGCACATAGTAGGTGCTCAACAGACGTTTATAAATAATGCTCGGAAGGAAATGTTTTGTAGGCCACGGGGCTGAGGAGTCTTCCTCATGGGGTAAGAATGAGAACCTTCCACTTAAGCAGCCTGAGCAAGGCGAGGGATTGAGGCCGGGACGGTTATGAAGGCCACTCAGAGAGAGAATCAGCAAAGGCATTGGCCGCAGCTCCGTTGCACCCAAAGTCCCTCAATGTCTTGGGTCAGACCTGCAGTCCAGCCCATCTGGCACAACTGACCCCCAAAGGAAGCATTCAGATCCTTCATCCCCCCAGGCTGCTGGGGTTCTCTGGGGCCCTCCTGGGTCCCAGAGCTCTCTCTGCCGGCCACAGCAGTTGTGGGCCCACCTGCCTTTCCCAATGGGAGCAATACAGCCTGTCTGAAAGTCTCTCTAAGGTCTCTGCCTCCTTCCTCAGAGACTGCTGGCATGCTTGTCTTGGCCCAGGTCCTCACCTTCCTCCTTCGGCTCCCTTATCCCTCCCCACCTGCCCACCCCCACACTGCCCCCTTCACCCATCAGAAGTTAATTCCTCAGAAACTTTCCTTGGGAGCAATTTCCACTTCTTATTATGCCCGCTGCGCCGGCCCAGCTCGGTGCTATCTGGCTCTGTACAGCAGGGAAGACGGTCTGACACTTGCCTGGAATAGCAGAGGTGATGGAGAGGGGGGCGGCTCCTGGGATTACGATAAGGGCTCACAGGCCGCTTGGTATGCCAGCCCAGGCCGCAAGCTTTACCTTCCATATTGGGGTGATAAAGATGATTTTCCATGCTGGTCCCTATCTCCTATCAAGACCAAACATTCAAATACAGCCCTACGTTTTAAACTCTGCAGCACCCTGCAAGACACCGCCTTCTCCAAAGGAAATGGAACCTTACAATTTGAAAGGTAAAAAAAAAATTAATTGAAGTAGCCAGGTCAATCCCTCCCTATCGACTCCCGGATTAATGAAAAAATGGAGACCCATTTTGAAGGCAGGTGTGCTTATAGGGGGCAGAAAGAGAGAGACGGGGACTGGGAGGTATTTGGCCAGCTTCGAGAAAGCCCCATGCATGCCTTCAGGAGGGTTCCAGAGAAGGGCACCCTGTCCCAACCCACTTGTAGGTGCCCTGGCCTCAAAGCTGTAAAATCCCAGCCAAGGAGGAAGACCTTGACCCAAAGTTTGGAAGGTTGGAACCTTTGCCAGGTTCTGCCAGGTTGGAAGAAGCAGGCGGGGTGGGGGTGGAGGAGGCAGCGTGACTTCACTTCCCATCCTAATAAAATTTGACCAAAGAAGAAAGAGGCTTCAGGAAGGTTTGGCTTCTGTTTATATTATTATTATTATTTGAGGATTTCAGAATTGTTTCCTGGGTTCAGAGTCTGTCAGCAGAATATTTATTGTACTTTATGGTACATTAGTAACGAGATTGTCTTCCCTTTCCACCGCCAACTTCAAACCCCCTGTCATTCTGGAAGGAGAGGGTATTAAGGAGCAGGATTTCTTTTTTGCCAAAGTCAGCAGCTATGGCAGAGATGCCCCAACTCCCGGAACTCCAGCTGCCGTGGCATTGCCCACGGGGCTGGGGGAGGAGTGGGGGAAGCAGCTAAGCTTTCAGGCTTTGTACCCTGGCTAGGCCTGGCACTACCATCATCCTTGTTCCTCTTGGTCATCGTGCACCCCGTGCACCTGCACCTGGCACCTCCTGAACTCTTCAGAGGGCTGCTGGGAGCACTGCAGGAAGAGGCCCTGCCCCCTGTGTCTCCCCATCCCCAGAGGGGCACCACACCCCAGCACAGCCTCAGCACCAGCCACAAATTACAGCCTGGACAACCGTGGATTGCTGGCCTGCAGGAAGGGGCCGGAGTGGGGCGCCGGGGATGAGGAGGCGGCGCCATCCCCCCTCCTGCAGGAGCAAAGGAACAAAGGGGTGGGAACAGAGAAGCTGGCCGCCTAGCCAGCTACCCTGCCCACAGCAGCTTCTCCTACAGGTTTTACGAGTCTGCCCTGGAGGCGGGGAGAAATGTGGCCACAAGCCATTAATTACAAATTGGTTCAGGGAGGGAAAGGCTGGAGAAGGGGTTTCCACATCAGCTCCTACCTCAGCTGGGAATTCCTCCTCTTTCTGGAATGGGTCCTGCAGTGAGCTCTGGGCTGGCAGAGGGGTCCCAGCACCTGCCCCGCTGGGTGTTTGCCTGTCGCGCCTCTGTGGGCCTCATTTTTTCCCACCTGTCAACCAAGGGATTGGATGAGATCAGCTCTAGGGATATTCCTAATTCTGGTAATAACAACAATGGTAAGAGGTGCCAAAGGCATTACCTCATTGAATCCTCCAACAACACTGTGAGCTGGGTCCGATTACTATCTTCACTGTGCAGGTGAAGGAGCAGGAGGAGCAGCAAGTGTGGTGGCCTCGGAGGAGGCAGAGTCAGCCTTGTCATTAGGTAGGTAGTGGCAGTTGGTGCCTGGAGTCCTGCCTGACTCCAGAGCCCCCCTCGTGACTCTCAGCATAACGGCCTCTGACAATTCTGCAGGTCTAGGATTATACATTTATCTTCCAACTTTTCCTCATCAACTAAAAATAAATAAAGAAATGTGTCTAGAATCTTAAAAACTTCAGGATGAGTTCCTGGGCAGCAGCAGGACTCTCTGCACCCATGCAGACACCAGCAGCAGTGTGGGAAAATCCAGGCCTGGGCCTTTCATGTAGGAGGTGGAGAGGCTGTGGAGAAGGCAGCCAAGCCCAGTTAGTACACCAGGGGCACCATGGTCCTCCACCTTCCCTCCTCTTCCAGAATCCTGCATCCTGCCAGGTCCAAATCTCCTCGCTCTGGACCAATCTCAAGAGTGGTGGGATGTTGCCGGGTACAATTCCGTGTTGGGGGGCAGCCTTAGCCTTACCAACTAGATGCCAGGGGCACCCCCAACCGCAGTTGTGACAACATTCCCAGGTATTCCCAATTGTCTCCTGGGGGGGGGCGGGGAGGGAGGCAAAATCATCGCCCAGTTGAAAAGCATTGCTCTAGTAGTTAAAAGTATGGGGCCAAGTTACCCCAGCTCAAAGTCCCCTTCTGCCACCTAGAGTGTGGCATTTGGCAAGCTGCTCGACCTATCCAAAGCTCAGTCTCCCCATCCGTCAAATGGAAGTCATAATGATTACAAGGACACACTCTGAGGACTTGACAAGAGAAAGCCTGTGCAGTGCACACAAGGCCCTTAGCCCAGAGCCTGGAAATGGCCTTAACCACAGGAAATGGTCATAGGATGGGAGAAGCAACAGTGTCACCCAGAGAAGAGGAGCTTCACTGATAGAAATCACCAGACTTGAGTCTGGTGTCATCATAGGTTGGGCACAGCACAGCCTGAAAATTTGTCTGCAGACTTTGAGACCCTGGCTCTGAAGGCCCTGGTAGTCACCTTGCCTGGTCCTTTAACCAAAAACCCCACATCAAGGTTTGCCTCATTTCATTAGATCATAAGTTCTCAACCAGGGTCAGTATTCACTCACAGAGGACATTTAGCAATGTCTGGAGACATTTTTTGTTGTCACAACCAGAAAGAGGAGTAAGTGGAGGTGCTATTGGCACCTAATAGGTAGAGACCAGGGATGCTTCTAAACATCCTACAATTCACAGAAGAGCCATCAGAGCAAAGAATTGCCCAGGCCAACATGTCAGTTGTGTCCAGATTGAGATACTCTGCATCAGACTGATTTGACTCAACTTTCTTTCCCTTTTTGCCTTGGCCACCAGGAAGCTCAAAGCAAAGTTTTATACTCAACTGCCATAGTTGTTTTCATTCTTGGTTTCCAATTTGACTATTTATCTCCCCAGCTCTCATCTTTAATGACTCTATATGTTCTTTTATCCTTCTTTCAATAGGCCTATAGGATTTTTGTTTTGATTTAACCATGCTTTACTCTTTTAGCAAGAAGATGGTATATACACCAAAGCCAAACTAATCTCTGTTGCTTCTTTTTAGTTGATTAAAAATTTTTGGTGTGTGGTTTGCACTTTCTTTTGTAAGTTATTTTATCCTCTCAACAGCCAAATAAAACATGTGTGTGAAGAAACTGAGGCTCAGCCCGGTCATTCTGTGAGTAAATAATGAAGCTAGAACTTACAAAACAAGTGAAATGTCAGAGACTAAATGAACCGTATTAACCTGCTTAGATGGGCAATAGTAATCATTCTTAATGTATTCATGCTAATTAACCAATTAATCCCTACAGCAACCTTTTAAAACATAACACCATTTCCTTTTTAAAGATGAGAAAACCCAACACCCCCAGCCAACGTGGATGACTAAATTAGATAGTCTCATCCGAAAGCCACTTGATTAATTCTGTCGTCCACACAGACTAAGTTATCCAGATGATTGGCACATGTGAGGTGGTCTGCTCATTTTTCAGCAAGCCGTCATCACGATGTCCCCTCCACTCAGCTGCCTGATGGATCGCCAAACTCAAAGTGGCAGAAACAGGTATATCCAGGCAATGGATAAAGGGAACAAAGCCACAAGAGGAACAAAGTACTCATTCATGCTACAACATGGAAGGGCCTTGCAAACATTATGCTGGCTGAAAGGAGCCAGCCACTAAAGGATACGGCCAGGAGTGGTGGCTCATGCCTTAATCCCAGCACTTTGGGAGATCGAGGCCGGAGGATCATCTGAGGTCAGGAGTTCAAGACCAGCCTGGCCAACATGGTGAAACCCCGTCTCCGCTAAAAATACAAAAATTAGCTGGGCGCGGTGGCAGGCACCTGTAGTCCCAGATACTCAGGAAGCTGAAACACAAGAATCACTTGAACCCAGGAGGCAGAGGTTACAGTGAGCCAAGATTGAGCCACTGCACTCCAGCCTGAGTGACAGAGTGAGACTCCATCTCAAAAAAAAAAGAATACATATTGTATGATGCCATTAAATAAAATGTGCAGAATAGGCAAATCTAGAGAGAAAGGAAGTGATTGCCCAGGGCTGGGAGCAGAATGGAGAAGGATTGCTGTGGGGACAGGGCTTATTTCAGGATGGATGAAAATGTTCTAGGGCTAAGCAGCAGTGATGGCTGCATGACATGGTAAATATACTCAATGCTGCTGAACCGTGCAGTTTAAAATAGTATATTTTATGTTACATGTATTTTACCACAATAAAAAAATGTAAAATAAGAAAGAAAGAAAAAAGAAAAGGGCCAGGTAAGGTGGCTCACACCTGTAATCCCAACACTTTGGGAGGCCAAGGCAGGAGGATTGCTATAGGCCAGGAGTTTGAGACCAGCCCGGGCAACATAGTGAGATCCTGTTTCTACAAAATAAAAGATAGGCCGGGCATGATGGCTAACGCCTATAATTCCAGCACTTTGGGAGGCCGAGGCAGGTGGATCACTTAAAGTCAGAAGTTCAAGACCAGCCTGGCCAATATGGTGAAAACCTGTCTCTACTAAAAATATAAAAATTGGCTGGGTGTGGTGGCGCATACCTGTAGAGGCTGAAGCCATGATAATTGCTTGAACCCAGGAGGCGGAGGTTGCAGTGCACTACGATTATGCCACTGCACTCCAGCCTGGGTGACAAAGCAAGACTCTGTCTCAAAATATATATATAAATAAATTAAATTAAAAAATAAAACAATTAGTCAGGAGTGTTGATGCACTCCTGTGGTCCTAGCTACTGGGGAGGCTGAGGCAGGAGGATCACTTGAGCCCGGGAGTTTGAGGCTGCAGTGAGCTATGATTATGCCACTGCATTCCAGCCTGGGTGACAGAGTAAGACCCCATCTCTAAAAATGATAATAAATAAATAAAAATAAAAAATAAACAAAAGAAATAAAAGGCACAACCAATCTCCCTCTTCTGGACCAGGAGACAATGTGATCATCTTTTTCTTCCTTTTCTTTCTCTCTCTTTAACAGTGAAATATTGTTGGCACAACAAACCAACCGAAAGAAAGAAGGAAGGAAGGAAGGTAGGAAGGAAGGAAGGAGAGAGAGAGAGAGACAGAAAGAAAGAAAGAAAGAAAGAAGGAAGGAAGGAAGGAAGGAAGGAAGGAAGGAAGGAAGGAAGGAAGGAAGGAAAGAAAGAAAGAAAGAAAGAAAGAAAGAAAGAAAGAAAGAAAGAAAGAAGGAAGGAAGGAAGGAAGGAAAGAAAGAGAAAGAAAGGGAAAGAAAAGCCGAACCCGCTGGAGCAGCTGAAGTCTTGCTGACATTATGGAGCGTCATCAGGTCCAAAAGGTGCTCTGATTGGTCCGTCAAAGGGTTATTTTGTCTACACAACACGCACAGCTGGTTCAAAGTTGGATTTTTGTTTTCATTTTCCCTCACTTTGGCTGGATGCTTTACCTTGGTGAATAAGCAATTTGAGAATGACTGGGGAAAAAATAATACTTTTACTCAAATCCAGGTTTCCAAATTGCCCAATTAATAGACGAGGGGGAAGTCCTTTCTTTGAAAGATCTGGCCTGAAGCATTTGGAGCCAAAGTGAGTTTTGGTCCCACTGCAAACGATGGGAAAATGACTCAACAGGAGGTCTGCCCTGCTTCACTCCTCCCTGGGGCCTAGAGAGAGGGTTTCTTATTTAGCAGGTGTACTGGGGGTTATTCATCCTGCGGGAAGGGAAAAGCAACCTGCAGAAATCCCACTTGAGAATGGCTAATGAAACTGTGTAACTCCATACAAGAGAACATAATGTAGCTATTAAATATGCTGCCTGCAAAAATTAAAAAAAAAAAACTAAAGACACGAAGAAGTATTTTCATATAGACTTGAGTGAAATAGCACTTGAAGCCATAGTACAATTGCAAATGTAGGGACAGGGGAAATACTGAAGCAAACACACGAAAATGCAGGGCTGATTCCCTGGCCAGTCTTTATTTTGCTCTACGTACTTTGCAAAGAGCGAGTGTGTTACTTTTATAATCCAAAAACATTTTTTTTTCTACAAATATTTTCAGGGAATATCAAGGACCAGCCTTCCCTTTGAAATGGCTTCCAGCTTGCAAATAGCCTAAACTCTTCTTTGCTCTCTGCCTGTAGCTGCAGCCGCAGTGGGGGAGATTTCAGATCACAGGCAGAGAAGCGGCTCGGCTGGGTTGCTCCTGGCCACCTCCCAAAGATGCTGCCTCTGCAGAGAGCCGGAGAGAAACCCGACCCTGGAGATGCTTGGGTTATGGGCTTCTGGAAACACAGAGCCTCCCACCAGTGCCAGGGCTCCTTTCTCACAGAGAATCCAAGGTTCATTTTAGATCAAAGTTGAAGCAATTCTTCCTGGAGTCTTCTTTCTAATGCCCTCCATTCGTGCCTCTGCCCTCTTACTGGTTGTGCGTCTTTAGGCAAGTCATTTGTACCACTTGCCAGTAAAAGGAGCCAGTTGTTGGCTGGGCACGGTGGCTCACGTCTGTAATCCCAGCACTTTGGAAGGCCAAGGCGGGTGGATCACCTGAGGTCAGGAGTTCAAGACCAGCCTGGCCAACATGGCGAAACCCCATCTCTACTAAAAATACAAAAATTAGCTGGGCGTGGTGGCAAGTGCCTGCAATCCCAGTTATTCAGGGGGCTGAAGCAGAAGTATAATTTGAACCCAGGAGGTGGAGATCACACCACTGCACTCCAGCCTGGGCAACAGAGCGAGACTCCACCTCAAAAAAATAAATAATATAGGCCGAGTGTGGTGGCTCACATCAGTAATCCCAGCACTTTGGGATGCCGAGATGGGCAGATCACCTGAGGTCAGGAGTTCGAGACCAGCCTGTCCAACGTAGTGAAACCTTGTCTCTACTAAAAATACAAAAAAATTAGTCAGGTGAGGTGGCAGGCGCCTATAATCCCAGCTAGTTGGGAGGCTGAGGCAGGAGAATCACTTGAACCCGGGAGGTGGAGGTTGCAATGAGCCGAGACTGCACCATTTCACTCCAGCCTGGGCAACAAGAATGAAACTCTGTCTCAAAATAAGTAAATAAATATATAAATTTAATTTTAAAAAAGAGCTAGTTGTTCCAGTGAGGTTCAAATAAGCAAGTCCCAGGGCTCCAACCCTGCCTGGAGCGTGAACCCTGCATCCTGGCAAGTCTGTTCTGGTTCTTCACCTCTCTGCATAGTCCTATAAGCCAGATGCTCTCTACCAAAGAGGAAATGGTCTCAAAGAGGTGAAGCCTCCCGCCCAAAGTCACAGAGCTGGAAAACTGCAGAGCCAGGATTCGAACCCAGATGCCTGGCCACAGAGCGCAGGCTCTTTTGAATAGTTCCTCATTTTCATGTCTACATTGTCCCTCTGACTACACAGCAGCTTAAGGATTGACACCACATTTGGTTCAGTCAACATTTGTGATGAATCCCTAATGATAATAACACTAAGACACGTATTGTAAGTCCAGGCGTGGTGGCTCACGCCTGTAATCCCAGCACTTTGGGAGGCCGAGGCGGGCGGATCACAGGCCAACATGGCTAAACCCCATCTCTACTAAAAATATAAAAATTAGCCAGACATGGTGGCGGGTGCCTGTAGTCCCAGCTACTCAGGAGGCTGAGGCAGGAGAATTGCTTGAACCCGGGAGGCGGAGGTTACAGCGAGCCAAGATAGCACCACTGCACTCCAGTCTGGGTGACAGAGGGAGACTCCATCTCAAAACAACAACAACAACAACAACAACAACAAAATTTAAAAAAAAAAAACATGTATTGTGCAGCTACTGTGCTAAGTGCTTTTCATACTTTGCTTTATTTAATCCTTTCATCAGTCCCTGAGAGGTAGCTATTATTATCATGCCTATTTTGTAGATGAGCAGATGAAGACACAGAGACGTAAACTGACTCATCCTACATCACACAGCTGCGGAGTCAGGAGGATATGAAGCCAAGGGTGTCTGATATGGTTAAGATTATCAGCTCCACAGCTTGGGTATTGCAGTTGGTGTCTACATAGGACCAGGGGTGTTAAATTCTACACTGACTGTTTTCCCTGGGTACTTTCAGCTAACAGGGCCTCTATAAATCTTGATCCCTGCTTACAGCTGGGGAGCCATGCCCTGGGCCAGAGTAGTTGGTACGCTAAGTCTCCCTTACTAGACAGAGACTGTGAGAGCAGTGAGTCTGCCCAGCTGTGGCCAGTGGCCAATAGACAGCTGTGGATTGGTGGACATTGTGGCCCAGCTGTAGATCAGCAGACATTACCCAGCTACAGGAGACAAGAGAAGATGCTCTTTTCCTTGCAAACCATGGATGTGGCCCACAGAGAAAGTGTAGGTGTTCACTTGCCAGCCTTCCATACATCATGGCACACCCAGAAACTGATACACTTAGGGACAGACAAGACCACTTGCAGCTGTAGGCACCTGGCGCAGCCACCTGCTCCCACCAACACATTCCCTCCCCAGGTTCAGGGGGATCCCTCTCCCTTCCCCACCCTTTAGAATTTACTTTTCACTCCAAGGAAAAATAAAGAATTTACCTCAGAAAGGCTTTTAAAGGAACTCCCAGTTCATCCCAAGGAAGTACTGTTTTAATGTAGATTCCCAGCTTTAATGTAAAGACATTGGTGCCCATGGGTAGATGAAAAAATGTTTGACTCTGCAATGAGTACATTTGAATGGCCTATAGTTTGCAATTTGCAGCAATCTGGTATCAGTCAACACTTTTTGTTAATGTATCTTTTAGAGAATAAAGAAAACTGGGAGGCCAGGCATGGTGGCTCATGCCTGTAGTCTCAGCACTTTGGGAGGCTGAGGAAGGCAGATCAGTTGAGTTCAAGTCTAGCCTGGGCAACATGGTAAGACCCCATCTCTGCAAACAAATACAAAACTTAGCTGGGTATGGTGGTGCACACCTGTAGTCCCAGCTACTCAGGAGGCTGAGATGGGAGGATAACTGAGCCCAGGGAGGTCGAGTTTGCAATGAGCCATAATTGCGCCACTGCACTCCAGCATGGATGACTGAGTGAGACCCTGACTTAACAAAAAAAAAAGAAAGAAAACTTAAAGATACCCTTTCTATCTGCATCAGCCCTTTCTTTCTATGGACTTCAGCCCACGTCAGTCTTTAGGGCACACACATGCACACAAACATACACACAAAAACACATGCATCCTCTCTTTACAACTCCATGAGTCTCTTCCTAGACTTAATCAATATATAAAACATATCTCCATGACTCTTCTCAATAACGCCCAGCTCTGATAATTCAGAACGGAATAGAATTTCCAGGTTTCAAATCACGGATGCAAGCTTAGGGACCATCTGACCTCATCATTAAACAGAGGAGCACACTGAGGCCCAGAGGGGAAGTGACTTATCCAAGGTCACAGAGTGAATTTATGCTGGAGCCCAAGTGGGTACCCAGGTGGCCCCCAGCTCTCAGACCAGCACTGCCCAGAGAGGTACAAGAAATAAAAGTCATTGTCTAAATTGGAAGGAGACAGATACAACTTCTCCATCCCCAAGGAGAGCCAATGGACGGAATCTTTGCAGGCACAATTGCCACAAAAAGTTTTCAAAGACTTTCCTAGCCTAATATATGTAAAGAAATCTTTGGAGAGTCATTCCCCATTAATCAGCTGTCAGCAGTGTTCTGAGGGAGGGGAGGGGAGTTGAGGATGGAGAACACTAACTTATTTCCCAGAGCCTGTCTTCAGGATTTCAAAAATGAGTTTAGCAGAGCCAGCCACTTTGGGGGCATCTGAGAAAATGAGAAATGCTTCTAACACCCTCAAATGCTCTCAACCCACGTAACGGTGGCTGTGATTTAGTGACTCTCACACTTTAGCATGCATGTGAATCTTCTGGAAGGTTTGTTAAAACAGATTGCTGGCCGGGTGTGGTGGCTCATGCCTGTGATCTCAGCACTTTGGAAGGCCTAGGTAGGTGGATCACTTGAGCCTAGGAGTTTGAGACTAGCCTGGGCAACACTGACAGACCTTATCTTTACAAAAAATACAAAAATTAGCCAAGCATGGTGGCTTGCACTTGTAGTCCCAGCTACTTGGGAGGCCGAGGTGGGAGGATCGCTTGAGCCTAGGAGGCAGAGGCTGCAGCCGAGATTGTGCCACTCCACCACAGCCTGGGCGACAGAGCCAGACCCTGTCTCAAAAAAACAAAAACAAAACATAGATTGCTGCCCACCACCCCTCTCCAACCACCCAGAGTTTCTGATTCAGTAGGCATGGCGTGGGGCCTGAGAAGTTGCATTTCTATCAAGTTCCCAAGTGAAGCTGATGCTGCTGGTTCCTGGCCCACACTTTGAGAATCACTGTTTTGTGCTCTTGATACTGTTTGGACGGTTCAGACAAAAGGGTGAAAAACAATTACATTAACCTGGGAGCAGCATCCCATGGCAGTTGGGCACAGAACTCAGAGTCAAGCAGACGTGGCTGGGACTGGAGTTCTGCTGTAGACTGCAGGAGTCCAGCCTGGTTGCTGCTGTTCCCTGCTGCTTGGCTCCGAGGCTGGCACACTGTGGGTGTCCAATAAATGTGTGTTTCTGGGTGCTGTCTTAGCTTTTAGGTGGAGGTAAATTACACCACTGCCTCCCACTCCCTAAAAGGAAGGGAACGGAGAGATGCACAAGAGTCTGCAGAAACACCAAGAGTGGCCATGGCTCTCTCGGTTTTTCACCTTGACATTGAGTTCGGAGCAATTAGGTGCTGAAGCCTGAACATGGGTCCAAAGTCCATTTCTTTTCATTGTAATGATTTTCACATGGGTGTTCTTATTTTTAATAGTTGTGACCCTCATTATAGAAAATTTACAAAATGTTTGGAGGCAAAAAGAAGAAAATAGCTATCACCCATAACCTCACCCCTGAGGAGTACTCACTCACCATTTGGGAATACGTTCTTTGGGTGCTATTTTTCCACACATAAGTATTTTTTTTTCTTAAGTAGAATCATGCTGTTTGGGAAGTTGCCTTTTTTTCACTCAATGTTTCATGAATATTTTTGCAGGTCATGAAATTTTTCCAGGTACAAATTCCAAGGGGTAGGATAGTTCCATTAAGAAAGTAGACTCATGGCCGGGTGCGGTGGCTCACACCTGTAATCCCAGCACTTTGGGAGGCCGAGGAGGGTGGATCACCTGAGATCAGGAGTTCGAGACCAGCCTGACCAACATGGAGAAACCCCATCTCTACTAAAAATACAAAATTAGCCGGGTGTGGTGGTGCATGCCTGTAATCCCAGCTACTCGGGAGGCTGAGACAGGAGAATCACTTTAACCCGGGAGGCAGAGGTTGTGGTGAGCCAAGATCGTGCCATTGCACTCCACTCCAGCCTGGGCAACAAGAGCGAAACTCCATCTCAAAAAGAAAAAAAGAACATAGACTCAGCCAGGTGCAGTGGCTGACGCCTGTAATCCCAACACTTTGGGAGACTGAGGCAGGCAGATCGCTTGAGCCCAGGAATTCGAGACCAGCCTGAGCAACATGGTGAAACCACAACTTCTACAAAAAATGCAAAATTTAGCTGGGCATGATGAGACACACCTGTAGTCCCAGCTACTCGGGAGGCTGAGGTTGGGGGATCGCTTGAGCACAGGTAGGTGGAGGCTGCACTGCGTTGTGATTGCACCACTGCACTCCAGCCTGGGTGACACAGTGAGACCCTGTATCAAAAAAATAAAAATAAAGAACATGTACGTAGCCGGGCGCGGTGGCTCATGCCTATAATCCCAGCACTTTGGGAGGCCGAGGCGAGTGGATCACGAGGTCAGGAGATCAAGACCATCCTGGCTAACATGGTGAAACCCTGACTCTACTAAAAAATACAACAAAAATTAGCTGGGCGTGGTGGTGTGCGCCTGTAGTCCCAGCTACTCGGAAGGCTGAGGCAGGAGAATGGCGTGAATCCGGGAGGTGGAGCTTGTAGTGAGCCAAGATCGCACCACCGCACTCCAGCCTGGGCGGAAGAGCAAGACTCCATCTCAAAAAAAAAAAAAAAGAACATGTATGTAGACTCTGAAGCCAAACTACCTGAATTCACACTGGCATCTGCCACTTACTAGATAAGGGAAGTTGGACAAGTTGCTTAACTTCTGAGTGTCTCCGTTTCTTCACCAGTATAATTGGGATGATATTATTTGTACCTATCACAAACAGTTGTTAGGAAAATTAGATGAGCTAATCTATGTAAGGCATTTAGGATGGTTGCTAGCGTGAAGCTAAATTTTTGGTGGAATATGGGTTATAGCCTAGAAACATTACACATTGTTGCCTCTTATTATGTGTCCTTGTAATGGCCTGGAGTATTCCATTATATGGATGTTTCATAATATATCTGTCAATATCCTATTGTTAGGAATGTTTACTTTTTTCCAGTTTTCCCTATTAGAAAAAAAATATTGTGATGTACTTATATCTTTGCACATATGCGTGGTAAATTCCTAGGCATACAAAGTGATGTACTAAGGATGGTTCTAAACATTTCTAGAGCTTTTGACACATACTTGCTAAATTGCCCTTCAGAAAGCATAGCAATTTACTCTGCCACACAGTATATGAGTCACACTTTCCAGACCTCTCAGTCATCCTGATAGTACCATTCTCCCCTTCACAACTGCCACTTAGATGGGCGGGGCATGGTATATCATTGTTTTAATTTGTTTTTCTTTGAGGTTTCTGGTAAGATGGACCATTTTTCATATACTACCAGCCCTCGAGTATGTCTTTCATAAATTGCCTGTCTATGTCCTTTGCCCAGAGATTGTTCATCATCCATATTGATTTGCAAGTGCTCTTTATATAGCAAAGATATTAACCCTTTGCAGCAGAGGCATTGAAAGCGTTTAATCTAGTTTGCCATTTGCTGTCAATTTTATTTTCAGTGTTTTTTCTCCCGCCGTGTGTCACTTTGTTTGCCTCAGATCCCAGCCAGGGGAGCCATAGTCTCCTCCCCCTCAGCATCTTCCCTGCCTAGCTCCACCAGCCTTGGGCCCTTTTAAGTCTGCAGCCTGGGGCAGTCTCTTTGATTTACTGTCCTCTACGTAATGAAAAACCCCAGATTGGAAAGTGGTCTATCAGGTCTTTTCAGAAGTCTAAGACGACCCCCAAATCCACTGGGTTCCTACCCCTGCTGGCTGCCTCATAAGGTCACAGGTCATAGGTCATCACGCCCCAATGACCCCCAAAAAGGGATAACTCAAGCCCCCTGGTGATAACAGTTGATGCCAGCCAACTGGTTTGGCTGCTTGCTTCTCTAAATTTCCCTGATAATTTTTGGTGGAATGTAGATTATAGCTTAGGACTGCAAGAGGAAAAATAATATTCAATTGAGGATAAAAGATAAGAGATGCCCCTTACTGAGCCCTGCTAAGTGCCAGCCGCTCTACATGCATTATCTCCGCAGCAGTCCCCACCAGCTAAGTGTCACTGTGCTCCTTTCTTAAAAGTGGAAATGGAAGTTCAGAGAGGTTAAGTAACTTGCCCCAAGAAACCCAGCTCCTGAGGATTGAAGCCAAGATTAAAATTTAGCTCATCAGATTTCAGAACCTGTGTCCTCTTCCTAAGCCCCACTCACCGGGTTTAACCCCGGCTTTGCCACATGCTTGTTTTATGACACCAGAAAACCCCTTCACCACACTAGTCCCCAGTTTTCTTTCATCTGGGGATAATAACAGCTTACCTCCATACCATCCAGTATCAAGAAGAGAGCCAAGGTTTTTAAAAAACATGGACATGAAGTCTCCATAACTGTAAAATGACAGTTTACCTTTGACAAAGGTACACATGGCACCTTCTTAGATGAATTCTTGGAATACAGCCATTAATTCACTTACAACCTTACAACCTGTATCAGTCATATATAGTCAGATATTTACATTTACAGGATGGATCGCCAACCCCCTTTCCCATTCCCACAAATCGTTTTCATTTATTCAACAGATATTCACAGTTTTCCAGGTCCTGCGGGAGAGAAGACTGTGTCTGTGACCTCGAGGAGCTCACACTGATACACAGATGCACACACATACACACACATGCATCCTCACCTCCATTAGAGTTTTCCTTTAGAGTGTCTTTTTTTTTTTTTTTGAGACAGAGTCTCGCTCTGTGGACCAGGCTAGAATGCAGTGGCACGATCATAGCTCACTACAACCTCTGCCTCCCGGGTTCAAGCAATTCTCCTGTCTCAGCCTCCCAAGTATCTGGGACTACAGGTGAATGCCACCACGCCCAGCTAATTTTTGTATGTTTAATAGAGGGGGTTTCACCATATTGGTCAGTTTGGTCTCAAACTCCTGAACTCAGGTGATCCACCCGCTTCAGACTCCCAAAGTGCTGGGATTAGAGGCGTGAGCCACCGCGCCCGGCTAGCATATCTTTCTCCTCCATGGCTTGAAACCTCTTGACTCTCCAAGGTCTTAGAGACACAGAATCCCTCGGTTCACATGAAACTGGGTCCCTAATGAGCCCGGCCTTCCTGACACATGGCAAACCTGTGTTCAGCTGAGTCCCCGTACCTGGAGGTGCAGTCAGAGCAGGTGTGGCCCCACCCTTTCAGAACATGGCAGCCAGCGGCCAAGTGCCATGGTTCATGCCTGTAACCCTAGCATTTAGGGAGTCCAAGGCGTGCGGATCACCTGAGGTCAGGAGTTCAAGACCAGCCTGGCCAACATGGTGAAATCCCATCTCTACTAAAAATACAAAAGTTAGCTGGGTGTGGTGGCAGGCACCTGTAATCCCAGTTACTTGGGAGGCTGAGGCAGGAGAATCACTTGAACCCGGGAGGTGGAAGTTGTAATAAGCCAAGATTACACCACTGCACTCCAGCCTGGGCAGCAGAGTGAGACTCCATCTCAAAAAAACAACAACAACAAAAAAGAACGTGGCAGCCAGAGCCAACCCTGCATTTGCCCTGCAGAGCCCATTCTGCAGACGCAACTCCAATATCCTTCAGGATCCAACTGCATCTGCCCGGCAAGTGAGACCCTTTTTTCCTCTGAAACCAACATTACCTGGGTCAATAAGGATAATCTCGAAAACATGATGTTGAGCAAGAGAAGTTTCAGAATGATGCCTAAAGTATACTGTTACATAAACTGTAAAAACTTTATTTTAATATACCTATGTAGTAAAAAATATGGGCCAGGAGCAGTGGCTCATGCTTGTAATCCCAGCAATTTGAAGGCCAAAGCAGGAGGATTACTTTAGCCCAGGAGTTCAGAGCCAGCCTGGGCAACATAGCAAGACCCCATCTCTACAAAAAATTTTAAAAACTAGCTGGGTATGGTGGTGTGTGCCTGTAGTCCCAGCTACTTGAGAGGCTGAGGAGGGAGGATTGCTTGAGCCGGGGAGGTGGTGGCTGCAGTGAGCTGTGTGTATGCCACTGCATTCCAACCTGGGCGGCAGAGATCCTACCTCCAAAAAAAATTATAAAAGCATGTATATTAGTTTCCTATGGCTGCTGTAACAAATTCCTAAAAACCTGGTGACTAAAAATAACAAAAAATTATGCTCTCATGGTCTGGAGGTCAGAAGTCCTCAATTACTATCACGGGGCTAAAATCAAGGTGTCAGGTGAGCAGAGCGTGCTTTCTCTGGATGCTGCATAAGAGAATCCCTCCCTTGCTTCTTCCAGCTTCTAGTGGCTGCCGGCATTCCTAGACTTACGGCCACATCACCCAGTCTCTGCCTCCATGGCCACGTTACCTTCTCTTCCGTCTGTGTCAAAGCTCCCTTTTCTTCCCTCTTATAATGACACTTGTGATTGCATTTAGGGGCCACCAAGAAAATCCAGGATAATCTTCCCATCTCATGATCTGTAACTTAGTCACATCTGAAAAGACCCTTTTTCATTTGAAGGTAACATTTACACGTTCCAGGGATTAAGACCTGATATTTCTAGGGGCCATTATCCGGGCTACTACAAAATGTAGAGAAACGACAGATGCCACCTTAGGGAGTGTGTTTCCTTCCGGGAAGAGAAGAAAGGGACCGAGGCAGGGAAGGGGTACTCGAGGGTGTTGATTGTGTCCCTAAATAGTTAATGGTAAACATTTATTAAAATAAATAAATAACTTAAAATTTAAAATTTTAAGCCCTGCTTTCTCCTAGCTATGCAACCCTAGGCAATTTATTTCACATCTCAGGACCTTTATCTCCTCATCTGTCTTATAAGGATGCCGATATCTACTTCATGGATTTGTATGAGAACTAAATAATATAATGAATGGAACATGCCTAACACAGTGTCCGGCTCATTGTGAGTACTGAGTTACCATTATGATTATTATATTTTTAAGACAGAGTCTCACTCTTGTTGCCCAGGCTGGAGTGCAGTGGCATGATCATTGCTCACTGCAGCCTCTGTCTCCCAGATTCAAGGGATTCTCATGCTTCAGCCTCCCAAGTAGCTGGGATTACAGGTGTGTGACATCACACTTGGCTCATTTTTGTATTTTTACTGAAGGTGGGGTTTTACCATGTTGGCCAGGCTGGCTGGTCTAGAACTTCTTTTTCTTTCTTTTTTTTTTTTTTTTTTTTTTTGAGACAGACTCTCACTCTGTAGCCCAGGCTGGAGTGCAGTGGCACGATCTCAGCTCACTGCAACCTCCGCCTCCCAGGTTCAAGAGATTCTCCAGCCTCAGCTTCTCGAGTAGCTGGGACTACAGGCATGCGCCATCATGCCCAGCTAATTTTTTATTTTTAGTAGAGACAGGGTTTCACTATGTTGGCCAGGCTGGTCTAGAACTTCTGACCTCAAGTGATCCACCCACCTCAGCATCCCAAAGTGCTGGGATTACAGGAGTGGGCCACTGTGCCCAGCCAGGCTGGTCTAGAACTTCTGACCTCTAGTGATCCACCTGCCTTGGCCTCCCAAAGTGCTGGGATTACAGTTATGAGCCACCACACCTGGCCCATCATTATTATCATTGTTGTTGTGGTTGCTACCTTTCTGAAAGTGAGGAGCATTTTCTACAATGCACCTGCGGGTACCAGCATGTGCGTGTGGGCACACACACACACACACACATGCAAGCGCACGACCCTTTCTGAGCGAGATAAATAAGTTTTTCTGCTCCAAGCCCTGGTTTCTGAAATTCAGCACTGGTAGGGGGGTGGGTACTCAGGCGAGCTGGAAACTACAATGGTAGAAGCGGGGGGAGCCCTTTGCAAAGGTACTTTTTGATCTGCTCTAACTGCCACTATAGAGAATTAGATGGAATTCATTTTTATGATGAAGGAATTAATGGTTATGGAGAGAATCGGGTTCAGGTGGAAGACTTGAATCCAAAAAAGGGAATAAAGCCTTGAAATTCAAATGAAAAATTATTATATAAGCATAAAGGAAACCTATTTTACACCTGTAAGACTAAATGTATAAATATGAACCAACTGCTCCCTCTGGGAAATGGGGATTGTGCTTTTAATTCACCTAGACAAATATGCAGTGCATTCTCACTTCCACCTATACATTTCAATGAAGACCGGGCACCCGCCAGGGGCTCCTGAGTACCCCTAGACTGGCCACCTCCTTCCCCAGGCTAAGCACTTTCTGGCCCAGCAAAAGCCTCTCTGGCTTCCCCAGAACTCCCAGAAAGCAGGTGAGGCTCTCTAAGCTGCAAAATCCTTGAGCAAGGTCATCTCAAAGGCTGCCTCCTGGTAGTAACATTCTCTGATCCTACAGTCCCACACCCCCACCAGGACTGCCAAGGCAGTATCTAAAATCTCACAGCCATCAGAATGTTTCAGCTGCATTCCGTCATTCAATCATTCATTCATTCAATAACACCTCTGAGCACCCACCATGCACCAGTCTCTGTGCTCAGTGTTGAAGATCATCTGGTTTACAAAAGAGAAACTGATGCTGCAAGAGAAGAAAGAGAAACAAGAAAGAGCTTTGAAATCTAGGAGGCCTAAGTGAAAAATATCTTCCCGGCCAGGTGCGGTGGCTCATGCCGGTAATCCCAGCTACTTGGGAGGCTGAGGCAGGAGAATCGCTTGAACGGGGGAGGTGGAGGTTGCAGTGAGTTGAGACTGCACCACTGGACTTCAGCCTGGGCAACAAGAATGTGACTCCATCCCATCTCAAAAAAAAAAAAAAGCAAAAGAAGAAAAAAGAAAAGAAAAATCTCTTCCATGCTATCTGATAACTCTTTGACCTTGGACTCCTCTCTGAGCCTCCCTGAGTCTATTTCTTCCTCTGTAAAATAGAGATGCTGCTATCTCCTACTTGGGGTAGCTTTGAGATTAATCAGGCTTACTGTCAATTGTGTGGCACAGAGTGGGCATTCAAAAATTCTAGTTATAAACGTGAGTGCCCAAGGTCAAAGAGTAACATAAGCATCCAACTTCAAGATCATTCAGCTCTTTATTGTGCACCATCTGTGTTCTTTCAGACACTGAGCTCCATCCCAGAATTGCAGAGATAAATACAAAAAAAAAAAAATCCCAGTGGCCAACTATCAAGGAAGTGGGAAACAAGGAGGCCAGCTTGCGTTGAGTGCCAACCAACTGTAGACCAACCATGATGCAAGGCGTTTTCCCCCAACTCATCCCTGCTCCTCAGGACAGTACAGATCACCATGTTCTGAGTTCTGTTGGAGCACTGTTCACCATGCACACATGGCCATGCACCCTCATGGTGCTCCAAGGGACAAGTCTCCAGTTAACCTATGAGGAAACCTTAGCACATAGAGAGCAAGCCAAGGTTCAATCTGCTAGGATCATTCATTCATCCATTCATTCACCCAGTGATGTTTATTGGGCATCTGCTATGGTACATAGTATACAGCAATGAATACACAGAACAAGTACGCTTGTCCTTGTGGAGCTTCCATAAGCTTCTGCCAAGTCCATCCGTATGCTCCTCCTGCATGTGGGAGAGGAAAGACCCCTCTGCATGGAGTGAACCGTGATAGAGGTGGGAGCTCCCCAGGGAAAGAAGGAAGCCGGAGACTTGCAAGCAAGAAAACTCAATTCCATCAGCTTCCTCTTCTCAACAAGCCAATCTAAGGTGGAGTATAGGCAGCGTTTGATCTTTTCATCCTCATTCCCATCCTGCCTCAGCCCTGAGAAAGCCTGGGGGCCTGGAGGGAACATTCACCTGGGCTTGTGGGCTTCCCTGGAACTTGTGCACAGCCCAGAGCTCCAGGCCGGCCAGTGCTGGGCTCACCACATCCCTCTGATTGTTTAATGAAAGTGCTTTGAAGGTCCCACAGATGCTCCACTGTGATAAGGTAATTGTCCAAGGGCAATTTCTACAACCCATTAATGCTGGACTTGGTGCAAATTGAACATGGAGAAGGTGCCTCGGCACTGTCTGACACTTGGTCTTTTGTTCCAGCAACTGGGAGTTTGCAAGGAGGCTTTCCTCCCGAGCCTTCCAAAGGGTGCCAAGGGAGAGAAATTCCTGTTACACATGCCCTACCTCACATCTCTGCATGAGCATATGCACTCGTGTGTACACACATGCACACATGCACATAAGTACATATGTAGCTGCACTCATACTCTCTTGTGTACAGGCTGTTGTGTACTCTTATATAGGTGCACACATGCTCTCAACCTCACATATTCATATGAACGTATCGCAATATACCTCCATCCCAATCCATTACCTTTAAACCACTGGGACCAGACTGGGGTGGGCTGGCAGGGGAGGAGGGGCATTCTCTTCCTCCTGGGAAGGTTCTTTTTCCATTTCAGAAATGGAAAGGAAAGAGGGATTACCAGGCACGGGCAGAGAGGAAAAGGCTTTTACAGATATCAGGGACCACTCTGTAAAGATGGTTTCAATCGCATCTCTGAAAGCCAGTAGAAAAGCGTTAATAGGAGAGGAAAGTGCAGAGAGGAGAAGGAAGAGAAGTGGGAGAAGCACCTTGGCGCGTCCTGGGTCTCTCTCTAAGCTTCAGCCTCGCTTGTCTTTATTTCCAGAACCTTGAGAGGTAGAAGGCTCCCAGGACCAGCCTGAGAAGGAGATGAAGGGAGAAATGGAGGAAAAGAAAGCAGAGAGGAGGAGAAAAGGAGCAAGGAGAAGAAGAGAAGGAGAAAAAGAGGTGACATAAGAAACAGGGAGGAGAAGGAAGAATGGAGGAAGGAGAAAGAGGGAGAGGGAGAAGAGGAGGATGAGGAAGGGAGGAAGGAGAACACAAGGAAGAGAAAGAAAAGAGGTGAAGAGGGGCTGGGCACGGTGCCCCACGCCTGTAATCCCAATACTTTGGGAGGCTGAGGTGGGTGGATCACCTGAGGTCAGGATTTCGAGACCAGCCTGGCCAACAATGGTGAAACCCCATCTCTACTAAAAATCCAAAAATTAGCCAGGTGTGGTGGCAGGTCCCTGTAATCCCAGCTACTCAGGAAGCTGAGGTGGGAAAATTGCTTGAACCTGGAAGGCAGAGGCTGCGGTGAGCCAAGATCATGCCACTGCACTTCAGCCTGGGTGACAGAGTGCCAAAAAAAAAAAAAAAAGAAGATGAAGAGGAGGAGGCGAAGGAGGAGGAAGAGGAAGAAAACAGAGGACAAAGAGAAAATAGAAGAGGAAGGGAAGGAAGAGGAAGAGAAAGGGCAAAGGAAGAGAGGAAGAGGAGGAGAAGGAGAGGAAGGAGAAAGACCAGGAAGAAAGGAGGAGGCTCCCTCGAGAGCCCACTTAGCAGTAGGCCTGAGACGAACCTGGTTATTATTACTGTTGTTGTATCTTTACTGATGTTGTTCTTGTCCAGTTCTTGAGAACTGGAATCCAATGCATACTATTCCATTTTTCTGGGGGAAAATGAAAATGTCAAGCAAGCTATCAACTTTCCTTATTGTTTCTATTCAGGTTTGGGCAGATTATTTCAAGGTCACCTCTAGAAGAGTGCCACTTCTTAAAAGAAAAGCATAATAATAAAATGAAAACGTCGGTGCCTCTTGGAAATGTAGCGCTGAGGGATTCCAGCCTCCAAAACCTGGAAGGAGACTCCTGAGAGCCCTTTGTTCCTGGATGTTCAGTTTCCCTCCACACCCCCACGCCCACCCCCTCCTCTCTCATTATCAAACATTTGAAGACTGAGTAATTCCATTTGTTGATATCTTTGGCCTCCTCTAGCAGAGCAGGCCAGAGCCTCTGAAAATGCAAAGGCCCCCAATGAAATAAAAACCCCTGGTTTTCAAGGTGGATTTATCACTCTTTAAATGAATATTTATTGGGTAATCACTTTCTAAAAGTGCTCATGACACAGGGGACTGAAATAAAGAGCATCCTCTCCCTTGGGCTGGGGGAAGAGGCTGTTGGCCACTTGGGTGCAGGGAGGAGGGAGCCCCTTTGTGGCCCATGTCTTGGGAGGGAGCAGCCGGAGACAGGCCAAGTTTCCCCAGCTGAACTCAAGCTGGGGTCTTGCTTCTGTATCTTGAGCCTGCTTATTTCTCTCCCATTTCCAAACCCAAATTGGGTTTGGAAGATGCCACTTGGAAACTTGGGAAGAAGAATTCCTGTTAGCATTGTTGTTGCCTTAAGAAAAGGGAAAAGGAGGAATGCAGAGATTTCAGACTAGACGGGGTGAACTAGAGATAGGAGACAATCATCCAAGCCAGATCACACTGAGATGGGAATGATTCCTAGGGGATTAGCGGGCTGGGCTGGGCCCAGAGATGCACCCCCAGACCAAGAAGAGAAGGAGGATCTCTTCCCCAAGGTCTTCAGCCAACCTCATCTGGACCAAAGGATCTTCCCAGGGATTCAGGTCTGAGTTACAGCCCAGAGAGCAATGGAGGCCCATACATACCTCAGGAAACCATGGAGATGGGGGAGGCGGTGACAAGACAGAGAGTCCCAGAGAAAAGCCGCTGGGGTGAAGCCAGAAAGGCAAGGAGGAAAAGAGAAAGAGAGACCAAAAGAACAAAACAGATGGAGGAGACCAAAAGATAGACTGAGGGAGACAGAGAGACAGGAGAAATGTTTGTGTGTGAGAGAGAAACAGAGAGAAAGAGGGTGAAAGAGGGTGAGGAGAGACGGACAGAAAGAGGGGGTCAAGGGCTAAAGGAAAACTTTCTGGAACAAGTTTGGCCCAGCCCACACACTCAGAAGCCCTAACATCATCCCAGCAGCAATTGGAGGTCTTAGGAGTTGATTAAGCCTGCATGGGGGTGACTTTTTCTAGACAAGGGGGTAAGCAAAGGGAAACGAGAGAAGGGGACGCTGCTCTCCCTCATCCCCAGCCACAGTTCCCAGGTGAACCCCCCTTTCCCCTGCTGGATGTGAAATTGCCATTTCACCCTGCCACACTCCTTAATTGTTGCAAAAATCATTTGTGAAATTGGTCTCCAACAGGCAAGAACGGCCACGCTCATTCTAATAGACAACCCCACCTCAACCCTTCCCTCTGCAGGGGCCCATGGAATCCCGGAGCTGCAGAAATGCTGGGGACCTGTGTCGCTACTGGACCCGCTACTGTGAGTCTTTTGCAGGGAGGGTGAGGGACCACACTGTGGGCAAGGTGGCCCCAGTGCAGGACTTCTGAGGTTCTGAGGGTCCCTGGCAGCAGAAGTGTCCAGCTATGTACTCGCCCCACTCGGCTCAAGATGCTACATGAGCACTGGCCAGAAGAGAGGGAGCCTCCTACCCTCGGCACACCCTGGAGGTCTTTTCTCACTCGAGAATTGACCTAAACACACACTCACACATTCCTGACGCGTGCTTAGAGCTATACCAAGGCAACCTGGAGGTGATCTCAAAGCAGAAATACAGACATGGACCCTCACTTAGAAACACACATTTACCCTAACTGACCCCAAACAGACCTACACACAAAACCCACCTGCACCTTGACACACAGACCCAAGCACAGGCAGGCCTATATTCACACGAAAGCACACTGGCCCATTCCACAAATACAGGGAAGAAGTGCCTTGAAACCTTCCAGGCAGAGGACAACTAGTGACGAATGAATGGATGAATATGCAATATACCTAATATATATGTGTGTGTGTTATATGTGTGTGTGCATAAGTGTATATGATACAAATACATGTATATATACACACAGAGAATATATATCCACCTATGGAGGCCAAAGCAGGCCAGGTCCCCAGCAAGGCTGGTGATGTAAGGGGGTTGCCATCTTCCCTGGGCACACATGCTATGACTTAAAGCTTGATCTCCCAATCTCTCCTGGGGCAGGGCCCCATAACTTGGGCCAGACAAAGTACCCGGGTCTCCCCCTTCCAATTCGAAAGCTACTTGGCATCTCTCTTCTCAATTAGAGAGAGTATGAGCTTAACAAGTTTTTCATCAGGGCCCCCATTCCCAGAAGGCCCCCCAAAAATCTGATGAGCCCCTTGTGCTAGGAGAGTGGGGAGAGGAGGGAGATCTGTCACATGCTGAGAGGGGCAAAGGTCACAGGTGAGGCGAAGGGGAGGGATGGGGACACCCTGGGGCCAGCCAGCGGTGAGCCCCCCAGGCTAAGACAAGGCTGACCCCACTGCCGAGAGAGGGCGGGCAGGGGGCGAGATTGAGGGCTGGGTTCATTTTATTGTATTTTGCCTCCAGCGTGGGGCCGGAGACGCTCTTTCCCCCGGGAGACAAAAGGCCTGCAGTTGTGGCGTCCTGCCCCGCTGGGAGGGCGTTTCGCCCCCAGGACTCGGTGTCCCGAGGTTGAGGCTACTGGTCACTCTGGCTTCAGAAAGCGAATAATTCAGGAACCTCTGATCACCCCACCCTGACTCCCGATCATTCAACTGGGGCGTCCCCTCAAACCCACCAGCAAGGAGCTCAGAGTTGATGAGCTCAGAGCTGTATCAAGTCTTGACGGGCTCCCTCCCTCCCATTTCCCACTTCTGTGGGCCCCCAGATCCTCACACCAGCACCAACTCCCTGTAAACCCAACTACCTGCTGGAAAGGAGTTATGGGCCCGGCCTGGGGGCCTGAGGAGGACGGCGGCGGCTGGAGATGTCTGCACGGGGCGGAACTGGAAGGGGAGGAAGAAACCTGTCCCTAACACTTAGCAGACCCACTTTGCCAAGCCTCGGAACCAGATACGGTTACTGGGGGCTTCTCAGAGCGGCGGGAAGGTAGAGTAAGAACCGGACACCGGGGCTCTGACATTACACAAAAAAGTCAGAATTCCTCCCTTCAAGTCACCCTAGGCCCGTTCCCGGGGAGCCTCACCGGAGGAATTTCAGAGGGTGTAAGACGAGGGAGAAGATGAGAAATAGGGCGGACTCTGGCCCTGGGAGGGGGCCAGAGAAAAGGCGAGACTCCAGAGAGGCGCCGGACTGGAGGCAGACATTCCCATACAGCCGGGACTCCGAGAGCAGCCGTGGGCGACCTGGGGGCCGGGGACTCGGCGGATCCGGCCCATTCATCAAAGGAAGGCACTGGGACAAAGTTGGCCCCCTCCCCTTCTCCCCCAGCCCCCAACTCGCCGGGATCGGCTGCCTCTGTTTTCACGGCGGTTCAAATTCTCCCCCAAAACGAGGTCGAGCCGGGGATTAGAAAAGAGGAAAAAAATATTCGTTGGCGATTTCTTTTCGTTATTGGTCCTCCGCTCCCTTGCGCCCTGGCCCCCTTCCCTCCTCATGAATAAAAGAAAAGTCCAAACCTATCAGATCGCGTTCACTGCCTCCTCCGCCTCCTCCTCCTCCTCCTCCTCCTCCTCCTCGTACTTCGGTGAAGACTTTTGCACAACTTACCCAGCTGATCACTCGCGCCCCCTCGCTTTTCCATTTCTCTTTCCCCAACCCCGTCACCCCCTGTCGCCTCCGTCCAGCCCTGAAACCCGAGGAGGCTCCTTCTTCCGTCTGTCCCCGGGTCTCCTAGGGGACCGGGGTGTGAAAGCTGGTGTGGAGGGAGAAGCGAGTGTGGTCCGGAGAAAGAAGGCGTGGAGAAGAGGGAGGGAGCGAGAGCGAGAGAATAAATATATAAATAAATACGAGAACGAAAGCCACTCCGCAGTCTCCGGGCTCGGAAACTTTGGCCCCGAGCGCGAGAGCGCGAGAGCGCGAGAGCGCGGCGCTCGCCACTCCGAGGCTGGCGGCCCCGATTCCGGCCGCGTTCCACCGGCCCCCCTCCGCCGCCGGGCCTCGTCTCCGGGTTCTGCCAGGCGCAGCAGCCCGCACAACTTCTGGCCGAGCCCAGCCGGCAGAGGCGGACTTGGGGTTGGAGTGTTTGTTTGTTTGAACTTCCTCGTCGTCGCCACCTTCCCTCCCCCCAACCTCCGCCCCCACCTCACCCACCTCCCCAGCTTCTGGACGTGTTTGACTGCAGCCGGGGTGGGGGGTGGGGGTAGGGAGTGTGTGTGGAGGGGAGGGAGAAGAGGTTAAAAAAAAGAAGACGAAGAAGACGGAAAGAAAGAGATCGCAGCAGGGGTGAAGGGAGCGGACGGGAAGCGATTTTTGCCGACTTTGGATTCGTCCCCGGCGTGCGCAAGAATGGCGGCCCTTCCCGGCACGGTACCGAGAATGATGCGGCCGGCTCCGGGGCAGAACTACCCCCGCACGGGATTCCCTTTGGAAGGTAAGAACGCCCAGGCTGGCCTCGCCGCGACTCCGCCGCCCGGAACTCGGGGTCCTTGGAGAGGCTGCGGTCTCCAGGGGACGGTGGCGGCGCCGGCGATAGCAGAGGGATCCCGTTCTCTTCTGGGTCCCAGTCCGGGCGCGGAACCCAGAAAGTTCCTGAGACCCATACTTGTCCGCTTCTGCTGGGTTTCACTGACCGGCGGCCTTCGTTTCGCAGGTCGCGAGCTGCCGGCCTTTATCCGCAGGGCTGAAATTCTGGTAGATTTGGACTCCTAGTAAATATCAGGTCCGGGTGAATTTCAGCTCTTTCCACTATTTCCAGAAACTTCTTCCCTGACAGTTTCTCGGCTCTCCAGGCTCGCTGGCTGCCAGCTTTCTACTCTTGTTTTGAATTATTTTTTCCACCCCCGGGATTGGTCTTCCAGTCCCTTTTATTTCGAATCACCTACCATGGGTGATACTTTATATGCCTCAACTACCACGGCTATCCATTTCTTCCGAAGCCACATTCAAACACTCCTGCTTTTCCGCCTGGAAACAAACTAATTGGAAATAATAATTAGTAATGATTTTCCCCCTAAAACTTTTTACTCGGGCTTCCGCACTCTGGAAATCTCCCGAGAGAGAACCTCTAAACGGCGAGGTTTAGAGAACCTCTAAACGGCGAGAGGGGCACGGCAATGTCCAAACGAGGAGAAAGAGCTGATTTTGTAAAGCGTCCTTTCTAAACATCCAGCGCCCGCCCAGGGAGACCTGAGAGGACGGGCGGCGGCGAACCGGGTCCCGGCTGGAGAAAAGGCTGGGAGCGCACGGCGGAGAGACCCGCTCCTGTGTTTTTGTTCTGTTTTCTTTTTAAACTAATGGAAGGCCTCAACCTGTCACTGAGGGATCATTTGGCTTCTGAGGGTAGGTAGCCTAGGGTGTCACAGAGAAGTCGTTAGAAATATGTGCGACTTTTTTTTTTTAAATTACTCTTCTTGTAATCGTATGAGTCCCTGGCGCGTGAGGAAGGGGAGAGAAGGCAGGGAGCGGGTGGGCGGGCTGGCAGCCTGCGATCCGGGAGGAGCTCCCTTGGGCAGCGAGACGGCGCCGGGTCCCTGAATTAGACAGAGGCGAAGAGAGTGGCTCCGTGATCAAGTGCGCGCCGGCAGCCACGCAGGCGGGAGAGCGCGCAAACCCGGGGATTTGCAGTGGCACTCTCCTGTAGCGAATGCAAGTAAAACAGGCGGCTGAGGACGCGCGGCGGATTAGAACAATATTTGCCCAACATGACGCAGAATACTGAGGAGAGCCGAGTGCCGGTCGCTAAAGAGGCTCTTGAATATAAAGTTGGGCGCTCGAGAGCTCTTGAGCGCTAATGGCATATCCCGCCACGGAGACCGAGTGACTCTGACTTTGCGACGCACGATTTCTGATTAAATCCGAGGGTGGCTTCAGACACCGACTTTTACAAAGAGAGTGGGGGGACCGGGAGAACGAGGGAGGGGGCGGTAGGAACGGCCCAGCAGCGGAGCCTCTTCTCGCCTCCTCCCTTTCAATTACAGTCAGCTCCCTCCACTCCCGCGGCTGTGAAATCGTTCTAATCTTCCAGATCTCCGCAGCCGCTGAGTCCCCAAATTGGGGGGATCGAGGCCGGATTAGTGCTCTGGGTGTCCCCTCAATCTTCTGTGAGGAAATTGTGTAGACTTTGCATTAAGGCGACCAGGGTGTTCTCCCCTCCCCAGCACACACCAGGGATGCCTGTCTTCCCGGTTCCCAAAGTCACCCCCACCCGGGGGAACTGTGTCCCATCTGTCTACCAGCCTCGCAGAGCCTGCAGGCACTGTTCATGGATTTGTGAGGCCAAGTCAACTATTTAATTTAGGAGCTTTGGGGCAGTGGTGTCCTAAAATTGTCCCAAAACGAAATTAGGACTTTGAGGGTGGTTAGAAGCAAGGGGAGTCACCCAAGGGACAGCCAGGTGCCCTTGGAGGCAGCAGCCAACAGCATATGTCACCCGTCCCTCGGCTGTGTCTCAGCTGGTCCCTGGGACAGTTCCACTGCTCTAGCCAGAGCTGTAAATGTAGTAATCAGCCAGGCCTTTCTAGCCCCCAACAAACTGGATCATTCATGACTACCAGGAGTGTAGAACTGAGCAGATGAGCCACATCACACCCGTTATTGGACTCTCCAAGACGCAGGCAGGCCTGCAGCCCAAGCTTCGGCCTGAGGGACAGAGGGTCATTGGTCCCAAGATCTCTAAGGCTCTACCAGCCTGGTGGCTCTGAGGTCTCACCTTCGTCTCTCTCCCTCCCCTTCTTAGCAGCATTCGAATCCCCCAGGTGTGTCCTCATCCCTCATAGTGTGGAAGGAGTTGGGGCACACAGCATCTGGGGAGACTCTTGCAGCTGTGACTCCTCTATCCATCTCTGCAGGAGATTTCCTAGATTTATGACAGTTGTTTCTCAAACTACCTACCTACCGAAGCCCCAGTGTGAGGACCACCGGGATCGTTGTCTGAGGTCTTGGGGCTCAAACTAACAAAACTGGAGTCAGGGAGTGCACTCAGTGTCTGCTCTCCATCCTCACCCTGCACCTCTCTCCTTCTGCATCTCCCCTCCCTTCTCCAGTGTCCACCCCGCTTGGCCAAGGCCGGGTCAATCAGCTGGGAGGGGTCTTCATCAATGGGCGACCCCTGCCTAACCACATCCGCCACAAGATAGTGGAGATGGCCCACCATGGCATCCGGCCCTGTGTCATCTCCCGACAGCTGCGTGTCTCCCACGGCTGCGTCTCCAAGATTCTTTGCCGCTACCAGGAGACCGGGTCCATCCGGCCTGGGGCCATCGGCGGCAGCAAGCCCAGAGTGAGTGTCTTTGCTACAGAGGCTGGCAGCTGGCTTCCTATGGTCAGGGGCTCTTGGTTGTGGCCCCTCTTACTAACTCATAGCACCAGGCTGTAGGAAAGTACAGCTGGAGGGTGTCTTCTACTCCCAGATATCCTCCCATTGTTTTCCTATTATTTGAATTTCTCAGAGAAGGAGCTAAGTGAGGTCTAGGTTGTCCAAGACCTTGAGGCCAATGAGCCATTCCTGGACTGTCCCCACATTTGCCTCAACCCCTGTCACCTTCCAAGACCAGAAAACATCTTCTCTCAGTCTTTCCTGAGATAATGACGGGGACCCTGGGGGTCCTAATTAGAGTTTTTTTATTGCCTATCCGTGTTCCACCCCGCCCCACCTGGCCAGACCCCCAGCTGCCTTCCTAGGAGCCAGGAACCGGTTTCTTGAAAGGATAAAGCCAATCTCTTGGGGGATGGGGGGACACATGGCAACCAGAACCACCAGCCTGGTCTGGGGCTCTTAAGAGGTGATATTAAAAGTATTTCCCTCCCCCATCCCATTTTTCCACTCCTACTCTCCCATCTCCACCTCTGAAGCAGGTGGCGACTCCGGATGTAGAGAAAAAGATTGAGGAGTACAAGAGGGAAAACCCGGGCATGTTCAGCTGGGAGATCCGGGACAGGCTGCTGAAGGACGGGCACTGTGACCGAAGCACTGTGCCCTCAGGTGAGAAGGCAGCTGAGCCGGCAGAGCTGGCCCAGAGTGTGGCCAGGGCTCCAGTGTGGAGGGCTGGAGGTGGGAGAGAGGGGAGGGGAGATGATGGTTGACTGGGAACTTACTGAGAAGTTGGGAGGAAAGGAGTACAGAAAGGCAGAGTTAAGGCATAGGAGTAAATCAAAACAGAATGGAATAAGATGGAAAGAAGGAATAGGGAAAGAAAAAAGTTAAGAAAGAGGAGAGAGAAAGAAGAAAGGGAGGAAGAAGGAAGGAAGGAAGGAAGGAAGGAAGGAGGGAAAGCAGGCAGGCAGGCAGGCAGGCGGGCAGGCAGGAATGGGCAAAAAGTTAACCTAGAAAGTTGGATGATAAGAGAGCCCCCCTGGAGGCTTTTTCGGAGAAAATGGCTTCAATAGATGGATCTGTCCTAGGAGGGTGGATGCCCATGGGCTTCCCTGGACCACCGTCTCAGAGTTATCATTTCTGCTGTCGCCAACACCAGCCATTTGAGTCCTAAATTTGGAGGTCCCAAACCATACTGCCTGTGAGAGAGAAAGTGATCTGTTGTGTGTGTGTGTGTGTTTGTACATGTGCATTCAGGCACGCGGGGCCAGAATGCACACCTGAGTGTGGGAGTGGCAGCAGGAGCTGGAGAGACTCCAGGGAGGCCCTGGGACCTCTCAGGGGTGTGGGTGGAAGCGCACCTAGGCAGGTGTTAGTGTAAGGCACAAATGCATGCAAGCATCTGCATAGGAATGCACAGTCTAACCACCCTGTGAGTGCCCGGGGTGTGAGTCAGGCTTCTCCAAGTGGATGCTGGTTATGGAGTACGTGTCAATGCCTAAATGTCTGTGTGTGGAAGAGGGATGAATGGATATCTGTAAGGAAGCAGGGGGCTTCCTGACTTTCTCGCAGGGGCCCAGGCCAGCGCTCGCTCCTCTGCTCCAACAACTTATACTTGCTCTTTTGCCTTTGAATTTCTGAGGTTTAGTGAGTTCGATTAGCCGCGTGCTCAGAATCAAGTTCGGGAAGAAAGAGGAGGAGGATGAAGCGGACAAGAAGGAGGACGATGGCGAAAAGAAGGCCAAACACAGCATCGACGGCATCCTGGGCGACAAAGGTAGGGAACTTCCCTGGGCTGCGAGGCCCCAGCCCGGGTTTTCCCACGCTCCGGTGTGCGGGCCAGTGGTTCGCTCCCGCCGCCGGAGCAGGCGACCAGAACTCCAGCGGGGAAACTCTCAGGCTGCGGGGCAGCTGGGAGCTGCTCAGGCTTTGCCGACAGCGCCCCCTCGGTGCGCACCCAGGATGCCGGCTAGATGCGAAGCCCGCGCCTTCTTTGCGCTATGGAGGCCGGGCGCGGACGGCCTGTGAGTCCCGGGAGAGCCCGGCTGCGGGGCCGCGCGCCTGGTCTACCCCAGTACTGCGGGGAGTGCGTCCTCCCTGGCTGGCGTTTTGGCTGCTACTCTCGGCGTCGATCAATTATTTATAGGAAACTTGGGCAAGGGGGCGGGGGACGGGAGGGAGGGAGAGAGGAAGGAGGAGCAGGCCCGCGGCTCCCTAAATGAATTTGTTAACCAGACCCGCACACGCTCTCTAAACGGTCCCTTGAAACCCCGCCTGACAGTTGACTGACCGCTGCAATCAATAAAAATTAGCCAGGGCCGCCGCCTGACTCAGCCCCGCGTTGCCAGGGCGGACTGGGGGCCAGAGAGTGCCTTCCTCTGTGGCGTGCGCCGGCAGGGCTGGGAGTGGAGGCCAAGTTCCCAGATGCCCAGGGTCGGAGGATCGCAGTGGGGGAGAGACTCAGGCTCCACACACCCTCTCCCCATTCTTAGCACGGCTTCCGCGGGCAGGCTGGGGTCTGAGCCCTGCGCCATGCTTTTTCTCAGGATCAGCTAAGGAGGGCGTTTAGTTTTCAAGCGCCCGCAAGCCCGGGAAAGGGGATTGTGCTTTTGTTTCTTGACGGGAGGAAGTTTCGAGAGAAGGAAGGGAAAGTTCTTTCCTCCTCATTAAACCCTCCCCTTCCTCGCTGCCCTCATAATTCCCCTCCTAAGTCTCTTTGAGACTTGGTAAGTGCACGTTAAGGGGCGACAGGGAGAGAAACAGAAATGGAAGACCCAGAGTCACAAAGACTGACAGTTAAAAGAAAAGGCCCCAAACACACACGCGGGGAGGCGGCAGGGTGAGGGAATCGGAAAGACAGTGGCCATGGGAACCCGCAGACTGGTGGCTTTGGAAAAAGTGGCGAGTGCCCTGGAACCTGAAAGCTTGCAAAGAGCCTGTGTTGTTTCAGTCTCCCTTCAGAGGTTTCTCCTGGCACCCCTCTCCTCACGACCCCAGCACTCCTAGCCTAGGTCTCTCTCCAGTTCTCAGAAGACCCTCCCAACCTTGAAGATGAACTTCACAGACAAAGCCGGCTTACTAAGACAACTCCCATCTACGCCCAGCCCCCACAGGCGTGGTCCGAGGAGGAAGGATGGGGGGCCGGGCAGCCCCGTGTGAGAGCGGCCTGGAGCGAAGGGAAGGGGCGGGCTATTGACACACAGGGCCCCTAGTGATGCCGCAGTCCCGCCCGGGACAAAAGGGCGAGGGAAGAAAGGGAGCGAGCTGTGCCGGGCGCCCGGCTGTGCCCGGCCTGACCGAGGGGCCACGGGTCTGCGGCGGGAGGCAGCCCTGCACTGCCAAGCGGTCCTTGGCTAGGCCAGTCGTCCCAGAGCCCTGGGACACCTGCCGGGGGACCCAGTCCTTATTTCAGTTCCCATTGGAAGGAGACTAGATGGACTTTTTGTGGGCTGTGGAGGGGAGGCATAGAACTTGAATAATCTTTCCTGGACAAATAATCTTTCCTGCACAACAGACAACTCTTCTGAGAGTTATCCCAGGGAGAAGCAGAGGAGGTTTGGTTTTCCTTGGAGAGACTTTAAGTGTGTTTGCACGCAGGGAGTATATCCAGTTCAATCTGCGAGGAAGCACAAATAGGTAAATTTCCTCTGAGAAAAAAGGGAAGGGAAGGAAAGGAAGAGGATGGAAAGATCGTGAGGTTTGGAGGATTCCTCTGATTCCAGGGAATGCGGGGCGTTCCATGCTGGCCTGGGCTCACCACACCAGCTAACAAGCCACTTCGCTGGATAGAGGTTTTCCCTGCAGCAGAACCAGGAAGAACCACGTCTCCAAGGGTTTAAAGTGGAGCCTGTGCCAGATGGGGGAGGCTGAGGACACAGGTGCTAAGTCTAGAGGAGCTGAAGAAATGAAATGATCTTATGCAGTGAGCCTGGTCTCCAGAAAGTCCCGCAGTTTTTGCGTGACGGTGGGTGCACTGAGTGCGCTGATTGTGCATTGAATGGCTGTGTAAGCGCAAGCATTTCTTGGTGTGACTGTTTACCCACGGGCCTTCGGATCTGAATGCTGTAGGCCATATATCTGTGCAAATAGGATTCAGCATAGGTGTGCAGGGAGTGTGTAGATGGGTGTGAATGGGCAATATGATGGTGCAGATGAGAGAGGGCCATCTATCCATCTGTGAGCAAATTGTATCCGTTTCCTATTTGAGTTCCTGGGCTGGTCGGCAGGCACCCCTGTGAACCCCTCATCTCTCTCCCAGGCCCCAGACATCAGTTTCATGGCCAAGTTAAAGGTGAAAAGACCTTCCAATCTCCATCCGAGTCATCCAGGTAGGGAGAGGCAGAGATGCCCCATGGCCAGAGCAGGGGGAGTTGTGCACTCCCACAACTTTGTTTTGGCTTCTTGCTCTTGAAAAATGCTTTCTCTGGGGGAGTTGCCCCTCTCATGGTAGGGAGTCACCAAAGAAGGGGTTTAAGAGCTCTCCTCTTTAAGCACTAAAGAGAGATCCCTCCCTGAGTCCGTTTTTTCCTATCGTCCGCTTGGCATTTAATAATGTTAAGACTTATTAGAGCTGGTAATGAAAACTGGGACTGCTGAATAGGAAACTGTGTTGGAGAGGGGTGTAATAGCTTCCAGGCATGGTAAGAAACTATTTATCCGCAATCAGTTCTCACTCTCAGAGTTTGAAGCACAAACGTTAAGTTGAAGGGTTTTAAAGCAGATTAAATTGAGCTTTTATTTCTGTGCACTTTCATCTCTGAACAGCTCACTCCTGCTCCCCTTGGGCTGATATTCATGAGGCTGTTCATATTTTTTTTTTTTTTTTTGCTCTTATCCTTGTTAAGACTGAGTTATTAGGATTGTTGGTTGTGAGTATTCTCAGACCGTTGCCGATAGGTGCTTGCCCCAGCCAAGCTCGGCTCACCTGGAGAGGGAAGTGGACAGTTCCTTGCCCCTATGCACTTAGACTCCCTCCTCTTCACCCCTTTCTCCGAGGATCAGGGGATAGACAGGCCAGGGACCCAACAGGGAGGGGATTTGAGGAGAGAAGAGAAAGGAAAAGATTTTCATAGAATCTGAGCTCAGAGAGATTCTTGTGGGGAATTTGATAGGGGTTTGCAATGGGTCAAACCGTTCCTCAGTGGGAGCTGAGGGAGTGAGTGTGAAGAAATAAGCAATAATATAAACAACAATAACAGCAGTGACAAACAATAAGAACACCAAAGCCGCATGCATCTGACAGTGCACCAGTTTAAGCCAAAACTGATCAGATCGGACCAGGGTCTCCACTTTGTTCTTTAGGATGGAAAGGCCAATGAGGTTACAATTAATATGAAATATAGGGAAAAGTTACCAGATTAGAAAAAAGAAGTAGTAGTAGTGGAGGCAGCATTTTTCTCTGGGGTACGGGGCCGGGGGGAAACCTGGGGGTGTCAAAGTCCAGGTGGAGAATTTGCAGACTTCCTGGGTGTGAAAGACCATCTGAGGTGGGGGGAGGATTGGCGAGGACAGCGAGTGAGGCAGATTTGTTTCTCTTTGCATTTTTCCTTTATTTATTTTTAAGGCAGCAAACTTACAGGTGTGGAGAGGGAAATGACGGGGAAGGATCGGAAAGGAGGGGAGAGCCCGGAGTGTCGGTTTTAGACACTTGTAAAAGGAGGTGGGAAACAATTTAATTTGGCAGCAGCGATAGCTGCTAATGCGGTTTTCGGTCGTTTGCTACACTGGAGGAAGCTGTTTTGATTGTGTGTACAAGGACCTGCCAAATTTAATTAGGCTCCGGGGGAGCTAGTGAATAGGGGAAGGGGGGCACGGCTCCCCTCAGCCCACACCATTTTTTCGGCTTCACACCTGGAAGGGACATTGTTTACGGGATCTTCGAGAACCAGGAAGGGGCGGGGGCGGAGAGGGACAGGAGCCTTGGAAGAGGGGGCGAGGGAGGGGACGAGGATAGTCTATTTATCACGAAACAATCTGCATTGATTTAAACCAACAAGTTCCCTCCTCTGTAAATGTGTGTTTAGAGAAAGGTAATTGACACTCCACCAAATCAAAGGATTACCCCGGGTTGGCAATCTAATCAAACAGAGTCCAGGCGGGATTTGAAGCTGTTCAGAGTGGGATCAGCTTCGCATAATGGGGGCTCGGAGGAAGATGGGAGGGTGTCAGGCAATTCCCGGCTTTAGGCAGCGCTCGGCGGTGGATATCCAGTGCGACCAGAGGGAGAGAGGGAGGGGGCGCGGGAGGGGGCGCGGGAGGGGCGCGCCGGGCCGGGGGCTGGGGGGGATGGGGCGAGCGGAGAGGGGCAAGCGGAGCTGGGAACGTCCCGGCGGAGGGGGCTCCCCGCGGAGGGGGCTCCCGGCGAGGGGCCGAGCCCACACTGGGCTGACAAGGCTCCCCTTTTCTTCCCTCCATCCCCCCAACCGAAGAAGAGAGACGGGGGAGGCGGGAGCGGAGACTAACGAGAAACAACAATGAGGAGATAACTATTACAAAGGCAAACACTGGCGCTCGCGCGCTCGCAGCCCCAGAACCCGCGGTAAATAAACAAAGTCTGCAAACTGTTTGCTAGATAAACTCGTGCCTAAATTGAGTGTGACGGGCAAGGAGAGAAGAGACAGAAGGAGATAAGGTTGGAGGGGGATGAACGAGCATAATCTAATAGAAGACGTTTAGAAAACAAACTTTAAACAAGGGAGAACAGGCGAGCGGAGGGCAATTATCCGCCCCAGAGAGCGGGGAAGCCGTCGGAGGTCTAAGAAGGGGTGGAAGGGAGGGGACTGGGAGCTGCGGAAGAGCTGAGTGTTGGGGGGTGCCTTTGGGACTCCGTGGGGAGCCAAGAGGGGCTCCCCAGGGCCCGCAAGAAAAGAGGCTCTGTTCCCGGATTGAGTGAGGTTCCCGTGCTCAGCCGGTCTTGGAACGCAGGCACGTCTAAACCGGGTGGGGTCCCCCGCTGCGAGGGCGTGCGGGTTTTGTGTTCCCCTCGGGGCACGCACCGCCACACCTGTTTCAAGACGTTTGTACCTAAAAGACTAGTGTGCACGGCGCAGCGGTTAAAGGAATTAGATATTTACCAGTTTGAAATAAGCCTGGCTAAGAAGAAGAGAGAAGAGAGAGACATTGAAAAGATGAGGCTGGGGGAAGACTTCAAACGAATTCATCATTTGGAATGGTGGAGGGGAGATTTACCAGACAGTATTGGGAAGTTATTTAGATATTAATAACACATTTTCCTGAGGCGCGACCACAGCAGCCATCTGCGCTGCTCTCGGAGCTATTTGGCTGGGTAAAATATGGGCGTCTCAAATGTTGGGAAGAGATAACGCAATCAGGCTAACCCCGGTCCTAAGACTGCATCGCAGCGTTAAACCCGGATTAACCTCCCCCCCCAACTCCCGCGGCCCCCTCCCCTTTCACAGCTTTCCAAATTTTCAGTGGAATTTACATGGAAGGATTTAAAAGCACATATAACAGTAGCCTTAAAGCAGTAAGGTGATTATTTGGGCTTTTTTTTTTTTTAAAGAATGTCTTTCTGAAAATGATAGTTGTCACACATTACATTATATATAAATAATATTATATAAAAACATATTTTTATATAGGCAAAGAGGGCTGAGCAAATGAGATTTCCTTCCAGGTTACCTCTTTGGAATTTCTATTTGCCATCATTCTATCATCATCAATAAAGTTGATGAGGCTTCATTCTGTACTGTGGGGCAAGAGCGCCTAAGGATATAAACATGTAATGTACAAGGTTCTGGCCGTGGCCCTGGAAGCTCATAGTCTAAGACTAGACAGAACTCACACCCCTGAAAAGACAATGCCTGGTTGAGGGAAGGGTTCCTGCACAGAGGAGAGACCCCCAAAGAAAGGTTCTCTAGAGGCTCTGGGGCCTTGAAGGCCATGACTAAGAGGGGCGCACGTTCCAGAAATTCCAGAAAAATAGCTCTTCTCTCCCTCCCATTGCAGACTAAAGGGGTAATTAGGAAACTCAGGATGAGGGTAAGAGGCACTTGGAAGATTAGGATGCCCCCCTCAGTTTTTGCTGTCCGGGGCCTTCCCTCTTCTTTTCCCCTTCCCCCAACTCTGATTGAAAGAGGAAAAGGTGGAAATGGGGTCAGCGCTTTCTGACCTGCTCTGGAGCGATTGGCCCCGGCTGGGGTCGGGCAGGGAGAGGGAGGGAGGGAACTCGCCTTCCCAAATCGAATCAAGGCAGAACGGTGACCTAAGGGGGAAACTTCGCCATTAGTAGATAGATCTCTCCAAAACTTCAAACGAAGTGGGGTGGGGGAGAGGTGAGGCAGGGAAAGAGTCCAGAGAGAGCGCAGGGGGAACTACCAGCATGCGAAGGGGAGGGGCCTGGAGGAGGAAGAGATGGGGTCGAGGGCAAAGGGGAGGCGGGGGCCAAAGGAAGGGGTGTGGGGAAGGGGATGCGAAGGGAGGGGGTCGGCTGCACTTGGAACTTCAACCCCCGGGAGAGGAAAAGCGTCTGCGGGTCGCTGCAGCCTCGGGAGGGGTGAAGGGAAGTTGTGTGCGCCCCAAGTCCAGCTCAAAAGAGGCCCCGAGGACATTCCAGGGCGCCTTAGGCACGCGTGCCAGGCCCCCGGTTTGGCAGCCGAGCTGAGCGAGGGTGGATTGCGAGGGGCACTGGGGCTGCCGCGGGGCTCTGCGTGTCGGCTGCCAGTGAATTGGCCGATTTCCCCAGTCTGAGGGTCAGCGAATGGACCTTTCCATGGCTTGGTCGCCCTGGTCCTGGAGGTGCGCTGGGCCCGAGCTCCGGTGGAGACCAAGGGAGGGGTGGGGAGAGGCAGCGGAGACAGAGAGCCACAGAGGACGAGAGAGCTAGAAAATTCAGAGTGAGAAAGTCTGAGCGCAGCAGGAGAATCTTGCGTACAGTTTGAGGACGCTGGAAAATGCGGAGGGGCAGAGGGAGGCGCCGAGCAGCAGGAAGAAAGACAAAGAGATGCAGAGTCACCGAGAGACTGGCCCTGGGAATGGCGGATCAGGAGAGCCAGCGGGACCTAGAGACGCAGCCCGCGGGAGAGCATGGGCAGAGAGGGCGAACGCTCAAAGCCGGGCAGCAGCGAGGGGAAGACGGGAGGCGGGCGAGCCGCGGCCGCCCTTTTGATCCTTCGTGTCTTCCCCTTATCAGAAGCGCTTTCGGTGACATCGGCACAAAGGCAGTTCATCATATTACAGCACATCCTGGCGGCTCGCTGCGATCCTGCCGCTTAATTAGAGGCGAGCGAGCTGGGCCGGCGGGGCGGGAGGGAGGCCGACCCCGAGGCGGGGACCCGGGTTCCGCGCTCCAACCCGGGGCGCTGGGCAGGGGCCAGCCCGCGTGCCTGGTGGTGTTGGGACGTGGAGCGAGGGGGAAGCCGGGAACTGCATTCAGAGCGTCGCTAAATTAACAGGCCGGCCCGGACTTCACTGCCCGAAGAGTGAAGCTCGCCGCCTTCCAATTTAGCCGCCGCCCCTTCTAAGTTCTCGGCTTTGGGAAGGGATTGCGCTCCGGCCACTTTCCCCGCTTCCAGGCTGCGAACGCTGCGGACTGCAGGGCGAGTAAGGGGGAGGTAACCCAGTGCGAGCTGAAGGCTCAGTACAACTCCGGGTCCAGGTTTCACCCACCAGCCCCCCGCGGTTGTGTTCCTTCCCCTCCTCCGACCGCCTTGCTCTCCATCCGAACCCAGGTGTGAGAGGCTGGAGCAATCTGAGAGGGTCAAAGTGCATCGTGGTCGAGGTTCTACTGTCCATGCCGTTCGCAACTCACTAGTGATATCACCCTAGACAACCCATTCAACCTCTATGGGCCTCAGTTTCCTTCCATGAAAAAGGAGAATTAGCTAAGACAAATGTTGTTATCCTTTTAGGGGATCCTGGATCCCTTTAAGAATAGGCTAAAACCGAAAAAATAATTTTAAAACCTTGTCATTTACATACTTATATACTTTCATACAGGCAGAATTTTTCATCTAGTATAAAGGGGTCTTTGGGGCTTCCAGAGGCCACACCCCATTCAGAACCTCAGATCTGCGTGCTTCCTGATGACTCCAGTATTCTCCAGGGAGCTTCTGATTCCAGCATCAGGAAGCTCAAAATGAGGGGATGGGGAGGAGGGGCACTGAGATCCTGCTCTTGGTCTGGTCCTTGCTGCTTCCTCCCCTCTCCAAAACAGAGCGGAGAGCTTCTCCTCCACCCCACTTGGTTACTGGAAGGGTCCTTTGGGAAGTGTTCATATGCTGATATAAGCACGTGTGCTATGCTCCCCCTTTTACCTATACCACCCAAAAGAGAAATTTTCCTCTGGAGTGTATGTGTGTGAATGTCTTCATTTATTCTGCAAAAATCTTTTGGGCACCTACCAGGTGCCAGGCGTTGTGTTAAGTGACCTCAAGAAGGTCCCTGCCCTCATGGAGTTCTGAGCCAGGCGGTGGAGACAGAAAATAAACAAGCCCGCAAATAAACAGATGTGTCTCGTGTATGTGTTTGTTTTGTGTTTACCTGGATATCTTTGTGGGCTTCCCTCTTCGCAAGACTGTCTTGTGTCTGGGTGTTTGTGAATGGTGTGTGTGTGTGCGCGCGCGTGCGTGCGCAAGACAGCAGGGTGTGTTTGCGGGGCTGTGGCTGAATTTGGCAGGCAGCCCCCAAGCTGACCTCTGGAGTGGCCCGCGTCGGCGGGCTGGGCCTTGCTTCGCCACGGGTTCCAGGGAGAGGCGGAGGGAGGAGCGGCTGGGCTGCGGAGCCTCTTGCCTTCACTGCACTCTTTGTCTGACACCACGAAAAGACCGAAGATCAAAGAGGCCCCCGGGCGGGACAGAAAAAGGGGTGGGGCGGCGGGCGTGATAAGTAGCTCGGAAAACTCCACCCTAAACTTTTCTGGGTCCTTTCCATGGGACCCAGACCCTACAGAACCTCACCCAAGTGGGCGAGTGGGCGGCTGGCGATGGGTTCTCTACAGTCCCAAGCCTCAGCGAGGGCGACAGGTGGAGAGGGACAGCTACGGCTGCGGGCTCCAATTCAGGCCGAGGTCTTTAGGTGACTGGAGAAGGTGGAGACAGAGCAACATTCAGAAGTTTTGTGAGGTGTGTGTGTGTTTGTGCGGTGTGTTCTGAACACTTTTGCAGGGAGATTGTGAGTCTGGATCAAGCCTCCTGGTTTCCTGAAACTTGTCTTAAAGTCTGCTCTGGCTTTACCTGGGCTGCAGACTTGGGAACTGGAAGGAGTCAGGAGGAGTCCTAAGGAAGCTTCTGGGACCTCTTGTTCCCAGTGGAAGCCTGCAGAAGCGCCTCCGTCTCCCGCACTTTCCTGTAACCACAGCCCTAACTCAGGAAGCTGGTCTCTAAGCCACCTGGCAAGGCGCTTTCCCCCCACCTCCCGCGGTCCTCACCCTGCAGCTCTCCTTTCCGCCTGGACTTCTTGAGTTCAAATTCACCCTTCCGAGGGTCTAAAAATATGGTAGAAAAATAAAGTCCAATGTGGGGGGATATGCCCCATCCTCCATTCTCCTCCCTCCCGCTGTCTGCAAATGCCAAAATTCAAAATGCCCACCCCTTCTACATTTTCCATGGGGGAAGATTCTGAATGATTGCAGAATCCCAGCATGTCCGGGATTTGTCGGAGGTCCTCGGAGTGAACCCTAAGAAAAGAGGCCTTGAAACTTTCTTTAATAAGTGGGGCTGAACCTCCCTCTCTCTTCAAATTAGGTTCTGGTTGGGACTTTTTCTCTGGTGGCCTGGTGGCCCGTACAGGGGACACGGAGAGGTTTGCCCAGAGCTGCCTGTTACAGGCGATTACTGCTGTAAATGGTCCCCTTTGCGTCGACCCTCTTCCCCAAAAACCCGGTCTTTTCCGTCTCGGCGGTGCCTGAGCCTCAGTTTCCCTATCTGATTAGTGAGGATAAGAGCCGCTCCTGGCCTCCCCAGACAGCAGGAAATTAGGGCCGGGAAAGCGGTTTGGAAACTGGTCAGCGGGTGCAGGCGAGCAGAGGGTGGGAGGCGTCAGGAGTTCTTCCTCCTCCCCGGGTCGCCCCCTCCCCGCCGCCCTCTCGGCACAGTCCCCGCTCGCGCCTCAATGGCCACTTTAGAAATACAAACAACTTTAGAAATAAAGTAACCAAACCCCCGAAAGGGGCTTTGAAGGGGCGAATGCCTGGTGGCGCTTTACTATGGTGTGGGCCGAGGCCCCTGCCTAATCCCGCTTTCATTTCCACCGACGGCCGCGGGGGAAGCGCTCCCGACCTCCCGGCCCCTCAGGAGGCTGATTAGGCCACAAAGAGCCCCCATTATCCCGAGAAGAAAACCGGGGGGCGGCGCGGGGCGGCGCGGCGCGGGGGGAGCCGCCCGCCCGCGCCCGGGCTATTGACTTAGTGGATGAAGTCAAGAGCGGGCACGCTGGGAGCCCGGGGGTGGGGTGGGGGGGAGGGCTGGGGCCTTGGGCGGGGATCCCGGAGGTGGGGTGGGGGAAGGGCTGGAGGGGGAGGGGGGACCCGCGCGGGAAGGGGCGGGGGACGGAACAAAACAGAACGCACAAAACCCACAACAAAACCGAGCTCCGGGCGAGGGGAGCCGGGCCCTGGTGCAGGGCTTCGTCTGCTGAGCTTGGCTGGGTCAGCTGCCCGCGCCGGCCAGCGGAGGGGAGGGGGGCAAACGACCTGGGCCCCGCCGCCACTGCCGCCTGGGCTGAGTTGCTTACTTGGGACGGGGTGGTGGAGGAAAGGAGAAAGCTGCAGCCGTTGGATAGTCTGTCGCTAAGTGCTACATGGCTTGGGCTCACGGCTCTGTGGCTCAGGCTGTCTAGTCCTCCTCTGTGACCCCAGGGAGCTGGGTACAGAGGTCTCCAGAAGTCACTCCCGCTGTGGCAGCCTGCGAATCTGTGATCACAGCTATAGAGGATGCTGTAGAGGAGATGCCTGAATTGGGGGGGATGGGGCAGGGAGAGGAGAAGGAGGCAGGAGATTGAAGGAGAAAGAGGAGGACCCTGGATTCTGAAAGATCTGGGTAACTTTGAGTGAAGCATTCTGAGAGCCTAGATGTCCTCTTCTGCAAAATGGGTCCATGGACACAACCTCAAAGTAGGCTAGGAAACGTAAATGCTATAATTACATGAAGTACAGGGCAAACTGGGAGGCTGGAGAAATATCACTCCCCCATCCTCTCCTGCCTCCTCATTTCCTGCAAGACTTCTTTCAGTCACTCCCCTGTGACTGGAGAAATAATAGGGGCCTTGGAAGAAACGGGCTGTGAATCCATAAGTGATCACCAAATGTGGGCGCAGGTGGGGTGGGGGCAGGTGCTCAGCCAAGTGCAAATAAATAGTATCCCTCCCAATCTACAGTTCTAGACAGAAGAAATAGACCTGCTCTGTGGGCAGCTCCTCATTCAGCAGAAGGTCAAGAGAAGAAGGTGGAAACGCACAGAGCCAGTTCCTGGAGCCCAGTAGACACTGTTCTGTGTGTGGACGGACTTCCCTCCCCTGATGGTTTCTGTCCCCACAGGCGGAGGCTGGGCAGCCTTGACTGACAGGATAGGAAGGTGTGGGTGAGTGCTCTGGCTTGAGGAGATGGTGAAAACATCCTCCAGGTATAAAGGAGGCAGGTGAGGGTATGTGACACAGGCTCCCACCTGACTGGCCCAGTTACCTCCCTTCCCCAACCAGAGCTGTTTTCCCCACCCCCAGCCATCTCCCAGAAACGGGCTCTGACTCCAATGATTTGGAAGTTCTTTGAAGGCAATGTCACTCTTCATCCATTCACTCTACTACTTTATTTTTGTCTTTTTTTTTTTTTTTTTTTTTTGAGTCTGGGTCTTGCTCTGTCACTTAGGCTGGAATGCAGTGGTGTGATCACTGCTCAGTGTAGCCACAACCTCCCAGGCTCAAGCGATTCTCCCACCTCTGCCTCCCAAGTAGCTGGGACTACAGGCACGCACCACCACACCTGGCTAGTTTTTGTGTCTTTTTGTAGAAACAGGATTTTGCCATGTTGCCCGGGCTGGTCTGGAGCTCTTGGACTCAAGCGATCCTCCCACCTTGGCCTCCCAAAGTACTGGGATTATAGTGATGAGCCACCATGCCCAGCCATTCCACTACTATTTATCAAGCCCTAGGTTGTGTGGGATGTGCTGGGGAGGATACCCCCCACTGCCGGTCCAGACTCATCAAAGGCTAAGTTAAGGAGTTAGGACTTATTCCAAGGGCAGCAGGGAGCCATGGAGGATATTTCAGTAGGAGAGTGATGGATTCACCGAGCCGAGAATGTACCAGAAGATGTGGAGATACCAGCTAGGAGGTCAAGGCTGTGGGAAAGGAGCAGAGAGGTGCAGAGGGGCTGGAGAGCAGAGGATGCAAGGAGACATGGTTAGGAGAGGGCTGCCCCAGCTGGAGGTGGAAGAGGAGGAAAGCAGCCCATTCCCAGACTCCCACCACTGACGCCCAGGGGTACTGAGCCTGTGACTGGCTGCTAGGTTCATTCAAGGGAACTTGGAATTCCTCTGCAGGCTGAGATTACAAAGGGTGGAGTCAGACTCAAACAGGCCTTAGACGTCATCTGGCCATTTTACAGATGGCAAAGCTGAGGTCCAGAGGGAGTGACATGAGTGAGGCCAGAGGAGGGAAAGGCCACTCTGGTCTGCTGGCAGTTATGTGCGGGTACAGGAGCAAAACGGACTGGTGGAAGCTTTGGTCTCAGGAATTAGGAAGTCATGGAATAAGGACAGCTGCGGGAATAAGGCCTTTCCCCATGCCGGCAGTTCATCGCCCTCCGTGTTTAATGTGACACATGCCTTAAAGTTCTGATTCACAGAGGGGGAGACTGAGGCACAGAGTGTTGATCAGCCCAAGGAAGTAAGGGGAAGAGGATCCCCTTCTAACAGGCTCTGCAGGACTCTGACACCTTTGCCCTAAGAAGCCTGAAGGGCAGCAAGAAGCTCCTCTTACCCCGTCTGGACAATTGCAGCCCCCATCCCCCTCCCCCGTTCTTCATAAACCCCAGATTCTCAGGTCCAGGGGAGACTGTGGTTCAAGCGATTGCCACACTCACCCCACCCCGCTACCACCCACACTCCCAGCACCCATAAGCACCTACTGGGATCTTGAGCCCTGCTAGATGCCACAAACTTGGCCTGCTGAAGGGTTGGTCTGTCCACCATCCTGGGAACAGTCCTTTCAACGGCAAGGAAAAATAAAGCCCAGAGGGAAAAGAATCACAGATTGTGGTTAGGGTTGGAATTCAGATCCTCATGTAAATGGCCCCATGCAGAGGCCCTAGCCTGAGCACTAACTGCTGTGTCATTCTGGAAGAGCTGCTTCATGTCTCTGGCCCCTGGTCCTTTTGTCTGAACAATGGCAAGGCAGGATCTGCCTAGTGGTTTTCAAACTGTGTTCCATGGAGTCTTGAGATTCTCAGCCTCAGGGCACATCCTTTGAGCTGTAATACTCTGGGCATGTGTTTAGTGGAGGTGAAGCAGTGAAAAACCAGCCTGGTTCCCCATGGATAGAGGAAACTCCAGGAAGGCAGGGCTTTGTCCTGGGAAAAGCAAGGACCACTTCCCATCCAAGGCTGCTCTGGAGGAGGGTGAGGGGAAGAAGCTCTGTATACTCCTGGAATCAGAGCCCTCGGGCTGTGGTTATTGGTCTTCAGAGATAAGGTGATAACTGCTTATCTGGTGACAAATGATTATCCTCCTCTTCTATTCCTCTGATTAGGGAACTTTCTCTCCTGGCTGGGAGGTCTCTTTGGAAGAAGGGCAGGGCTGGTCAAGAGACACTGACGTCTGCCTCTTCAGTCCCTGCCCGGCTTGCTGTGTGACCAGGAAGCAGTTACACACTCTGTGCTTCATTTTGGAGCCTGGTGGAGCAGCTGGCTTTCAATGCCATCCTGGGATGGTGCTGGAAGGAGGATTCAATGCAGCCTGTGAGGGATAGAAGGAGCAGGAGGGGTGAGGGCAGAGGACAGAGGGCTGTGCCCCAGAGTCACCCAGGTGCTTTCACAAGACATGCACACCTGGGTACTTTCTTGATTTGGGACATCTGAGCACAGTGGCTTTGGAGCAATCTGTCCCGATCATTCTGATGGCCTCCCCAGCAAGAGCCGCTGGTCTCATGCAACACCTTTTGTTATAGATGGAGAAACTGAAGCCCAGAGAAGGGAAGGGAATTGTTACCCGTTGCATAGCAAATGGAGAGGAGTCAGAAGAGAGACCCAGTCCCCAAACTATTACGCCAGGCACCATGAAGGCAACATTCTTCCAAAGTTGCTGGGTCCCTCAGCTTTTGTTATGGTCACCTGTCCCTACTGAGGGTCCCATCTGCCAGGGTACCATGCTGGGAACAATGGGGCTGGCCGGGCAAGACCTCTGCTCTGTCCTACCGTTCCCAACTCCTGCTTGTGCCATAGATGGTCTGCCAGACACTCACTGTCATCTCAGCTCTGGGCTCTGAGCCCTTATATCCACAGGCAGCTTCAGTGCACGGAAGGACCCCTGGACTTGGAATCAGTAAGACCCAGGTTCCTCCCCACTTCTGCCCCCACCATGTCCCCTGAGCTGTGGCTTCCCCTCTCTCAGCCTTAGTTTTCTCATCCAGGCAATGGGAGAAAATGAATTAAAACACAGAAAAGCTATGTGGCACATAGGAAGTACATGCTTAAAAGGAGATAAAAGACTTGAAAGTGATTTGTGTGAAATAGATGATCCCTAAAGATCTATATGCTGAGAATTTCCTAAGTCAAAAGCACATTGTTTCATCAGTGACTCTAAAATGTATATGCATATATTTTTATAGGTTTTTGAAAGATTTATTGCAAAAGTAATATGTACTTGCAAAATTTCACATCGTAAAAAAGTATATCAAATAAAAATTAAGAATCCTTCTCTATCCCTAACAACAGCTTTGTTGAGTTGGAATATAACTGTCTAGATTTATACAGTGATATCTAGATATGTCTCTCTATCTAGATCTACCTATCCATCTATCTGTTTAGATGCAGATATATATTTGAAGGAAAGTGGTGTCACATCAGCTTAACTTGGGGGCAATAGAGGCTTCAAGGGGTGACTGTGAATCCCCAGAATTAATTTATCAGTGGTGGGTATGAATCTGGAGAGAGATTCTGAGTGTTCCAGAGCTCAGGGTCCCCCAAAGGTTAAGCATCCTGAGTTGGAAGATTTGTAGTTGTTTGTCCTCTCAAAGCTCTGTCCCTCCCCCGCACCCTCCCTCCAGGCCTCACAGTGCCACCCCTCCCCCTCTCCCCTCCCCCTACCCCACCGCCTCCTCATGCACCTGCTGAGGCTTCCGGCCTCCGCTGCTTCAAAGAGGCAGGCTGGGCTTTACCTGCCTGCCTCGGAGAAAAGCAGCCTGGTTTGAAAGGGGAAGTGGCATTTCAGGCACTTAATTAGACCCGGGACAAGAATGGAAGCTGGCTCTCCGGTCAGGCCAGGGGGGATTGTTGGGGGATTAACACTCAGGTAAACCCATCAAGGCTCACCGACCCCCTGGCAGGAGGCAGCAAGAGAATCCCGGGCAGCAGCAGAAAGGCTGGGCCGGCTGGGCCCACAGCCTGGGAATCACATTCCAGAGTGGGGTAGTGGGGGTGTGCAGAGCCGATAGAGGGTGGGAGGGGAAGGGAGGGCCACTGGCTGCCTCCACTCTTAACCTCAACTGGCCCCCTTCTCGTCCCCGCCCCCCCCCCTTGCCCCAGGAAGGTAGAGTTACAACTACCATTTTATTCCTACAGCAAAATGTATTGAGAACCCACTATGTACCAGGCGCTATTCCTAGGAGCACAGCCGGCAATAGCGCGAGGTCCTGGCTGCACAGAGCTCACACACTGGGGGAAGAGCAGGTTCACCAATACGGAAAGGCTTTCAGAAGGTAGATAAGGGCTTGAAGAATATAAAGCATAATCGTGATAGAAAGGGACTGACAGAGGAGTGATGTTTATTACTAGTTGGGCTATCAGGGAGGCCTGCCACCAGAAGAGGTGATATTTGACCTGAAACTTGGGTGGAAGGAAAGAGGTAACCATTTATTCAAAACATCTACTACTTAGGACAATGGCCAGTTGAGAGCTGACTGCATACGTGTTAAGTGCTTTACATTAATGAATTAATCAGATCCTCCCAAGAATACCTCGAAGGAGAGATTATTAATTAAGAAGCCGATTTGTAGGTACAGAAATTGAGGCATACAGAGAGGTGCCTCAGCTCTTTGGGTCCAGATGGGCAGGGCCATCTCAATGGATGCCTGTGCCGTCTACCTGCCCACCTCTTGCTACGTGCCAGGAACTGAGCCAGGTGCTCTATACACCTCCCTTAACTCCCCAGCCCTGTGGGTATCTGTTTTCCCAATTTTGCAGATGAAAGCACAGCTCAGAGAGGTTTACTCCGTTGCTTGGAGTCACACAGCCAACAAGTGTAGAGCCAGTAATTGAATCTGGTACCACAAACTCTTCCTGCTGCAACAGCTACGCTTTTGCAGGCATTGACTTTGGAATACCCTCAGCTAATTCACAGGGTCCTTTGTCCCTGAGGAATGGCCTTCCCTGTCTCCTTCAGGGAAAGGGTTTCATCCTTCAGGGAAGATTCATCGAATCGGGATTTGCTGGGGTTTTTTTTATTTTTTTATTTTTACGAATGGGCTTCCTGGCCCGCATTTTGATTTGCGCTTGGGTTTATGAATTGAGGAATCACAGTCAGCCTTGGGAATTAGTTGCAAGATAAATATTGCAATCCTGGTTAAGGACTTAAGAATTGTCACTTGTGTGTGTATATTGTTGTTGTTGTTACTGTTATTGTTGTTGTTGTTGCAACGGGGCTGTGTACGCATGGTTACGGTGGGTCAAATGTGGGGAGTTAGGAAGTGGAGTTGGTTTGTGGTTAGACTTGGGGGAGGTGTTGCTTTCGGTTGTTGGTGTGCTAGTGGCTGTGTCCCTGTGATATGGAATGTACTGTCTGAGTGAGAATGTGTTCAGGGCTCTGTGGTTATGTGGATATGGGTGTGTAGCTGTTGATGACATGGATGGAGGGATGTATCTGGGTGTGTTTCTGCAGAACAAGTGATACCTGTACCATGTGACTTTGTCAGTTCCACCATGTCCAGGTGCAGGTCAGGGGTCTGTCCATGGCTCTGAACGTATCTGCCCCCATTTTACAGATAGGAAACCAAGACTTAGAGAGGGCAAGTCATCTGCTTGAAGTCATCTAGCTGAGAAGCGGCTGAGCCTGAAGGGAAACCAGGGCTGCCTTCAGAGTCCAGCCTCTTTTCCCTGCTCCCCAGGAAAGGTTTAAGTGACAACAAAAGGTTTAAATGCCAGCAAAAGGTTTAAACGCCAGCGTCGGTCACGGGGCCTGGCGGACGTGTGTGTGGTCACATGCATGTCCTCCTTCTCGTTCTGGTGTCTCAGCTCCTGCGCATTCCGTGGGCCCCCAGCCCAGCCCTGTCGCAGGAGAGCCTTTCTTTCTCAGGACTGCAAATACACCAAAGATGAACGCCGCCCGCAGCTGGCTGCAGCCCTGAACAATGGCAAGACCTAGGAAGTGAAGAAATTGCCCGAGGAGCACAGCAGCCCAGTCCAGAGAGGCAGTTTGCAGAGTCTGCCTGCTGGCTCTGGCTTGAGTGCAGTGAGCCCTCCCCTGACCCGCCAGCTCCACACTCCCGGCTGGAAGGATAAACAGTCTGTAAAGAAATTTTCCCTAGAAAGAACACTTCGCTCAAGTGCAGGTCCACTGCCTTAGACCGGTGATTAGGGGAGAGTTAAAGAAGGGGAGGGGTGTCCCCTCCCAGGGGGAAATATGCAATAAATAATCACAGGTGGGAGAGCATGAAGTGGAGGGGCTGGAATCCCAGCTGGATGCTGGACCCCGCTCCAACACCGTTCTCCAGAATGGATGACAAAATGCAACACAGTAAAACAAATCTGGTGCTCATGTGCAATGCCTTCCTCCTTCCTAAATCTCCACTCACCCACTTCTTCCCAGCGAGTGGCAAGGTGGCAGATGCCATCTGAGAACTACCTAGGGTAGCAGAGGAAAAAAACTACAACATCGGGTGGGCTGCAAGGTAGCTTGTACAAATTTGCCAGGCCGTAGTAATTAGAGATGAACAGAGCATGCTCATGTCCAGTTGGGAGGGAGCTCTGGAAAGCAAACCTGGAATTCTGGAGGATTTACCATGAGCCAGACACAGCTCCTTTAATCAGCACAGCCCTATGAACGTCACAGGTTTTACTAATCCCATTTTACAGATGAGGGAACTGAGGCTCAGTGAGGTAAAGTCACTTGCCTGAGATCACAGGGCTAAAGAAAGAGGCAAGGCATTTGAATCCAGGCCTCTCAGGCTTTGGACCTGGGGCCTCCTATCACCCCTGGGGTGGCAAGGGAGGAGCCGATCAAAGGAAGAACTAATCTTGCTTGGCACGTGCCTACAATGCCACCGTGATATTAGTTCCTGGGCCAGAACCATATATGCATTCCTTTAATTTGGGCATTATCATTATCGTTTAATTTTAACTCTGCTATTTTGTCTGGAGCTAGTCAGGTTTGCACAAACTCCTTCCCAATTCATCTCATTACTGCAAAAAATAAAGACTGTTATTTTCAATGAAGACAATGTGACTCCTTTCTAGCGGCCAGAAGCTGGTCTCCCTGGATTCCAGTTTCCACGGTCAGAAACAAGGGCTGTGGCCGGTCCCAGTCCATGACTACAGAGCTTAGAAATGCAGGTGGCACGTCCCCTCCATAGATGAAGCCACTTAATTACGACGCAATCAATATGCAAACAAGTGCCAAACTGGGTTTGAATCAAATTTCTCACTGGGGACTCAGTGGGGGAGGAAAGTCCAGCTGAAGGGGGCCAACCGGGATGAGTTGGCAGGGAGGGGGCTGCAGGATGAAGAGATGGGCTTCAGCTGGGACCCAGGCACCTGAGGGTTGCTCAGAGACCCTCCACAGTCCCCAGTGTCTGGCATGGGGCCCGGCTCCCATTGAGGGGAGCCGAGGCCTGTGGCTCAGGGCTGCAGTCGGCGGGAGGGTTTCCAGGCCTGTCAGCTGAAGTCTGGCGGCCTCCGCTAATTCATTTGACTCGGAAATCTCAACTTGACCAAGTTCCCCCTCCCTTCTTTAAAACAAACTCATTAAACTTGTCAACACTCATTAGGCCTGTAAAACATTGAACTACAGCCACTGGGGAGACTTGGAGAGGGTGTGTGTGTGTGTGTGTGTGTGTGTTTGTGTGTGTGTCTGGGAGTGTGTGCTCCAAAGCTGAACTAGGCCCTGGGAGACCCATCTCCGAGGCTTCGCAGGGGCAGAAGTCACATTCGTTTGTTCATCTACTTCCTTCCTTCCTGCATCTGTGTTTCATCAAAGGCAGAACAGCTTGGGGGTTTGCAGCATCAGACTTGAGCTGGAATCGGCCTTTACCCTCCTGGCACTCCAATGCAGCCCTCTCCTTAGCCTTGCCAGTGTATCAGTTTACCCCATCTGCGATATGGGTATTGTCATAACGGACCCATTTCACTGGGCTATTGGGAAAAATACATCTAAAGCACTTATAACAATGCCTGGTGCATTTTAAGAGTGCAATGACTGGTAGCTATTATTCTTGTTGCTGTGATTGATGATTTAAAATGTAAGAGGCAAGTCCGGGCGCAGTGGCTCACGCCTGTAACCCCAGCACTTTGGGAGGCCAAGACAGGTGGATCACTTGAGGTCAGGAGTTCGAGACCAGCCTGGACAACATGGTGAAGCCCTGTCTCTATTAAAAATAAAAAAAAAAAATTAGCCAGGTGAGGTGGTGTGCACCTGTAATCCCAGCTACTCGGGAGGCTGAGGCACAAGAATCGCTCGAACCTGGGAGGGCAGAGGTTGCGATGAGCTGAGATACCGCCACTGCACTGCAGCCTGGGTGACAGAGTGACACTGTCTCAAACAAATAAATAAATGAAATGTAAGAGGCGGCTTCATTTAGCACTTTGAAATTTGGATTTGGAAAGATTCAAGTTTGAATTTCAGCTTCCTGGTGTGAGACTCTAGATCATGGACCATTTCCCTGAGTTTCAGTTTCCCAAAGTAACATGAGTAAAATAAAATGCATGCAAAAAAAAAAAAAAAAGGGATAAGGAGGCGAGACATGGTGGCTCATGCCTGTAATACCAGCACTTTGGGAGGCTGAGGCAGGAGGATTGCGTGAGCCCAGGAGTTAGAGAGCAGCCTGGGGGACACGAACCCTCTCTCTACAAAAAAATCAAAAAATTAGCTGGGCATGGTGAGGCACGCCTGTGGTCACAGCTACTCGGGAGGCTGAGGAGGGAGGATTGCCTGAGCCTGGGAGGCCGAGGTTGCAGTGAGCCGTGATCACACCACTGCACTGCAGCCTTGATAACAGAGCAAAACCCTGTCTCAAAAAATAAAGAAAGAAAAAATAGGATCATGTCAAGAAGTGAGTTAACACATACGGAATCAAAACTAGTGTGGTGTCTGTTGCTGTAGGAATATCAGGAATGTCCTTTTTTCTTTATTTCCCTCCCTATTCAACCCACGACCCCACCTTACCAGGCAGCGCAGAATCAGGGGGACAGGTCGAGATCCCATTGTTTTGGCATGGAGCATGGGGGTGATCAGAGGCTACACCTTCTTATGACCTAATCCAAAAGTGAGGCAGATATGGGCTCCCAGGAGAGGGGCAGGGGATTGAAACTCTACCCCCAGCCTAAGGGTGGAGGTCCCTCTGATCTGAGAAGCAGAAGCCTCATGTGGAGAGGAAAAAGTGCTCAGAGGAGAAAAAACTGGCCCCATCGCCTCCACCTTCCGTGAAAAAACAAACAAACAAACAAACAAACAAAAACGCCGCAGTTTTTAAAAACTGCCTGATGGCAAAGAGACCAAATGACCCCAGATCTAGAAAGAGAAGCCAGAGGAAGGGTTCCTGGCTGCTCTTGCTTTCTGTCACACTTTCCTCCTGAGAAGCTCCTCTTCTCAGCTCGCACTCTCTGAGCTAGAGACCTGGTCTCCTCTGCCTCCTCCAGGCTGCCAGCAGAACCCAGCTCCACTAGGCTCAGGGACACTTAAAGGGAAGCAGAATTCAGGGGCCCGATGAATAGCGGTTTTGTCTGGGCTGCCTTTTAGGATCTGCGACTGCAGTGGTGGTGTGTTCTTTTTCCCTTTAAAGCGGGGTGTCTACAGGCTCTCTCTCTCTCTCTCTCTCCCCTTCCCCTTCTTATTGAGAATGCCCCCTAAAAAAAAAAAAAAGACGCCAGCCTTCTGCTATTTTTCTTCTCTCTCTGAAAATGAGAACATCAGCTATTGAAGCGGATTGATGAACTCTTCCCAAAAGTTTATTAAGGGAAGGTTAGACAAAGGCCCCAGGGCCCGCAGGCGACTGAGCAGTCAGTATATATACTGGGCCCTTTTGTCCCCCCAGGGCCGATGCATGAATACCTCTCAATGGCCCTCTTTAGAGTGACAAGATCAAGCCAGACAACGGCTTGTTAAAAGGAACTGCTAGCTGTTTCTCTTTTTCCAGCCCAAAGCTCCGTCCCCCACTTCTCCTGCATTAATGTACATCTGCAGCGGGAGGAATAATTGGCTGGAATTCTGTCGGTTTTGTGTGGGTTTTTCTTTTTTCTTAAATACACCCTTCCTCCTCCTCTTCCCTGCCCCCACCTGCCCCTCCCCACTCCTGCCCTCCCCCTCCCCCCACAAAGGTCCTGGAGCCATATGTTACTGAGCACATCCTGGCTGTGTCTTCGAGGGACCCCAGGGTGGGTATTTCTGGAAGACAGCAAGAGAAGGGGGTTCTGAAGCTTCTGTTCCTTCCAGTCCATGCTTATAATAATCACCCTGTTTCCGAACACTTACTGTGTAGCAGGGGCTGGACTAGGGACCCAGGTGTGCCATCACCTCTGCAGACTTTTTCATCAAGGTAGGTGTTATTGGCCCCCACATGATGGAAGGGAAAATGAGGCAAGAGAGAAGTAACTTTCTCAGGGAACCATCTGGGATGCAACTCTAGGCCTGGCCCACTCTTGGGGGCATGCCCTGATTTTCAGCTGCTGCATTCAGGACAGGGGTTAAAGCCAAAAGCAAATCTTAGCCCCAGTTCTATGGCAGGCTTCTGCCCGGCTGACTATGGCTCAGGCAGCTAGAGAGAATGTGTTGTGCAAGGAAGGTTTGCTGGTAGAAGCCTGACCCCAAGGACATGTGGCTGGGCAAGGTTGTAGGAGAGCTGGTTGGGGCTGACATTTCATAAACATGAAGTTGCCTTGGGAGAAACCTTTCTTCATTATCAATGCTAAGGGAACCCTTGCTCAAACAAGCCAGGGTTATGTAAAAATCCAAAATTTCCTTCATTTGAGCTGGAGAGTGTGTGTGCGTATGTGTGTGTGCATGCATGTATATGTGTGTGTGTGTTGTGTGTGTGCATGCATGTGTAATGTGTGCATGCCTGTATGTATATGTGTGTGCACATGTATTTGTGTGCATGCATGTGACTATGTGCACATGAGCACGTGTGTGACGTGTGTGTCTGTGTGTGTCTGTGTGTGTACTGCAGATTCACTGTCCTAGTGAGTTTTGTTCTGTGTTTCCAGCTCCTGCACCAGATTAGGACCTTCCTTGAGAGCAAGGACCAGTCAACTACATTTTATTCTGCTTTGATCTCACCTATTTAGTGCCAGTGCAATACCATATGCAGAACAGGTGCTCAATAAATGCTCCCTAACTTGAGAACTTCTCTGAGACACCTAAGCAGGAAAGGAGAGGGGGCAGCCAGGCCTCCGCTGAGGACTGAAGGCAAGCCTTTCCCTCCCGCTCCTTTCCATTTCTCTTCCTCCCTCTCTCGCAATCCCACATCGGTCTTAATTTGGGTGCTACTGAGGGAACCTGAAAAGGGAGTGTCCCTAATGATCATGATGTAGAGAATTCCACCCATGTCATTCACCTTCACCTTCTAAGGAGCTTCCCTGCTAGCAGAGCCAGGGAGGTCATTTGTACTCACCTTCCCTGGTGGTTTTTTCCCCTGGGGAAAGAGAGAGTGGAAAGGAAAGGACCTTAGGCAAATAGCCAGGTGGAGGGAAAACTGCTTTTGCCTGAGAGGTGGGAACCCTGCCTCTGAGTCCTGGTAGCAGGCAACTGTCCCATTTGGCCTGGGACTTTCCTGGTTTTCACACTGAGGGTCTCACATTCCAGAAAAGCCTTCAGTCCCAGGCAGACTGGGATGGTTGCTCACCCTACCCCCTGGGGTGTAAGGATCAGTCCCGTAGGTCCATGGGGCTCAGGTACCTGTCACAAGGAGCGGCCTCAACCTCCTCCCACCTTTGTTAAGGAATGGGTTGGAGGGGAAGAGTGACTGCAAAAGAATTGGGAAAAGCCCAGCGGGCCATGTGCTCGAGGGCCTTACCCTTCGGCATCTGTCCCTTGTGTGGGGTGGTTGAGGGGAAGCATGGATGTGGGAGGTCGGAATTTGTCCATGTTTGTGGGTGGAATTGGAGCCCAGTGGCTGGAGCCTGGGGTGTCCTCCTTATCAACGCTCCCAAATTGGAGCCTCTGTCAGGGGAGGGGCCACTAGGATAGGGCCAAATGGGCCTCCCATTTGGAGCTTGGCTCTTTGACTTAGACCAACTCAAGTTTGAATCCCGGCTCTGCCACTTGCCGGCTGGGAGGTTTTGGCCAAGTCATCCCCCTACCTGTGGAAGAGAGGTGACACCACTCCAACCCAACTCTGCCCAGGACAGAGCAGGCCTCCGACTCACGCCACATTCTTCTCTTCCTTTCTGCTCTGCTCTTCCCCCAGACACCTTATTTTTTCTGGCTTAAGGACAGAATTAGGAGGGAGGAAAACGGAAAATCCAGATGCCAAGTCCTTCCAGGGAGACCAAAGTGGGGGATGAGTGAGGCCTGGGAGGCGGAGGGAGGGTTGTCGTGGAGTCATCATAATTTAAGAAATCTGCCTCCCTTCCGCGCCCCAAGATGAGCATTACTATTTCATGGATGATTCAAGTCTAACTTCCCCCAAGGAAGGGCTGTGACCCCTGACCCCTGTAACCTGTATTTACCACGTTCAAAAGCCCCTACTAGCCCCAGAGAGCTGACCTGAGCTGGGACCAAGGCACCAGGACCAGCAGGGCTATAAACAAGCCTGCCTCCTTGGGCTCAGGAATCCTGAGCGAAAAAACAGAAGGGGGCTCAGAGGTGGGGCCCAGTCCCTTTAGCCAGCGGCTAAAGGGAGGGGAGAGAGGACCCATGGGGGTGGGGGACCTGGAGGATGAGTTAGGGGAGAAATGGGCAAATAAGGCACTATTTCCTCTCCTTGACCCTCGGTTTTCTTGGCTGTAAAATGGAGTAAAAGCTACTTTGCTCGTAGGAGTTTTGTAAGGCTGAAGTGAAATAGTGAGTGTAAGGGCTTCAGAGTGCTAGAGGGGAAAGTAAAACGCAAACACGCGTGCTAGAGCAGGGGCATAGAATGGGGAGGGGGCTGAAGGATGGAGGATTAGACAGTTGACACGTGGTTGTTAGATGATCAGTAAATCTCTGTTGAGAAATAAATACCCAGAGCTTGGCTGAAACAGAACAACGTGGGTCCATCCCTGCCCTCAGAGGCCCCCTTGCTTGGTGGGGTAGACAGGCAAACAGGTATCCCTCCCTTCAGTGTAAGGGTCGCCATGAGGAGTAGGGGGCATACGGGGTGTCGGAGAGTCCCGCTTTGGGGTCCATGAGGTGGAAATGAATTCGTCTTTATTTTTTCAAACTCACATTTCCTGTGCATATTTGCAGAAACTTTCTGATCTCCCCTCCCATCCCAAACCTGCCTTTGGTGTGTCCACGTCTCTGGATTAGACTTTAATCCTCCTCCAGCTCCTTGATGGGCATGCAGAGGCTGAGAGGATCGAAATGGCCTTTCCCAGCGCTTGCTCTGGGACTATCTGGAAGCCTGTACACTAACTCAGCCCTCTTCCCTGCCCTGTAACTGCAGACAAGAAATGACCTCCACGAGCCTCAGTGTTCTCATCTGTAAAATAGGGCTAACGACACCCACCTCACAGCGTTGGACAAAGCCACACGCGGTGCCTGGCACACAGTAGGTGCTCAGAGTGTGGGCCTGGAGCCCATGCTGGCTTTCCGGCTGCAGCACACAAGAGCCTGGGCTCCCTCGGCCAACTGGGCTTGGCCTTTGAAGCTTAGTGTGGCTCCTTATTATGTCAATTAATTACCCGGGGACAATGGAGCACAGCCCTGCCCTCTGCCCGCACCTTCCAGTGGCAGGGGGTGGGCGGAGGGCACAGGGAGGGGGAGGTTAAAAGGCTGCCTGTTTGTTTATGGGCACAGGAAGCTTTATTGGTTTTAAACTCCAGCCTGTTCTGAAATCAAAGATGATTTCCAGGGAGGGGGTGGGAGTCAGCCACTTGAAGCTCAGAGAGTGGCTTTGTTTATTTTGGGGGCCCTGACTGAGCACAACCTGGTCTCTGCCTGCACCAGTGTCCTAGAGACCTGCTCTGGGGTTGGGCAACAGGAGTCGGTGCTTCGCTGGGGGTAGGGCGGGTGCTGGCGGGTTGAGGGGGGCGAGGAGGCAGCTTCTCCTGCAGGCCTGGGAGGAGACGGAGCTTTGGTTTCCCAAAGCCTGGGGTGAGTGCTGCTGAAGTTATGAGACCCGGCCTTGGCCGAGCTACTCCTGCTCTCTGAGCTTTGGTGATCTTGCCTTCAAAACGGGCCTAAAGATGACCCCTGCCCCGGCAGTCTTGGAAGATGCGTCAGGTAATGCTCATTGGTGTGGTTCCATGAGGCGACCTTTCTGCAGTCCTGGAATTTGCAGTGCTCCTTTGTTCTTTCTTTAGTTCATTCATTCATTCATTCATTCATTCACTCATTCTCTCATCCTGTAAGAGAGCCTGTAGCTTCACACCGGACTTCTACTTGGAATTAGAGAAAAGAAAGCTGGTTTCTCAAATTCAAAAACACCGTATTAGTTCTAGCTTTTTGTTTGTTTGTTTGTTTTGTTTTGTTTTGTTTTGTTTTTGTTTTCAGACAGAGTCTCACTCTGTCGCCCAGGCTGAAGTGCAGTGGCACAATCTAAGCTCACTGCAGCCTCCGCCTCCCAAGTTCAACCAGTTCTCCTGCCTCAGCCTCCTGAGTAGCTGGGGTTACAGGCACACACCATCATGCTCAGCTAAATTTTTTTGTACTTTTAGTAGAGATGGGGTTTCACCATGTTGGCCAGGATGGTCTAAATTTCTGACCTCAGGTGATCCACCTGCCTTGGACTCCCAAAGTGCTGGGATTACAGGCATGAGCCACCACACCCAGCCTGTTAGTTCTTTATATTGAAAGAATCACATATTATTGTGAAGAAAAAAAAAAACAAAACCTCGAACACTAAAAGAATATAGAAAGTAAAAAAGCTTGTCAGCCTCTGCTTCCTACTTTCCAGAGTTAAATACAATGAATAACTTGGGAGTCTGATCTTCTAGACGTTTCTCCAGAGAGAAACGGCACATCTATACATATGTTTATTTTGACAAAGTGGGATTGTGCAACAGACACTGCTCTGGACTTAATCAGTTAATAATGTGTCCAGGGCATCATTTTCCGGAGGCTGGTGCCTTCTTGACACCTCGCCAGTGATGGGTTTTACCCATTGTTTTAGTCACCTTCAACCTGATGGTAGCTGAGAACTGATGTGTCTAGCCCTGGGCTCATCAGTTCCACCTGTTAACTGAGGAGCCATTGCTGTCCCCATTGTACAGATGATAAGACTGAGGGCCAGAGAAGCTGGATGATTTCTTCAGATCTCCTGCTAGAAAGCAGCTGAACTGGAATTTGTGGGGTTTGTTTTGTTTTGTTCTGTTTTGTTTTTGAGACAGAGTCTTGCTCTGTTGCCCAGGCTGGAGTGCAGTGGCATGATCTTGGCTCATTGCAACCTCTGCCTCCTATGTTCAAATGGTTCTTGTGCCTCAGCCTCTCGAGTAGCTAGGATTACAGCCATGTGCCACTACGCCCAGCTAATTTTTATATTTTCAATAGAGGTGGGGTTTCGCCATGTCGGCCAGCTGGTCTCGAACTCCTGGCTTCAAGTGATTCACCCGTCTCGGCCTCCCAAAGTTCTGGGCTTACAAGCGTGAGCCTCCACATCCAGCCTGAGCTGGAATTTGAATTTGGGTTTTCTGACTCTCAGTCCTCTAGGATAATTTGGGGCACGTGGAGGAACTGGCCCTATCCTAAGTTCAGAAGACAGACTCCGGATAAGAAGTATAACAGCCTGTGGTGAAAGATACGTGGTACCGACATCTTCCCACAGGTCAGGAACAGTTATGACTTTAACATAGCCTTGAAGTTCAGGCCAGCTGCTACCAGCCCATGCCAGATGGCTTCTTAGTGCCACAGTCTTCCCTTTTCCCTCCCAGTGAGAAAACACAGGGTGAAATGGGGGCTTAGAAAGCCACCACCCCACCCACTGGCCTTAATAAAGTGGGATTCCAGGGCTGCAATTCATTTTCCCATTCCAGGATCTTGAAACTCACAGCTCTCCCAGATCGTTGTACCAAGATTGGGATCTGGAGCTGAAAAGAGCTTCTCCAGCAGACACTTCTCAGATGTCAGCTCTGGAAGCATCCAGTCTGACCCTCTCACTTTCACAGATGGATGGGCAGAGGCCCCAGGAAGGTTAAGTGACTTGCCCAAGGTCACACAGCTAATCAGTGGCAGAGCTGGGACAGATTCCCTTTTGCTGGAAAGATGATCTCGTGCCTCTGAGGCGGTGGTGACCTCTCTCCTGGCCCCTGACAGCCTATGGCCACATCTGAGTTTTTCCTTCCCAACTGTCGAAAGTCTTCCAAACCTCAGGGAGGCTGGGAGGCGTAACAAATGGGGAGCTGGTGACCGGGAAGAGGGAACACCATGCCTGGGGAAGGGGAGGAAGGAGGGCGAGGCAGCCACGCGAAAGTCCAGTTACCAGGCTATCAACAGCCCTCTCATTTGGTCAGCACTTTACAGTTTATGAAGCTTGTCCCAAGCTTTGATCCTCACAGCCCTCTGTGAACTAGCCTTGTCACCCATATTTTCCACATGGGGAAATCGAGAGGATCAGAGGATGACATCCGTTGCTCAGGGTCCCACAGTAAGTGATGGAATATCAGATCTGGGGTGAGGCAGGGGCAGCTTGGGACCATCTAGTCCTATCCCCCCATTTTACAGATCAGGAAGGTGAGCCCCGAGAAGGGGAGGCTAGGAGCTCCCTGTTGTAATGCTCATTTCCCCAGACATATGCTGGCCTCCTGGGCATATGATGGTAAACCCCAAATCCTGAAGGGAGACAGGATGATGTGTTCCCTCTCCAGGGAGCGTGCTTCTTGACAGGGCCCAGCAGGAGACACTACCCTTTGGTTCCAGTGATTCTAAACCTGGCAGTGTAGTGTGGTGTCTAATCTTGAGTCAGCTGGACCCAAGATTCCAATCCTGGGTCCAGCTGGACACAGAGTCCAATCCTGACTCTGCTGTGTGTCCTTAGGAAGACGACATCTCTCTGTGCCTCAGTCTGCTCATGTGCAATATAGAGCTCCATTACAGGTTAGATGATGTGATGTGTGCACACAGCTTAGCAGCGAGCCTGGGCACAGTAGGTGCTCAGTAAAGATTAGCAGCTTATTATTATTTCTTAAATCAGGGCCTAGTGAGAGGGATAGAGGATGTCCCAGCTCTCAACCTCAATGGCCTTAACAACACACCCATGGCACATGACTTTCACAGGTCTCTAGCCAACCTGTGAAGGTGAGCAATGAGGTGGGCTTGTGCCTGGAACTAGAGAGCTATGACATGAGCGGGCTCGGGTGGCATTGCTTTTTTTTCCTTTTTCTTTCTCTTTTGTTTTTGAGACAGAGTCTCACTCTGTCATCAGGCTGGAGTGCAGTGGCACGATCTCAGCTCACTGCAACCTCCACCTCCCTAGTTCAAGCAATTCTCCTGCCTCAGCTTCCCGAGTAGCTGGGACTATAGGCGCGTGCCACCACAGCCAGCTAATTTTTGTATTTTTAGTGGAGATGGGGTTTCACCATGTTGGCCAGGATGTTCTCAATCTCTTGACCTCGTGATCTGCCTGCCTCGCCCTCCCAAAGTGCTGAGATTACAGGCGTGAGCCACCGCACCCAGCCTTTTTTTTTTTTTTTTTTTTTGAGACAGAGTCTTGCTTTGTTGCCCAGGCTGGAGTGCATGGCATAATCTTGGTTCACTGCATACTCTGCCTCCCATGTTCAAGAGATTCTCCCGCCTCAGCCTCCCCAGTAGCTGGGACTACAGGTGTGCACCACCATGCCCGGCTGATTTTTTGTATTTTTAGTAGAGACGAGGTTTCACCATGTTGTCCAGACTGGTCTCAAACTCCTGACCTCTGGTGATCTGCCTACCTCAGCCTCCCAAAGTGCTGGGATTACAGGTGTGAGCCACCATGCCTGGCTTGGATGGCATTTCAGCTGCAGAAATGGTGAAGTTTTCATGTAGAAAAAAGAAAGAGGCTGGGCATCGTGGCTCCAGCCTGTAATCCTAGTACTTTGGGAGGCTGAGGCAGGAGGATTGCTTGGGCCCAGGAGTTTGAAACCAGTTTGGGCAGTGTAGCCCCGTCTCAATAAAATAAGATCCTGTCTCAATAAAAATAAAAGAAAGGTGGTAGTTCATTTGCACCTCCTTTCCCCAGGCTGTGCCCATCTAATTCATTCTGTTTCAAAATCATCATTTAATTTAGAGGGGAAAAAGTAGCTCTGCAGACCAGGGCTGAAGGCCAACTCCAAACCTTGGGTCTGTCCCCCACTCCTTTGCACTTAGTGTCCTGGCTGTGGTCTAGGGGAGGCCCCGAGCTTGCTCTGACCTGTGGGGACCTCATATGCTCTCCAAAGAAGTTGTCAGGGAAGGAGGTGGCATAGTCTCTGCCACAAGCCCCAGAAAGGCTGATGGCACAGATGAACATACCTGCAAATGCCATAGTCTTCCTAATAGCTGCCCAGCAACATTTTCAGGGGTGCTGAGGGCCTGCAGTCAGCCTTGATCCTCTTAGCCCCCAATCTGAGTAAAGGTGATGCCAGCCAGTGATTGTGGGCAAAGGCTTTGGGGTGGGGGAAGGGGTTGGTGGGGCCCGGAGGGTGACTGAGGGAGACATCTGGCCAATCACAGAGCCCCGACTGACACCACCCCATTCCTCGGCAAAGTCCTCGGGGTTCAACCCTTCACCCAGGTGCTGTATGGCAGCGCTCCACCTGGAGACAGGCTTTGAAAGTGAATTATTTGAAACTGAGGAAGCCAAGGCCTCACGGGCCTCTCAGCATTCTCAGAGCAAACAAACTTTTGGCAAGTTCAGAGAAAAGGAAGTGGGATTGAATTTCCTCTTCGACTCACCTGGGGAAAAATTCAGACTGCTTGGCGGTGGGGGCACCAGGGACCTTGGCTCCAGGATAGGCTGAGGCAGCGGGAGTCCTCTGGGGTCATTGAGAAAGGTCCTTGAGATGCTCTATAGCTTCTCCATAGTAGCTGGTTCTAGAGCTAAGGGCTACCAAGTTTGGACAGTTCTTCCTTTGGTCTGATTTCATTCCCTCCTGCTGCAGATCAAAAGACAGCTTCTCCCTTGCTCACCAGCTGAGTTGAGGAATCAGGTTCAAGTCCTGACCCTAGCTGTGTGTGCTGTCAGATGATAAGCTGCTTTACCTCTCTGTGCCTTTCCTCATCTATAAAATTGGGGAAAATAATAATTGCCCCCTCAGAAGTTCTGGGACAAGTGGAAAATTTTACAAGAAGGGAAGAGGTGGGGAGAAGTTTGTACCGTGGTTGGGTTTTGCCCGCATCTTCAGAGAGTGGAAGGAAGGAAGGAAAAAAGAAGGAGAGAAGGAAGGAAGGAAGGAAGGAAGTAGCTTTGGTCTGCACACACCCCAGAGCAGCAGCCGGGTAAAAGCGGATCTTTCCTCAAGAAGTCAGATTCTCATGAAACTATGGAGCGCCAGGAGGACAAATCACAGAAGGTAGATGCTGGAGGATGCGGTGGAGGGATTGAGATTAGACATAAGGAAACACAAACCTGTTAGTATCTACAAGTCATGGAACCCTGGGTTTAAGGGGGTGGAAGTTTGAGGACCATTGGAAAGAACTCTACAAATGTGGTAGAGGCAGAGATATGGTGTCAATTACCTTCCCGCTTCACACCCAGGAACTCTGGCCCACCTGCCTACTTATGTGAGATCTCTGTCCCTAAGCTAGCCTAACCAGCACTGGGGGTTGACGAAGGTCCAATCTTTGCTTTCCTCTTTCCCCAGCCAAGGCCAGTGGGACACATGCCCTCTCCCCAGCTCCCAATCCTCCCTTTCCTCTGAGGACTTAGCTACATGCCTCCCAGCTGAGCCATCAAAGGATGCTTCCTCTACATCCCAGTCTCCTTACCATGCTGCCTCTGGAACCAAGTAGAATATGGGAAACTTCCGAGCAAAACCCAGGAGCCCAGGAGCAGGGGTTCTCAGCCTTGGCTGCACACAAGATTCATATGAGGGAGCTTTTACAAATCCCAGTGCCCAAGATGTACCACAGCCCCATTAAATCAAAATGGACAGGGGGTGGGGCAGTATTTTTTAAAGCTCCTTGAGTGATTCCAAGGAGCAGCCCAGGCTGAGAACTTCTGGCCCAGAGTCAGAGCTGTGGATATTCCAGCCACATTAGATGCCTGAGCCACACCCTCTGAATTTCAACGTCCTGGCCCACACAAAGCAGGCACTGTCAGGATCATCTCACAGAGCTGTAAGGCAGGCAACAAGAGAAAGCAGTGTGAGACAGCAGTGCCTGGCACCTAGTAGGTGCTCAGTAAATGCTTGTTAAAAATAATAACAATGGCCAGGTGTGGTGGCTCACACCTGTAATCCCAGCACTTTGGGAGGCCAAGGCAGGCAAACTGCTTGAGGTTAGGAGTTAGAGACAATCCCTAGCAACATAGTGAGACCCCATCTTTATAAAAAATTAAAAAAAAATTAGCTGGGCATGGTGGCATGTACTTGTGGTCCCAGCTACTCAGGAGGCTAAGGTGGGAGGATGGCATGAGCCTGGGAGGTTGGAGCTGCAGTGAGCCTTGATCTTGCCACTGCACTGCAGCCTGGGCAACAGAGTGAGACTCTATTTCAAAATCATAATAATGACATAACAATAATAATAACAGCTCTCATTTTTGCAGTGCCTACCTGGTACCAGATACTTTGCATGCATTCACATAAACTTTTCCCTGGACCTGAATGTTTCCTGGGATTGGCACCACTTTTCCCAAGAGGAAGGCTGCCTTTGTCCTGGTTTGAGGCAGGCGGGTGTGTCTGGAAGCCCTGGAGCAGGACCCTGGCTGGTTCTTGTTTGGACACATCTTACGTAACCTTCGGCAAACAGTGACTCAGCCGCCTTGGCTGTAGATGAGTTCTTCCCAGGCCAGGCCTAGCTTCCTCAAGTTTCCTCCTGCAACATGTCAGGGCCCAGGAAGATGTGCTAAGCACCTGTGTCGGTTTTCCTCGGGGGCCCTTGGGAGGGATCGGGGGCCGAGGGACAGGGGTCTCTCCTTTCCTTCTGCTTTCTGAGGTGCTTGTTTTGCTAGAGCATCCTCCTGCCTCCTAGATGCTGGGGCTCAGAGAAGCAGAGTGAGCAGCCCAAGGGCACCAGGATTCAAACCTAGTTCTCAGTCTCTAAAGCCATATTCTGCTGGCAGCCTCTGGTTCCACATAGCAGGGGAACAGAGGAGGAATCCATAGCCTCTTCAGAGCTCCAGAGCTGGTGTCCCGAGTCAGTGGCCTTAGGACTTAACAAAAACAGTGACCATATGGTGGTACCCTCAGGAGATCTGCTGTTGGCCATCCCTTCACCCCTTACTGATACACCCCCAGAGTGTCTGAGAATCAGTCCCAGCTCCCTCACTAACTGCTGTGTGACCTCTAGCAAGTCACATTCCCTCTCTGGGCTCAGTATTCGCATCTGGAAGACAATGAGTTGGGACTAGGTTATCTCTCAGGTTGCTCCCAGCTTGAACCGACTCTTTTGATGCAGAAAGGATGTCTCAGACATTGGAGACAAAGTCCGTACTGGGGGAAGCTGTCCCAAAAAGGAAGGCTGGTGCCTGCCCCAGACCTGAGTACAATCCCATACTCTGCTGCTTAGAAGCTTTGAGACATGGACAGTAGCTTAGCCTGAGTTCTGGCTTCTTTATCTGCAAATGGAATGATAATGGTTGCAACATAGTTGTAGCGGATAAAGGAGCTAATCCACAAAAAGCCCTTAATAGGGAGGCTGAGGCGGGCGGATCACGAGGTCAGGAGTTCGAGACCAGTCTGGCCAACATGATCTCTACCAAAAATACAAAAATTAGCCAGGTGTGGTGGCATGTGCCTGTAGGCCAGCTACTTGGGAGGCTGAGGCAGGAGAATCATTTGAACCCAGGAGGCAGAGGTTGCAGTGAGCCAAGATCGTGCCACTGCACTCCAGTCTGGGTGACAGAGTGAGACTCCATCTCAAAAAAAAAGAGCCCTTAACAGTTCCTGGTACATAGAAAGCACTTTTTATGAGCTGAAATTATCACTGATGAGGATTTCTCTGCATCTTAGACCCCCTGCCCATAAAATAGTACCTACCTTGTGGAGCCACGGCAAGGCTAAAATGAAACAGTACGTGCCCGTAGCGTGGTGTCCAGCAAATGATCCCAAATATTGTAAAATCAATTATTTGCATGGGTGTGGCTCAGTCTCCTATTTGCAACCCACATCATGAGAGCAGGAACTAAGGAGTGGAGCATTGCAGGGCAGGATGGAGGTGGCTTTTGTTTGCCCTGCCCAGGGTGCCAAAGACTTTCAGTTCCCAAAGTCCTGAGTGCCCAGGCCCAGGGGACCTGCCTGCACCGCTTCCACTTCCTTGGCTGTGGCACTACCAGCCCTAGCCCAGGCCTTGTTCTCCACTAAGCACCCCTCCACTCTCTTGCTTTCCCTCAGGCCTGAGCTCTCAACCCCTAATTCATGAAACCTGTTGACTCAGGGCCCAGACCTGCAGCCCCAGGCATCCGTCCGTCAGTCTATCTGTCCATCCGTCACACCAGAAACCTTGCTGGCCTCTCTCCAGGGCCTGGTCAGAGAGTGCCAGCCAGCCGGCAGGAGCTGCAGGCCATGGAGACGACAGCCCAGGCCCGTGTGAGTCCCTCCACCTGGCTCCTTGTCCCATCAGGCACCACTTAAGAGGATGTACCGTTACATGTAAAGGGCGAAGGCAGGGCTGGAGACGCCTTCAGAAATGGAAATGGGACCCATTTGTTTATAATTTACTCTCTGACACTTAACAGGAACCTGATGGGACCAATAAAAGCTCAGAACTCACCCAACTCCTGCCTCAAAAGTGCTGGAGCCGGTCCAGTTCTCTAGAGGCAAACACATCTTGAAGCCGGGCAAACCGCTTGGCTCCCAGCACCCCATACCCCCTCGCTCCCTCCCTCCTCGCTAAACTTTTGAAAGACCCCTCACTGTTCCCTAGCTCAGTGGGCCTGCCAGCCTTTCCAAGCTGTGGGGCAGGAAGGCAGCAGGACTTGCTTTCGAGGTAGAGAGGGGCCTAGAAGGCAATTCGGGAGAGGACTAGAATATTCTGGGCACCAGGTAGGCAAAGAGAGGGGGCCAGTGACGGAGGAGGAATCCAGTTTTCAATTTTCCTCAACAGAAAAATGAGTGCGTGAGAGACAATAATTTTCCAGTGTGCAGGCCCTGAGTGAAACCTCCTTGAGACATGGTGAGTTATTAAAGAGGAGGAAAGAAAAGAAATGGTAAAATCAGTTTGCCTTTAGCAGAACTGTACAATGCACTCTTATTTCCAGGGGAATCTAATTAGAGGGCAGACAGCCGAGCCTGGAAGGGGAAGAAAGCCAGAGGTTGGGGCTGGGAGGCCCCAGTGGGCCAGGTGGGAAAAGGGTGTGATGGTGGAGGTTGGGCCCTGGGAGGACGACCTTGGAGAAACATATTCCCTCCCAGCATCTCGGAGGGCTCAGCAGGCCTGGATTCAAATCCTAAATCTTGGCCCTGCCTTATATCTTTGGGTTGGTGGCGTAACCAGTACCTCTACTTTCTTCATTTTAAAATGGGAACAGGCCAGGCCTGGTGGCTTATTCCTGTAACCCCAGTGCTTTGGGAGACTGAAGCAGGAGGATCACTCGAGGCCAGGAGCTGGCATAGCAAGGCCCTAACTCTACAAAAAAAAAAAAAAAAAAAAATTTAAAAATGAGCCAGGCATGGTGGTGCCCACCTGTAGTCCTAGCTGCTTGGGAGGCCGAGGCATGAGGATCACTTAAGCCTAGGAGTTCGAGGTTGCACTGAGCTATAATTGCACCACTGCATTTCAGCCTGGGTGACAGAACAAGACCCTGTCTCTTAAAAAAAAAAAAAAGTAAATAAATAACTAAATAAAATAGAAATAATAAAGTTCCTGTTGGTGTAGTTGTCAAGATGAAATGAGGGAATGTCTGAGCAGAGCTTGGCACATACGGGGCACTCTGTGAGTGTTTCTGTCCCTCCTCATTCACCAAGGTGATCAGCCTGACGTCCAACCCTAACAGCTTCCTCATCCCATGCACCCTTGATAATACCCTTCACTTTCCCAAATCTCCCTTTGCCATCTCCTGTTCTTTCACCACTGCCCTTCTGAAACTAGCCACCAGGTCCCCTGGCATCCTGGTATTACAGGTCTAGCTTAGCCTCTGAGGCCACCAAGCCATCCCGTTCCCCATCTGTTACAGAATACATAAGATTCTTATAATAAAATATCACTTTTTTTTTGTTTAGAAACATATAACAGGAAATAAATGTCCTCAGGATTGTAAGGGTGCGCCATGCACCCACCCAGCAGAACCATGGCTGGCAGGAAGTGTATGTCCTTCCACATCAATTTCAGGAAACACGAGGTGCAGCATCTTCCCAGGATATGCATCCCTGTCTCAGATGCAGCGTCCCCTCCTGCCAAATGCAGCCCCAGACTGGAGAGCACTGTTTTTGTTTTTGTTGTTGTTGTTGTTGTTGTTGTTGTTTTTGAGACTGAGTCTCCCTCGCTCTGTCGCCCAGGCTGGAGTGCAATGGCGAGATCTTGGCTCACTGCAACCTCCGCCTCCCATGTTTAAGCAATTCTCCTGCCTCGGCCTCCTGAGTAGCTGGGATTATAGGCATGAACTGCCACGCCCGGCTAATTTTTGTAGTTTTGGTAGAGAGGGGGGTTTCACCATGTTGGCCAGGCTAGTCTTGAACTCCTGACCTCAGATGATCTGCCTGCCTCAGCCTCCCAAAATGCTGGGATTACAGGAGTGAGCCACCGCACCTGGCCAGAGCATTGGTCTTTTATGCAGACTCTATCGGGGCCATTTAGAGCAAGCACAGCATGGCGCTGATGCGGGGAAGAGGAGGTAAAAGAGTGTGGATGCAGCAGCACTGGCACGTGCAGAGCTGCAATTTCCAAGGCCTCCTCACTGCCCTCCCTTACTGAAAGGGAGTTGGAATGGCAAGGGTTCTGTAGCATGGGTTCTGACTCCTGATGGGCCTGGGTTCAAGTCCTGACCCAGCCACATATAGCTGTGTGATCTTGGATAAATCACTGCCCCTCTCAGAGTCTCTTCCTTAGGACTGGTTTAATATTGATGCCTACTATCTCTGAGTGCTTGGAATGATGCCAATTATGCATGCAAAGCTTAGTACCTGGCATAAGGCAAGAGCATCATAGACACCCGTTACCACTGTTTTATCCCCATGGAGAGGACCACGTGCTCTTCAGAACTAAGAAGCCCAATCCCACACCGTCAGCTCCTTAAGTGAACAATTTTTGTCCACCCCCAAATATCTAGAAGCATGGCTTCGTGCCCTGTCAGAACCAGTGTGTTTTCAGACTATACCACTCCCTGCTAGTTTAATGTAACTAACCTCTGGTTGGCCACATTTTTGGAAAATAACATTGTTTATTTAATCAAGATTCAGTAAGCTGGGCTCAGAGCAATAATTGCCCCAGGGTGCGAGTAACAGATTTTATTTTTATTGATCAAAAAAAATGTTTTTATCTAAAACACATCAAACTTTTAAAAGGCGTAAACAGCAGGATCAAATTGGATTTTAACTCCTTTAAAAAGTGGCTCCTTCAGGAACCCATTCCAAAGATGTCCAACTCTTTGCAGTGAGATACTCAAACCCCAGGTTGGATGAGGGATTCCACGGGCAAGGGAGGTTATTTTGGAGCCATAATGAAGGCACTGCATTTGCATTTGGGGGCCCTCTGAGCGGCTCAGACATCTGGAAGCAGAAGGGGGAATTCGACGGAGTATCTGTGTGTTGGTTTAGAGTGTCAGTCCTCGACCTCTTGGAACTGTTCAGCTGGCTAGCTGGGGCTTCCAGCGTGGGGCCAGGTGTCTGGTGTTGCATAAATACATCTCTAATGAAATTATTGTACAAAACAATCCTAACACACTCACCAGCAATCACGTTGGCTTGAAGAGCAGACTATTTGGAACATTGCACCTTATTGCTCAGATCTGGCCATATAGGAGGACGTAATTCTTTCACTCCTTCGACAAATGTCTGTTGAGCAATTACCATGGGCCAGGCCCTCTTCTGGGCATTGAGGATAAAGCAATGAATAAAACAGATAAAAATCCTTATCTTCATGGAGCGGAAACATAGTTCTTCCAAATAATCCAAGAGGGGAGGCTGGAAGACAGCTCATGGAGGAGGTAGGTGTTGGGTGTGGTTCCTGACTTCAGTCTTTTAAAGGCCACTCTCCTGATACTAGGACAGCTCTTTCCCCTTGCAAATACCAGTGACACACCTGATTGCTGAACACAAAGGGAAGGATGGTGAGGAGAAAAGGGACTTAGGGAAAGAGCCAGGGTGGAGAAGAAGGGGTGAAAAGAGGTGAGTTCAGAGCCCAGAGCAGGCAGGGAGGCAGGCTTCCAGACTGTGGTCTGTCAAGAATCTGATGACACAGCCACCATGGCAAGTTGCAGGAGCAGGCACAGAGAAAGAAGTTCCTCCTCCAAGCTGGCCCCCTTGGCATCGTCTCCACCCTTCCCATGTGAAAAAGATCCAGGGCTTTGGAGCCATGAGGGGCTAGGGCATGGCAGCGCTGTCTGTCCCTCTTTTTCCACTGTGATGATGGGTGAGAGGGATTGTGTGTTTCTCCCCGGGCTCTTGCTTCCTTTCACAGAGCAGCATGGTCCTGTTTATTTGCTGATGCTAGTTTTCTCTGCATTTCTATAGCACAGTGGTTCTCAAATTGTGAACCACCCCCACCAGCAGCAGTGGCAGCATCATCTGGGAACTTGCTGGGAATGAGACTTCCTAGGCTCCCTCATGGGGCCCAACAACCTGTGTTTCCAGAGGCCCTCTAGGTGATTCTGATGCTGCTAACACTTGACAGCTGGTCTAGAAGATGTTGGGGAGGTGGCTTGCTTTACTTAATATGCCTTCATTGGCTTTGGTGTCTGCCCTACCTGAGTTTGAATGGAGACTTTGCTGCTTAGCATCTGAGCAAGTCTCCACATCTCTTCGAGTGTTTGAAAGAGTCCTCTTCCCATGAGATGATTGTGAGGATTCTATGAAAGGATGTAGTGCACGATGACTTCCTGGGACATAGTGGATCCTCAGTAGCCCCGTTCTTTCCTCTGTGGCTTACCTGCCTTACCTGACACACGCCAACCATGAAAAGAAGCCGAAACTGTCCAATAGGCACATGCCGATCGCCTTGGAAAAATCAACCTCACCAACTCCGACAGCAACAGAACCACAGCATCTTAGAATCGCAGAATCTTAAGATGTTAGAACCAAAAAGGGAATATTTAGCCCCACCCAGCCCACCCAGTTTTTATGGGTGAAGGAACAGAGGCTCAGAGAGACCACCTTCCTGGCCAAGGTGACATAGCACGTCAGGGCATCTCTCCTCTCCCCAACCCAACTGTATGCTGGTGCTGTCCTGGGCTCTGGAGGTGGGGTAATGAATACATCAGATACAGCCCAGGACCCCTTCTCAGGCTGTCCCTCCAACCCCACCTGCAGTCCTGCTCTCGGAACAGCTTTGCAGAGACTGTCAGCCAGGAAGCCGAAATGAGCCCCTGGCTGCTTTTTGTAAACAGCTTTTGAAGTCTCATTTTCTGTCACACCTCTCGTAACTAGCTCAGAACGGGGCTCATACCTGTGTTCAACCCCGATGTGTTGAGTGAATTCATATCTTGAAGCCATGGCTCTACGTTCGAGTCTCTCTTTCACTTCTTCTCTTGGTGGTGTCTCGGGGGGCAGGAGTCCGGGCAGCAGGGAGATGCAGCAGGCCTCAGGGTCGCTCCCCTGATCAGGGCAGGTGACGGACCTCACTTAGCCTCCCATCTGCCCACCAGCATCCCTGCACCACGAGCTGGCTCCAAGCCGGGGTCCGCTCAGGACCAAGTTTTCCAGGGTTGGGGCATCCGCGTGACATAATACGTAACAGTAATTAAGAAATAAGCCACCTCGCCCAGCTTCACAGCAATCATTAGGCTAAGTAACTACCATGGTCCAGTGCCTCAAAAATCACCATTAGAGTACGCTCCTTATGGCCATAAAATTTCTCGTTTTCTGCCTTTCACCAGCCTCCCCCTGCCATCTTCGCCTTGCTTTATTTATACATTCGTCCTCAAACAATGGCAATAAACTCTTTCCCAGAGTGTTGCAAATCAGAAATTTGTCCACATTTTTCCACCATCTTCCACTGTGGACCTGCTCTGCCTGGGAACGGCCCAACCAGGCCAGCTGGAGAGGGCTGGGTTGCAGTAGATTGATGGGGGCACGACAGGATGGGGTTGCTGGGGAGAGAGGGTGGGGAGGGGGGCAGCGGGAGAATGCACCATGAAAGGCCTCTCGCTGCCCAGCGACCAGCCGGAGACACAAGGGGCCCATGAGTGGCTGGGGGAGGGGAGGGGAGGGGAGGGGAGGGGAAGTTGGGGGAGGGGAGGGGAAGTTGGGGGAGGAGAGGGGAAGGGAAGGATAAGGCTTCCCAACCCCCTTCTCCTAAGAGGAAAAGAGGGGGATTGGGGAATCCTGGGAGGCAGGGCAGGCCCCAGGCAGAATGGGAGGGTGATGAAATTGGTCCTTCCCCTCCCCTACAGGAAGCAGATGATCTCAGGGTGTCCTGTAGCTCATGCTGCACATGCAACTTAGGATCACAATCCCTTCTGAAACTCCTCACCACCCCCACCAGTCAATGATCCTTTCTCCAGCAACAGGCATTGTTGAGAGCCAGCCCCACTGTATGCCTGGCACTGTCCTGAACCCTGAAGGTGGGGTTTATCCATCAGATACAGCCCAGGCCCCTTCTCAGGCTGTTCTTTGAGATCCAGGAAGACCCCTTGATTTTAGGGGTAGGGAAAATGCGGCTCAGAGAGGGGTTTAGACTTGGCAAAGGTCACACGCAAGTTGGAGGTGAAGTCAGGGACAAACTTCAGGGTTTCAACCCCAAGCCCCCTCGTCTTTACAGCCAGCCCACGGGCTCCTGGGGGATGCTCCTCTGGAGAGGATGAAGAGTCCTCTCATCTAAATGGGACATGCTGGTTGACTGTAGGTGATTTGGGGGACACTTCCACCCTGACAACTCGTGTTTTAATCTGGCATTCCTGGAGGCAGTAACAGGGGAAATAACCAAGTTGATGGCTTTGGTGTTGGTGTCTCCAGAGGGTGAAATCTGTTTCATCGGGCGGGCTTCTCAGGTGGAGATCTTGTTTCTAAGGGGGCGGCATGGCCTCCCTTACAGCAACTGCCCCAGTGGTGGGGGTGTCGGGCTTATGTTTCCAGTGATCCTGCTTGACTTTCTCATCAGCACTCCAGGACCGGCGCACAGCAGACCCATCTTTCAGAGAGTGGGTCTCTTTCACGGTGGCATGATCCCGAGACCCCTAATTCCCGTTGCAATGAACATTCACTGCTGTAGCTTTTGTTAGTGTGGTTTGTGAGGCACCGCTGGGTGCTTGATAAACACCTGTGGGGCACGTGCTTCTCTGTACACCTTGTTAGGTACACAGAATGTTAGATTTTGGAGTTTTCCTGGGAGGCCTGTTTGAAGGAAGATAGAAGTGTGGGGATAGACGGGAAGCTGGAAGCATAGAAATAACTCTGGAGGGAAAAGAAACTGGCACAGAGTCCCGGGGGAGAAGCTGTGACTCTGGGGAAGCTTAATCAGTTCTCCTTGCTGTGTGTGTAATGATGAGGGTCCATGGCTTCTTTATTTAACTGATGGCTGCAGTTCCTATAGACTGTGATTAAAAGCATTCTAGCCAGGCGCAGTGGCTCATGCCTGTAATCCCAGCACTTTGGGAGGCTGAGGTGGGCAGATCACAAAGTCAGGAGTTCAAGACCAGCCTGACCAATATGGTGAAATCCCGTCTCTACTAAGCATACAAAAATTAGCCGGGCGTGGTGGCATTCGCCTGTGGTCCCAGCTACTCGGGAGGCTGAGGCAGGAGAAACGCTTGAACCCGGGAGCTGGAGGTTACACTGAGCCAAGATCGCGCCACTGCACTCCAGCCTGGGTGACAGAGCGAGACTCCATCTCAAAAAAAAAAAAAAAAAAAAAAAAGAGAAAGAAAAGAAAAGAAGCATTTAGCCGGGCGCAGTGGCTCACGCCTGTAATCCCAGCACTTTGGGAGACGGAAGCGGGTGGATCACCTGAGGTTGGGAATTCAAGACCAGCCTGACCAACATGGAGAAACCCTATTTCTACTAAAAACACAAAATTAGCTGGGCATGGTGGCGCATGCCTGTAATCCCAGCTACTCAAGAGGCTGAGGCAGGAGAATTGCTTGAACCCAGGAGACGGAGGTTGCAGTGAGCCAAGATCGTGCCATTGCACTCCAGCTTGGACAACAAGAGCAAAACTCTGTCTCAAAAAAAAAAAAAAAAAGCGTTCTAGAATGATAGGAACTGCAGAGCTGTTCTTAGTCACCCTGCCCTCGGGTAATGCCCAATATAAGAAAAAATAGAGTTTCCATCCTCGAGGAACTCCCAGTCTTATTGTAAAGACGCCATCTCTACCCTGGGCTGTCCTCAGTTTGATGGGGAGATGGACTTTCCACACATATCCACTGAAAGCTAATGATTAGTCTCCAGCAGGAGTTGATACTAAGAGCTGAGAAGACGGCACGGGCAGCAAGTGCCATAGGGATTCAAGCAGAGTTCTCTGGATGTGGCAGTCCTGGAGGGCTTCATGGAGTAAATGGCCTTCATGTCTAGATTGGGAGGACGGTGGGGTTAGACAATGGGAACTAACTTGAAGGCATCATCCCAGGGCACAAGTCGGTATGGAGGCTGGAAGTGGCTCTGCAGGGTGGGCATGTTTGAGCCAGTGCAGGGGACCTGGCATGGCAGGCTCAGAAGTGCCCATCGCGATGGTTAAGAGGGCTCTGGGACCGGCTGCCTGGCCTTCACTGTCACTCTGCCATTGAGTTACTTAACCCCTTTGAGCCTCAGTTTTCTCACCTGTAAAATGAGGCTAATAGAAATACTGATGAGCGTTGTAGTGAGGTGATGTGATTTGCTACAGGAAAGGTCCTTCGTAAGGTCAAAGCACACTATAGCGGTTTGAACGCTTCTTCTCTGTGGCCTTCACACCCAGCCCCACTGGGGGATGCTGCATGGGTTCACAGAGCCCCGTCTTCAGGGTAGAGTGAGCCCCAGGTTTAAGTCCTTTTTCATGACTGAGCCCAGAAGCAGGGAGTTACATGGACAGAGGGAGGAGGCCCAAAGCCGTTTTCCATCTCCACCTCCAAACAACTTTCCAACTGGACACAGCCCCTGTCTCCCAGGGCTCCAGCAGTGAGAAGGGGTGAGGGTATGGGGAGGGGGAGAAGGAGGGTCCTGCAGGCTTGGCCTCTCAGGCATATGGTCCTTTCACAGCCGCTTTGTGGGGCACGGATGGGTGGTCGGGCTGCCTTTTCCTTTCCATGCCGGACAGCTTAATCTGGCCACTGGAGCCCCAGCTGCTGCTCTTTCCCCTCTACTGATTTTGAGACCTCTCCTTAGGCCTCCCCTGCTCCAGCTTCCTGGGCGTCTGTCTTCCTCTGGCCCCTTAGTGCCTCCAGCATTTATGCTACAGCTGGATCACTTACCTGAGACCACCTGGCCCCCTCTTCTCTGTAGGTACATTTTGCATCCAGGACAGATTTCTGGGAAAAGGATGGGATGGGATGGACGTGGGGTCTGTGGGCATGGCTTGGGGTCTGCAAAGCCTCCATCGTGGAAGAATAAGGAAAGGATGACAAAGGCAAGTTCATTCATTCAGTCATTTGTTCATTCATTCACCCATGCATTCATTCCTTGCCTTTGTGTTTTGTGCCAGGCAACTGTGCTTGCCTCTGAGGGATACAGAAGTAAAATAGGTCCACACTACATGGAGGGGCCAATAATAACAATAGCAGCAATAATAATAGCTAACATGGATTGGGTGCTTACTGAGTACCTGGAACTGTTCTTGCCTTGCAGTAATTCCCTTCATCTTTGTGCATGACAACTCTGTGGGGTTGGTACTATTCTTGTCCTCATTTTACAGGTGAGGAAATTGAGGCCCAGAGGGATGAAGTTACTTTCCTACGTTAGTGGGGGGCTGGGACAGTTGTATCAAGGGTACCTCTGTCTGTGTATTTCTCAAGGTTCCCACCCCTGGAGCTGCATCAGTACCCTAGGGAATACACAGGATGGCAGCTCTTATTCCCAGGGGATGGATAAGCAAATAGAGATTCCAAGAGGACAAGTGACAAGTGACATGCTCAGGGTCACACAGCAGGTCATGGATGAGCCCAGAGTGCCAACTCCCCACCTGCCAGGCTTCCGTTCTGAAGGAGAGGAGAGACTGGGTCTGGGAGTGGTGGCTGGCAGGCTGGCCAGCCCAGGAGCACCCGTCACACACAAGGCTGGGAGCTCAGCCTCCATCCAGTTTTCCTCACCTCCCCTCCTCCTTTCTGTCTCCCATCACTCTCACCGTTTAGAAATAACAAGAATGAGGCTCAGGACTTAAACATACCCAGGAGTTATGGCTGGTAGGAGGCAGATTCCGAACTCAAACCCAGGTCCATCTGACCTCACTGCCTCTACTCTTCTCACCTCTCCCCCAGTGCCAGCCCTTGCTACCTCCACCACACTTTGTAAGACAGGACCAAGTGGGCAAGCCCTTCAGAAGCAGCATAGTGACTTCTGCTCTGCCCAGCACAATCGTTGCTCTCCCTGCTGCTTAAATAACTTGGATGAGTAAATGATTGAAATAACGCATGAGAGAAGTGAATGAGAACTAGTGAGTAATTTCAAGATGGACTTAAAGTCACAGGAAGAGTGTAAAAGATTTTGAGCCGGGCGCGGTGGCTCACGCCTGTAATTCCAGCACTTTGGGAGGCTGAGATGGGCAGATCACCTGAGCTCAGGAGTTCAAGACCAGCCTGACCAACATGGAGAAACCCACTCTGTACTAAAAATACACAGTTAGCCGGGCGTGGTGGCACATGCCTGTAATCCCGGCTACTCGGAAGGCTGAGGCAGGAGAATCGCTTGAACCCGGGAGGCGGAGGTTGCGGTGAGCTGAGATTGTACCATTGCACTCCAGCCTGGGCAACAAAAGCAAAACTCCGTTAAAAAAAATTAAAAAAAACAGAGATTTTGAGCTGAGCTCCTCATAGAGTGGGCCTGCCCCTGCCCCCCAAGGTGCCCTCTTAAAATGTCCCACCTCATCCTCCTCACTAATCCACAGCTGCCACCCCTTCCAAAACTCCATATTAGCTGCACAGGACCAGCATGTTAAAGAGACCGAGTTAGAAGGGTCCTCATGACATCTTCAACTTCGACCTCTTGCTTCATCTCCCATATGTGCTTTGTGCTTGGTTCACAGCTTGGTGCAGAAGAAAGAGCTCTGGGTCTGCCACGAGAATACAGGGCTCTGAATTCTGTCCATGCAACTACACAGTACCATTTCCAGCAGTACTACTTCCTTCTTCCTAGAAAGGCTCTTTCCCGGCAGGAATGTATACACAGTGCCCTCTAGTGTCTAAGGACAGTACCATGCTGCTAGCAGAGAGCCAGGATCAAAGAATGCCCCACTGCAGTTTCCCCTTGCATCAGATTTTGTGGTGCAAATCATCTACCTAGGGCTTAGAATTTTATTTTATTTTATTTTATTTTATTTTTATTTGATACGGAGTTTCATTCTTGTTGCCCGGGCTGGAGTGCAATGGTGCAATCTCAGCTTATTGCAACCTCTGCCTCGCGGGTTCAAGTGATTCTTCTGCCTCAGCCTCCTGCGTAGCTGGGATTACAGGCATGCACCACCATGTCTGGCTAATTTTGTATTTTTAGTAGAGATGGGGTTTCACCATGTTGGTCAGGCTGGTCTCGAATTCCTGACCTCAGATGATCCACCCACCTTGGCCTCCCAAAGTGCTGGGATTACAGGTGTGGGTCACTATGCCCGGCCGGGCTTAGAATTTTAAAATCCGGCCTGGTGGGGTTCGATGGGAGCTCCCTGGAGAAGAAAAAGTTTTGTCAAGTTTTGTGAACAAGGTGAGAATCCATCTCTGGCTTTCCTAAAGACACTCTCCTCCTTCCCTCCTCTCCTTGAGTTGGGAGAGTGAAATTGAACCTGTGGGCTTCTCTCAGTCACTGGGAGAGAGTGTAGGATTTGGAGTCAGATAGAGCCTATTTGGATCCTCACGTTGCCAATGCTTCCCAGCCCCCAGGAGGCCTCTGGGGCAGCCAGAGGACCTGGCCACGGAGCCTGAAGCCTAGGTTCTGGTTAGGGGCCGGTGGGACCCTTCAGACATTAGCATGGAGGAGTCTCACCCTTTGCCAGCTGTTGGGCCCCGTGGACGGGGAGGAGCCATGTTGCCCACTTTCTAGAATCCCCTTCGAGAAGAAGCAAGAAGTGTTCCCCCCGGATCAATGCCAGCTCACCCTGTCTTCTTCCCAGTGGAGAACTGGGGATGGGGGGAGCAGCCTGAAGTGGGCGGGACTCCAGCCCTAGAAAACCCCAAGTTAGAATCCCACCCTGCCACCTTCTGGACAGTGGCCCTGGGCAAGTCCCTGAGACTCTGAGCTCCCGTCCCCTCCTCTGGGGCCAGCAATTTGGTGGTGTAGCCTTGGTCCAAGGGTTGGAGATAACGGACTCCCCAGATGTGCTGTGGCCTTAAGACGTTCTCGGCCCCTCCTGGGCCTGCCTGGGAAGGGGAGAGAGGAGGTGATGCCGGGCTGTGGGGGCGGGGTAGGCAGGACCTAAGGAGTTGATGGAGATCCCATCTGTCGAGGACAGGTCTCAAGGGGAATGTGCAGAGCCCCCTCCCTGCTTCTGTACCCTCAATCAATCCCGTTCTCCACCTGTCCCTGCACGGCTGCCCAGCTGCCTGGATGGGGCAGGGCACCTGGCTGGGGTCCCTGCTCACCAGGACAGTGGAGTACGTGTGTGGGTGAAGTGGGTGGGGGTCAGGAAAGTGGTCAGGTACAGCCAGAAACCAGAGTGGGGCCAACTGGTCAGGCGGTTGGCTCAGTGGCTCCATCCGGAACCTGACCTCCCCTCCACCCATCTCCCCTGCACCCTCAGAGTAGGGCTGGGTTGATTTCACCTTTGAACTCCCAGATACTGGGACTGAGTGAGTGCACAGACACATTTGAAATGAATCAAGTGTGGATAGTTTTGCTCTGTCCCAGCAATGAGAATGCAGCTATGGATACCTTAGACCCAGAGCACCAAGGAAGGCTTACTTGTCCCCGGCAGTTGTTTTTCTAAATTTCGTTTTCTTTGAACATTCAGTTGTTACCAACCCAGCATTACTTTGTGTGCCGTAAGATACCAAGTCATTTTATCATCCATTCATTCATGCAACAAATATTTGAGTGTCCACTTTGTGCCGAGCATTGGAGATTCGGCAACGAACAAAAGGACAGTCAAGAATGCCCATTGGCCGGGTGCGGTGGCTCATGCCTGTAATCCCAGCACTGTGGGAGGCTGAGGTGGGTGGATCATCTGAGGTCAGGAGTTTGAGACCAGCCTGGCCAAAATGGCAAAACCTTGTCTCTGCTAAAAATACAAAAATTAATCAGGCGTGGTGGTGGGTGCCTGTAATCCCAGCTACTCAGGAGGCTAAGGCATGAGAATCACTTGAGCCTGGGAGGCGGAGGTTGCAGTGAGCTGAGATCAAGCCGCCGCACTCAAGCGTGGGCAACACAGGAAGACTGTCTCAAAAATAATAATAACAATAATGCCCATCCTTGTGGAGTGTGCAATGGGTGGTGGATGGGTGCTGGGAACAGATGACAAAACAGAATACATAGCACGTCTGACTGTGATTGTGCTGAGGGAGGGTCGGGGGTGTCTCTGTTATTATCTGTGTTTTCACATGTGGGGGCCACAGAACCCAGCCAGACTGAGTCCAGAGCCTGTGCTCCTCAGTGTCCGCTCTTCCTGGCCTGACCAGCTGCAAACTGCAGAGGTTCACCAGGCCATGAGGAGGGTGGGACGGGGCATGGGCAGAAGGCACAGCCTTTGCAAAGCCCTGCCATTGCTGGGAGAGAAGGTGGTGGCTGGAGTCCAGGAAGAGATGGAGTGGGCGGATGCCAGGACAGATTCCAATCTAAGAGGGACTCGGGATCTCCTGGTCTCAGTGCTGGGCTAGCTGCATGAGAGGCGGGAAAGGAGAGGAGGAAGAATTAAGGACAGTGCTGGCTTGGTGTGGTGCCCAACGCCAAGATGAGCACCCAAGAGGAGTGTGAGCAGAAGAGGTGGACTGTAGTGGGACACTTCATCCTTTCCTGGAACCCCAGGGAGGTTTAACTTGGATTCCAAGCCCCTGCCTCTCAGTCTGATCCTCCGTCGCCCTGTCCTTGTGTGTAGTCTGACTCCCACAGCCATGCCCGAGCCCCATGCACTGTGCGCTGGTTACAGCTGAGCGGTTCCCTCGGAGGGGCAGGGAGGGCCCCTGCCATGGTCCCGGCTTGCCGGGCCCCCAGCTGAGCTGTAAATGACTTTTCCATTTTCTGAGACCTGCGCCCAGGCCTGTTTGGTATTCAGGGACTCCTGGCCCACACTCGCCGGCTCTCAGCTCTGCCCGAATTACTTGATTAAAACGCATATCAACTATTATGTGATTCGTTTCTCTGCCACAGCTCCGCGCCGGGGCCTATGTTAAACTGTAATAAAAGCTGGGTTGGGAGGCTGCGGGAGAGGGGAGCACAGAATTAGGGGTGGGAGGGTTTCCGGAGGGTGTGAGGGAGGCTGAGAGAAGGACCCCAAACCTCAGGGCCACTGCCGGCCTCCACTGATCTGGGATGGGTGATTTAGAAATGGGTCAGCTCCCTCCTGGTCCTCTGTGAGCTGGGTAGATCCAGAGATTGTGGTCACCTTATCACCTTATTTCAAGGTTTTTCCTCTGGCAAAAGACAGAGGAGGGAAAGGTTGGGGATGGAAGAGAAGCCACATTGCTTTTCAGGATCAGAAATGGAATTTTCCATCACCCAGGAACTTGCTGTAGCCAAATTGGCCTTCTCCGGGCTGGGAGTTCTGAGTCCTGGGTTTACTTTGCAGCTTCACTGCCCTGAGACTCCACTGAACATCTGTAAAATGGGGATAAGACTGCCTGCCTTCCCCTCCCCTTATTGGGAGAGACTGTGTTGGGACAACAAAAGGGCTTGTAAACTGTAGAGTGCTGTGTGCAAGTGCAGGGGGTGACTGCTGCAGTGCGTCAGAGTTCAAGAGAGACTTTGCCAAGCTCTGCCAAGCTCTATTCATTCAAGGGGCCTTTATTGAGCATATGCTGTGTCCCAGGCATAGTCCCTGCCACACTCAAGGATCTCCCAGTCCAGTGAAACCCACAGACCCATAAACAGTCACGTTCAGTGTCTCCTGATGAGCTTTGAGAACGCCAAGGAGGGGAACTGAAATTACCTTGGATGGGCCCAGGAAGCCTTGCTGGAGGAGGTGGCCCAAGAGCTGGATGGTGCTGGGTGAGCACTCCCAGGAAGAGGGAAGGCACTCTGAGCAGAGGAAGCTCATGCTCAAAGGCATCAAGGCAAGACCCACCTGGCACGCTCACTCACAGAAGCCATGAGTGGCTGGACAGGGAACTGTATGGGATGGCGCGGTGAGTGGGGACACGTGGGCAGGGCCCATGATGGTTGAGGCCTTGCTGGCGTGGCTGAGGCTTCCTGGCACATGCTGGCAGTCAGTGATGGCTTCCAGAGGTCAGTAGCTGTGAAAGGAGGCTTTGAAGGGACAGGCAAAGGCTGGGGGAGAGAGGATGACAGCTGCCCCCAGCAACCTTCCATCCATCACCATCACCATCAACATCACCATCACCATTACCACCATCACCTCAGCCTGGGCCGGACACTGCCTGGAGCTGAAATTGCTCCTGCCTACCCCAAAGCTTTGACAACGCAAATGACTTCCAGCACCTCCCGCCCCTCATTCTGTCCTGAGGTTCTGCTGCTTTAATGAGTCACAAGCTGCCTTGATGTTTTATGTCTGTCCTGTGCCCCAGTTCATCTGGCAGTGTTTCCTCCACTGGACTGGAAAATCCCCAGGACAAGGTCATACCTCCTCTATCCGACTGGGAGCTTCCTAAAACAGAGGCTGTTTCTCCCCCATGAGATTGGGAGGTCTCTCAGGTAGGAGCTGCAATTCTCCTTTGCTCAGTATGGACTGCTCCACATCCCTAACTAGAGACAGGATCCAGGAACCCAGAGAGTGCGTCTCTCCCTGTATCCTTCTCTTTTGGGGAAATCTCCAGACCAGCACCCCACTGGGACCGTCCCATTCCTTAGCTGTTTGAGAGTGCGAGGGCAGAAGCCGAGGCTGGCCATGAGGCTGCTCCCCCACTGTGCACCCCGAATCTGACTGCCGTTTAATGAATGCGTTCCCATGTTCACTCCCCCCATGTCCCCCTCCCCGAACCAGCTGCCTAGACTTCACCAAGGTACCAGCTTTTGGTACACAGAAGACTCAGCCCCAACCAGCAGGGCCTCTATGGCCAATTCCACCTAATCCTGTTGATTAATTTGACTCTGAGGCTAAAGGGTTTCCAGGGGTGGGGAGGGAGAAGGGCACCCCAAGAAAGTGGGGGTGCAGGAAGCTGAAGTGAGGCTGATGTGGTGGCACTGGGGTTCTTTGTGTCTTCTCACACTGCTTTGGCCTGGTACTCCCCACCCTGTTTCCTTTTCTGTCATCACCACCGTCATTGTCCTCATCATCAACAATAGTAATAGCCTTCATGGGTCCTTGAAGTTGCAAATTACTCCCATCATCTTTATTTTATTTTATTATTATGTTTTATTTTTATTTTTTGAGACAGAGTCTTGCTCTGTTGCCCTGGGTGACGTGCAGTGGTGTGATCTCAGCTCACTGCAACCTCCACCTCCCAGATCGAAGCGATTCTCCCGCCTCAGCCTCTCAAGTAGCTGGGATTACAGGCACGTACCACCAAGCCCAGCTAATTTTTGTATTTTTAGTAGAGACGGAGTTTCACCATGTTGCCCAGGGTGGTCTTGAACTCCTGACCTCAGGTGATCCACCTGCCTCAGCCTCCCAAAGTGCTGGGATTACAGACATGAGCCACCACACCGGGCCCCATCATCTTTGTTTCATTCCATTCTCAAAGCCATCCAGGGAGGCATACAAGGATATATTGTTATCCTCATTTTTAAGGCTGAGAAAACCAAGGTCCTGAGAAGGGGGGCGACTTGTCCAAGACCACACAGCTAGGGAAAGACAGAGCCCACAAGCCAGGTCTCAGGCTGCCGAGACCAGGATTCCTGATTAGACCAGGGCTGTCCCAGAGGACCCTCGAACTCCTTCCCAATCTGTCCCTTCACGACAATCCCTCTCCAGGGCTCACTTGCTGTGTGTCCTCCATCCAAGTGACTGAACCTCTCAGAGCCTCGGTATACCTATTGGTAAAAGAGTCAATAGTCCCTGCTTCACAGACCTATGAAGGCTGGCACAGAGGTTTCTAAAATGGGGGTCTCTTCCCCTGAGGTTGGCCAAGGCGGGTGGTGGATGCTCTTTTTCAGGGGTTGAAGTCACAAACAAACTGCAGTTCTGTTCTCTTGAGGTCTCTCTGGATCTCGATGGGCAGTGAGACAGAGCTCTGCCCTCCCCACTCAGTGTCCAGAGGGTTGTTATGGCAACCTCCAACATCCAAGAGGATCATGCCAGATCCTTTCGGACAAGAGAGACCTGTGGGCCCTGCTTGGCCTTCCCCAGTCTGGGCTTCGGTCTGGGCATCTCTCTGGATCCACGGAGTTCCCCAAATCCCTGCAGAATAAGGAGTGGGAGCGACAAGGAGACAGGAAGGAATTAGACCCAGAACTCCATGGTGAGTCTAGAAAGCTGCAGGTGACTTGCAGGACCGAGGGATCAGCTGAAGCATGGGAGGGAACTGAGGCCCACGGCTCGGCAGAAGCACTTGAATTTTATCTCTCGGTGGCATAAAGCAAATGTTGGTCCTTTGCTAACTGCAGTCATGAGTTTGGTCACAACTCTATATCTTGTCCTATTATTTCCTTAATATTTTACTATATCCAAAAACACCTTTAAAAACCTAATTCAAGGATATTAATGCTCTTATAAATGGAAAATGAGTATCATTTCCTGTAAATAGATGGGAACCATAAAAACCATAAATAGCATTAAAAACAAGCAATGTTGTTAAATTCTACCTAGAGACTTGCACACGGGAAGCTGTGAGCTTGGGGCCTGCCCTCTCTTTGTTAAGAAAAAAGAACAACTGTGTTAATGACTGTATTGGACTGTGCTGGCCTCAGTGGTGGCCACCAGCCACGTGTGACTATGTAAATTTGAATTAAAATTAAATACAATGAAAGACGACGTTCTTCAGTTGCAGTAGGGAAGTTTCAGGTGCTCAAAACCCCACGTAGTTAGTACTGCCATATTGAATACTGCGAATCTAGAACGTTTCCGTCATCGCAGAAACTTCTATTGGACAGCACTGCTCTAGAACTGAATGGAGACTCAGTCAGATTAGTATTTCCAGGCCAGGCATGGTGGCTCATGCCTGTAATCCCAGCAATTTGGGAGGCCGAGACAGGCGGATCACCTGAGGTCAGGAGTTCAAGACCAGAGTTCGACACCAGCCTGGCCAACATGGCAAAACCCCATATCTACTAAAAATACAAAAATTAGCTGGCCATGGTGGCATGTGCTTGTAGTCCCAGCTGCTCGGGAGGGTGAGGCACGAGAACCATTTGAACCTGGGAGGCGGAGGCTGCAGTGAGCAGAGGTGGCACCACTGCACTCTAGCCTGGGTGACAGAACAAAACTCCATCTCAAAAATATAAAAATAAAAAGTAAATAAGAAAGACTAGGATTTCCCCCAGGACAAGGCTATGCCTCCTCCATCAGACTGGGGCTTTCTGAGGGTAGGGCCTGTGTCTGCCCTCATCTCTGACCTCACAGCTCTGAGGACAGTCTCTGCCCAGAGACTGCACTCCCTACAACTCTAGTCCCCATCTCCCTCAGCTCCTGTCTGAGCTCAAGTGTCCTCACTGGAGAACTGAATCTGGTGCCCCATTCCCCATCCACGGGCTGGCCTCCCTGCCTGCCAGACAAATGCCTGCTTCCTTCTTCTGAAGCCCCAAGGGCTGGCTTTCATTGTCACCGTCAGAACACTGAGGTTATGCAGTGCATTTCAGGAATTGAATCCTTGGCATTAGTTGTATTTGGCTCTGAGCCCCAGACATGGTGGGGAAGGGGCCCCAGGATGGCAGCTGTGCCCACTGTGGTCTCCCCACAGTGACTGGGGGGCTGGGTAACTGGCAGCCTTGGCAGGAAAGGCAAGGGCAGAGCCCTGGCAGGAAAAGCAAGGGCAGGGGTTAGATCTGACCCCAGGTCTCTGCCCTTGGGGATGAGGCAAGCCACGATGAAGGCAGGACTCCCTTGCAATCCGTTCCTTCGCTGTGTGGCATGGCATCACAGTCAGAGACAGCCTGGCACTGGCCAAAAAAAAAGCAAGGATAACTTTCCAACGGACAAGATAGCAGGATGGAAGGAAGTGGGCCCAGGGCACAGAGGCATTGCCAAGACAGATGACCCTCCAGGCGCATGACCTCCCACACCCCCGGGCCACACCCACTAGCTTCCTGGCTATGAATGTGGCGCCATGATTAAATTACCCAGCATACCTTTTGACACAACAGGCGTTTACGTGTGCTCTCCTCTCTGCCTGCAGTGCCCTTCCCTTCACCTCCACTTAACATGTAAGGCAGTACTAGTTTCTCTTTTTGTTTTTGTTGTGGGGAGGAGGGAGTTGCCCCTTCGGGGAGGGGCCTAGGCCTATTCCTGTAATTAACACTTGAAGCGATTGGGAGGAAGGGATCTTTGTATTGGTGGAAGGGGTCAGGGGCGAGGAGCACAGTTTGAGTGAACCTCACATTACCTTTCTGGGACTCAGCTTCTCCCATCTCTGATGCGAACACAAGATCTCCCAGGCTCTTCTAGCTTGACTCAGGCTGAGTGCTCCAAGCCCAGGGCTCAGTTCCTACCTTTCCCACTGCATACCTAGCCTCTTCAGGTGCATAGCAGGTCCTCAATAAATGCTTTAGGGGAGGGAGTGAATGAGTCAATGACAAAAAATAAAAGTGCGTCCAGGAATACCAGAGATGGAGAAGGAGAGGAAGTGGGAGAAAGAAATGAAGGCAAAAGAGAAAAAGGAGGAAGAGGAGTGGGGAAGAAGGAAGGTGGCCTCTGAGTGTCTGCTCTCTTTTCCATCTTCCTTTCTGCTTCCTCTTCTCTATGCTTCCCACAGCTCCCCAGGGGTGGAACAGGGAGCTGGTTCCCGGGTGTCTCAGCCCCAACAGCTAAGGAGACTGAGCAGCGGCTTCCTGCAGCCTCCCTAGCTTGGGCCAGGGCTGAAGCAGATTCCTGGCCTGATAACCCCAACCAGGCCAGGGAAGTGAGCTGGCTCCAACCTTTCGGGCTCTCCAGGCCCAGGCCCAGGAAGCAACAAGCCTTCACCCACCCCCAGTCTCCATGGTGGAAATTAGTGGGGATGATGGGGTGGGGTCCGTGGCCTTGACCAAGGTCATTCAGGTGAGGTCTCCTCTAGCCTGGGGGAATCACTCAGAGACCCTGGGGCATCCCAGGGAGAGGCTGTCAGTGGAAGTCGCCTAATCCAAACCCTTCATGTCACAAATGGGGAAAGTGAGGCCTGAGGAGGGGAGATAGCCTTCCCAGGGTCACCGGCATTTAGGAGCAGAGCCAGCCCTGGAATCTAAGCTTCTTGATGGGCAGCTCTGGACGCACGCACTTTTTCTTTTGTTGAGACAGGGTCTTGCTCTGTTGTCCAGGCTGAAGTGTGGTGGTGTGACTGGCTTACTATAACCTGGAACTCCTGGGTTCAAGCAATTCTCCCACCTCAGCCTCTTGAGTATCTGGGACTACAGGCATGCGCTTCCACACTCAGCTAATTTTCTTACCTTTTTCTGGAGGTCGGGTCTTACTGTGTTGTCCAGGCTGGTCTTGAACTCCTGGGCTCAAGCAATCCTCCTGCCTCAGCCTCCCAAATTGCTGGGATTACAGGCATGAGCCAGCATACATGGAGGCCTGTTTCTTAAAGTCAAGATTATTGAGGTATAGTTAATATACAGTAAAATTCTGCCCTTTTAACTGAGAATATAGCTCTATGGATTTTGTCAAATGTATCTCACCATGAAACCATCCCTTGAGTCTCATGTCATGGACATCCTTGCATGTCAGTGGAAATAAACAAAATGCCCAGCCAGAGGGGACTGTTTTGTTGTTGTTGTTTGTTTGTTTGTTTTTCCATAAGGCAAAGATTTTACAAGAAAGTATTTAAGCAATACTCTAGGGTTAGGCATGGAGGTTGCTTCCCATCCTTCACATTGATAAACAATGCTAGGGTGAGCATCCTCCTATCTTGTGCTTGGGAAGAGTCTGATCGCAGTGCAGTCATGGGTCCTAGGTGGGCACGAGTGTGCCTTGTGCTCTCCTCCCAGATCCCAGCACCCTTCCATCTCTCTAAGCCCCTGCCCTCTCCCTCCCTCTCCTCCGGCTGTAGGGAACCGGCTGGACGAGGGCTCGGATGTGGAGTCAGAACCTGACCTCCCACTGAAGCGCAAGCAGCGCCGCAGCCGAACCACATTCACGGCCGAGCAGCTGGAGGAGCTGGAGAAGGCCTTTGAGAGGACCCACTACCCGGACATATACACTCGCGAGGAGCTGGCGCAGAGGACCAAGCTGACCGAGGCGCGTGTGCAGGTGAGGAGGCACCCGCGGTGTCGGTGCTGCAGGTATACTCCAGAGATTCAGAAGTTTGGAATGGTCAAGGCCAGTGGGTTTAATGCGACCCCTCAGGGGGTTTACAACAGGTTCAGGGGGTTGTGCAGGCAAGTAATGCCACCAGCATTTGATGCAGAGTTGCTAGGCAGCAAATGTTGGTTGACTGAGAGCTGGACAGTCCAAGGAGGAGGGAAGAATGGAGGGAGAGATAGAGGGAAGGGGAGAAGAAAAGGAAGAAGGAGGAAGGGAAAGAAGGATGAAAGAAGGAATGAAAGAAGGGAGGGAGGCCAGGTGTGGTGGCTCACACCTGAAATCCCAGCACTTTGGGAGGCCGAGGTGGGCGGATCACATGAGGTCAGCAGTTCAAGACCTGCCTGGCCAACATGGTGAAACCCCATCTCTACTAAAAACACAAAAATTAGCTGGGCGTGGTGACAGGCACCTGTAGTCCCAGCTACTCGGGAGGCTGAGGCAGGAGAGTCACTTGAACCTGGGAGGCGGAGGTTGCAGTGAGCCAAGATTGCACCACTGCACTCCAGCCTGGGTGACAGAGCGAGACTCCATCTCACAAAAAGAAAGAAAGAAAGAAGGGAGGGAAGGAGGGCATTAGTTCAGCCAGAAGAGAGGGTTTGGGGAGTATAAAAATCTCCAAATCTCTGATGAGCAGAAGAAGTGATCAGGAGGAAGATTTCCAAACAAGCCTAGCTTCCTCAGATGGGTGATGAGTGTCCCGTTACCGGAAGCATGCACGTAGGCTGGGCAGGCCAGTTCTTGGCAGGTTAGATGCATCAGGGCAGGGTGGGCAGCCCCCGAAGACCCTGCACATCCCCTCCATGGCCTCAGTGTGTGGGAAGGAAGAGGGGAGAAGAGCAAGAGCCTCCTGACGGCTTGAGGACTGCCCCGCCTGCCCTCTGTCGGTGGGTTGAGGGGCAAAGGCGTGCTGCAGGGGGCCTGGGGACATTGCCTCACCTCCCCAGGCCAAACTCTCGGATTCCAGAGGCCTACAGTTGTTCTCCAAGTGCAGGAGCCTCTCTGGGGATCTGGCTGGAAAGGGCTGAGGCTGGAGGGTTGGGGATGGAGGAGGAAGAGCCGGGACAAGTCGTGATGAACGGCTCTTGTGGGAATCCATTCCTGGGCTGTCTTCTCCATGGATTGGGAGGCATAGAGAGAGGGGAAAGATCCCCATTACCAGAATCTAAGCAGTGCTCAGGGAGCCAGAGCGGCCTGCAGAGGGGACACCCCAAACAGTTGACGGTGGGCACTTCCATGCAAGAGGAGCCAGCCTTTGCCCGGCACCCACTTGGTGCCAGTGGCATTGCTGGGGCTGCTTCTCAAACGTGAGCTAGTGGAAGCTCAGACCACCTTGTCGGGTCAGCATGGTCGCTCCCTGCAAGCCACGGGTGCAGAAACTGGAAGTTCAGAGAAGCAACATGCCCAGGGGCACAAGCTGGATGGGGGCTGAGCCAGGCCCAGCTGCTGGCAAAACCCATGTCCTTTCCATCCAGGGAAACGAACAAGCTGAGTCACAAGCTGAAATTTGAAAGCAACTGGGACAATCCTAGAAGCAAGGGACGTTTCAGCACTCCAGGACCCAGTGGACACCCCTCAGCCCCCTGTCCCCACTCCCAGATTAGGGGCCCTTCGCTTCCTTTGAGGGAGGACCCCAAGGGGAAAGAGGCGGGAGGCAGCAGCCAGCTCATCTCATTCCCTCCCCTCCTGACCGAGGTGATATCCGAGCTGGCTCCAGGCCTCCCTCCTGCTCTGATCCTCCTGCAGCTGTTCTCCTGGGCACATTCCTGGGCGCTTTCTCGTTCCCACGTCTGGCGGCCACGGCGGCTTCCCACCACCTTGAAGCCTGACTGCTCCTTGTAAAATTTCCTGGCTGTCAGAGCAGTGCTTTTATTGGCCCAAGGGACTCAGAAACAGGTGTCACTCAAGGTCCACAGAGGGAGGGGGTCTGGGAATGGAGAGGCAGCCAGAGCCCAGGCAAAGCCATCCTGAGGGGGTGGGGTCCGCCTCCTGCGTCTTATTGACTTCCTATCATACTCTGGGCTTCCCCAGTGCATGGAGCTCCCTCTAGGGCAGGGCAGGGACTCCCCATTAGACCAGAATCTCTCCCAGGGCAGGGCTGGATCTCCCCACTTAGCCTGAGAGCTTTCTTAGAGAAGAGGGAACAAAAAATGTTTGAGTTTTTAAAGAATAAATGGCCTGGTGCGGTGGCTCACTCCTGTAATCCTAGCCCTTTGGGAGGCCAAGGTGGGTGGATCACCTGAGGTCAGGAGTTTGAGACCAGCCTGACCAACATGGAGAAACCCCGTCTCTACTAAAAATACAAAATTAGCCGGGCATGGTGGCGCATGCCTGTAATCCCAGCTACGCAGGAGACTGAGGCAGGAGAATTGCTTGAACCGGGTAGGTGGAGGTTGCAGTGAGCTGAGATCGTGCCATTGCAGTCCAGCCTAGGCAGCAAGAGCAAAACTCCGTCTCAAAAATAAATAAATAAATAAACATAAAATAAAATAAATCAAGAACATTCAGCCTGGAGAAGTGGAGACTTGAAGGACACAGCTGCTCTGAGCATCTCCAAAGGGTGAACCCAGGGCCAGGGTCAAGAGGCGAGCATCTAAAGTCCAACATGAAGGTCTGCAGGAAAGAGCTCAGGACTAAGAGCTCAGGGTTCCTGCCTTTGGTCAGCTGTGTCACCTTCAACAGGTCAATTTCCTTGCCTGAGACTTCGTTTCCTGTCTGCAAATAAGGGGATGAAACTCAACAATCACTAAAACCCTTACATTTCTGGGATCCCTGTTTACTGACAATCAGGGATGCTTTGTGAGGTGATGAGATTCCCATTACCAGAAGTGTTCAAACAAAAGCACAATGTCCAGTCAATCAGGGACCTTGAGGTCTTTGAGTTATGACCTCAAAGTCCCCTGAGTACTGCTTAGATTGTATGGCTTCATACATTTTAGGTCCTGGTCTTTGATTCTAAAGGTCTGTGGTTCTGGGATTTTGCAATCGTATAATATCTCATCTCAGTGGACCTGGGAGATGGGTGGGTTAGTGGACTGGTTCAGGGTGGGCTTGGAGCCAAATACCTAGATGTGGATTCCAGCTCCATCTCTTACCCTCTCCACCCTGCACCCATCTCTCACAGGCAAGATGATGATAATGATGTTTACCTTGCTCTGAGGATTAAATGATTACATGTAAAAACAAAAACAAAAAAAAAACAGGAAGTACCTGCACACAGAAATGCCATAAATAGGGGTTGTTCTTACTCAAACTCTGCCTGTTCTTGGCAGCTCAATTCTAGCCACCTTTGCAGCTCCAGATACATTCACCCAGCAGTCATTTACGGAGTACTTGCTGTGTGCCAGGTGCTGTTCTAGGCATTGGGGATTCAGTGGGCAAAAAGCTCTGCTGTCTTGAAGCTGGCATTCTCATAAACATGTGTGCAGGTAAACATGATGTCACGTGGGGATCTGGTCACCAAAGAGTGGCCTGTTATCTTCTCTGGCTCCCTCAAGCCCTGCCTCCCTGCAGGGGCCAGGAGCCTCTGCTTGAAGCTTGCTAGATGTTACCAGTGCCTGTAACACCTCTGCCTCAGCCAGGAGAAAGCCAGAGCCACGTGAAGGGCAGCCAAGGGGGTGTCAAGCAGGAGAACCCCTGCCTGGGGACCCATCACTCCTTTCTCTGGAGTGATGCATATATCTTCCTTAGAGGTGAGCAGATCCGTTTTTTCCTGGGTGCCACAACCCTGAGCCTGTGAATTTCTTCTAGAAATAGAGGCTGCAGGGCTGATAGGTCCCAAAGTCACCCCAAGGCCTCTCCCATGACTGCCTGTGATGACTTCCCTATCCTTCAGATGATCAGCACCGGGAAACTAGGGCTGTGTGCAGCGCCTCTTTACTTTATGGTCCTTGGAACCCTGCTCTTTGCTTGGGGTAGGGGTGGGATATTCTGAACAGAAATCCCATTCTGGAAGCACTACAGAGATTCACTAACCAACAACTTATACTGAATCTCTTAATAACACTAGGTAGCATTCATGGTGCATTTCTTTTTTTTTTTTTCCTTTTTTTTTTTGAGACAGAGTTTCACTCTGTTGCCCAGGCTGGAGTACAATGGTGCAGTCTCAGCTCACTGCAACCTCCGCCTCCAAGTTGCAAACGATTCTCCTGCCTCAGCCTCCCAAGTAGCTGGGATTACAGGTGCCCACCACCACACCTGGCTAATTTTTTGTATTTTTAATAGAGACAGGGTTTTGCCATGTTGGCCAGGCTGGTCTTGAACTCCTGACCTCTGGTGATCTGCTGGTCTCGGCCTCCCAAAGTGCTGGGATTACAGGCATGAGCCACTGCACCCGGCCTTCATGGTGCATTTCTTATGTGCCAGGCATGATGAGTCATCATGCATATGTTATCTTTATTAATTCTCACCATGACCCTGCGGTGTTATGTGTTATTCTTCTCTCCATTTTGCAGATGAGAAAACTGAGATTTAGCTAAGGAAAGTAACTTCCTAAAGCACAGTTATACATATATACAGTGGAGTACTATTCAGCCATAAAAAAGAATGAGATCCTGTCCTTTGCAACAACATGGATGGAACTGGAGGTCATTATGTTAAGTGAAATAAGCCAGGCACAAAAAGACAAACTTCACATGTTCTCATTTATTTGTGAGAGCTAAAAATTAAGGCAACTGAGCTCATGGAGATAGAGAGCAGAAGGATGGTTACCAGAGGCTTGGGCAGGTAGTGGAAGTGGGGGGAGAAGTGAGGATGGTTAATGGGTTCAAAAAACGAATAAGGATGAAGAAGATGTATTTGTATTTGATAACACAATAGGGTGACTATAGTCAATAATAATTTAATTGTACCTTTAAAAATAACTAAAAGAGTATAATTGGACTGTTTGTAACACAAAGGGTAAAAAATGCTTGAGGTGATGGATACCCCATTTACCCCGATGTGATTATTATACATTGTATGCCTATATCAAAGATCCTCTCTCTCCTATAAATATGCATGCCTACTATGTAGCCACAAAAACTAAAACTTAAAAAAAAGATACAGTTCAAAGTGACTGTGCTGGGACTTGAACTCAAGTCTATCTGCTCAGGTTCGTTTCCTCTGTGCTACATGAAGAGAAGGGCCAGATGGAATATTGGACACAGTACACAGATGGCATCAAGTATACTCTACTCCCAGTGCAGGGTATTGAGAGAAGGATCAGAAATGAAGAATAAAACCCAGCGCCTGCTTTCAAAGAACTCAGTCCTGACCAGAGATTCTGGGTAGGGTGCTGGGGCTGTCACTGTCCCTTTTAGAGCGTTTATTTCCCTCTTTGTAAACGGGCAGCTCATACAAGACGCTGGCACAGACCCTTCCAGCTCAGCTATCTTAGAGGGTCTCCAGCAGAATGATGCTTACCTGTGGCTGACGCTGTTCTAAGCATGTTGCCTGTGCTAACTCATTTGAGGTCCAGAACTACCTAGGAGGTGGCTGTTATTAGCCCCATTTTATGAAGAAACTGGGATAACAAAAATTTTCCCATCTTAGGAGTTAGAGGCAGAATTCCATCCCAGGCAGTTGACTCCAGAATCCCTGTTCTCAACCATTCTGTTACACTTAGTGAGAAGGGAGGTGCCTACTGGGAGGGATGTGAACCTAGGGACGTAGGACAATGAAGGAAGAAGAGATGACAGAATTGGCAACAAAGGCATGCCCTCTCCTCCAGGAAGTCCTCCTGGATTCTGAGAGGCAGAGTTGGAAGCCCTTCCTCTGAGCTCCTTATCCTACCTTGCATGTCACCCCATCTGAGCTTACTGCACTGAAAAGCAGCTGCTCTTTGACTCATGCCCAGGCAAAGGGCAGTTTGAGGGCTAGGAGTGGGTCCTGTCCATCTCTCTAGCCTGTCTTGCTTGGCACAGAGAGGAGTCCCAGTAAAAGTTTGAGATGAGAAGGCGGGAATAAAGAAGGAAGGGAAGAGTAGGAAAAGAAAGGGAAGAGATTAGAAGGGAAGGGAAGGAGGAAGAATGCATCCAACTTTATTCAGCATTCTTTTTTTGAAGAAAAGATGAGCGGCACCTAAGGACCTGCTGCTGCATAGCAAACTAGAGTGGCATATCCCAAATGCCCATCATTCTCCCACCCACCCAAGATGTTCGCCACCTTCACATATTATCTATATTGTTATTTACTTTTCAACGAAATCAATGTGTTTTAAAATAAAAATGCACAACACTCCCATAAAGGGAAGGCAATTGTTAAAATACACACACACACACACGCACACACACAACACACAAAGGGAAACAAAACAACGTGTTTAAAGCCTTTCAGGAAAATGTCACCTGCAAACGCCTCGTCTCCCTGCGTTCAGAAGGGAGATTAGCACAGGTTAGAAAGGCGCTGAGGATGCATTAGCACCAAACTGAGACCCCTCTTCCCCTCTTCTCCATGCCCAGGAGGCCTGGGAGAGAAGTGAAAAGGAATAACTTTCCCATCCTCATGTTCAGGTTACTGAATTCTGTTTCTCCAACACGGAGCAGTGACAGGAGGCCCACTGTTTGGGAAACACTGAATTAGTACAAAGACCTCCCCACACCCTTCCCGCAGAGCCTGGAAGCTCGGAGGCGAGGCCATTCCTTGCAGGGCTCCCTCCAGCATCCCTCCCACTCCAGGGTGCCCCGGGGAAGCCCTCGGTGCCCTGCAGAAGTGGGGAGAAGCCAGGGCTTTGAATCCATCCCATCGGGAGCCAGTCGTTTTCCCTCCAGGCTTGGCTGCCTCTTCTCCCTTTCTCTGTGAAACCTTAACAGATCAAAGCCGGCAGCTCTTGTTTATCCAGCCTGCAAAGCTGAACGCTGCTTTTCCCACCCGGGAAGGATGACTCTAGGGGCACATAAGCGCCCTCCACCTGGCTGCACTCCCCTCCCTCATCTCAGCAGACACGGTCCAGAGATTTGGGGGTCTTGGGTGATCAGGTGCCAGGAGAGGTTGCGGCCTTCACTCCCCATGAGGTTGGGACACCAACCAAGCCTTGTGGCCCCAGCCCCAGCAAAGACACCCCAGAGCCAATCCTGCGTCCCTTGTTCATTCATTCATTCATCATTCACTCCTTCATTCATTCGACAAGTATTCCTTGAACACTTACTGAGCTCCAGGCATTGGGCAAGGAATGCATGGCCTCTGCCCCGTGGAGCTTGAGTCCGAGGGGGACATTAGGAGCAGCACAGCCAAGAGACAGATAATTAGAATCATTGATCCTGTGGGGAAGCACACAGGCAGGAGGCCCCCCTGACAGAAGGCAGAGAACCTACCTGAACCCACCTTAGATGCGGCAATTAAGGAGTAGGAGTAGGAGGGAGCATTTCAGCTGAGCTCTGAAGGCCAAAGAGCCAGCTGCAGAAGAGTGTTCAGGTGAAAGGGAACAGCATGTGCAAAGCTGAAGATGGAAAACAGCCCCCTCAAGGCTGCCCCAGTGTGCACCCTCATTCTCCTCTGTCTCTGACCTGTCCCAGGAAACTTGCAAATCCAGATAAGTGGGCTCTAGAAAGCCAAACTGATTTTTTTTTTTTTTTGAGGTGGAGTCTAGCTTGTCGCCCAGGCTGGAGTGCAGTGGCGCGATCTCGGCTCACTGCAAGCTCTGCCTCCCGGGTTCATGCCATTCTCCTGCCTCAGTCCCGACTAGCTGGGACTACAGGCGCCCACCACCACGCCTGGCTAATTTTTTGTATTTTTAGAAGAGACAGGGTTTCACCATGTTAGCCAGGATGGTCTCAATCTCCTGACCTCATGATCCACCCGCCTCGGCCTCCCAAAGTGCCGGGATTACAGGTGTGAGCCACGGCGCCCGGCCAGACTGATTTTAAGTTTGAACCTCAGCTCCAACACAGACTAGCTCTGTGGACTTGGGCAAGCAACTTGACCTCTGTGAGCCTTGGTTTCCCTTTCTGTAAAATGGGAATAGGAGAATACGTCTCATGGGTCTCTATGCATGGATTGACATGTGAAATGCCAGCACAGGAAGGGAAGACAAAGATATTGGGTTATTATCCCACTAATGTTTGATAAATCCGTGTGTGTGTGTGTGTGTGTGTGTGTGTGTGTGTTTCCTATTTCAAGCAGGCCCAGGGTGTGTAAGCAAAGTAGGGCCTCAGTCTCCAGAGAAAGAACCTGGCTTGCACATCTGGGTCTGAAGTGCAGGTCTCATTCAGGTGGGTTGCAGATGCGTGGCTTCCTCCTGAGAGGCTTCCTGGAGAAGGTGGTCAAGCAGGGCACCAGCACCCCTCCAGGAAGGAGCAGCTGCAGAGGAAAGAGCACTGGCCTGAGAGCCACACAGACTGGCCGGGCCACTGACTCAACCTGGCCCACGGACAAGTCACCCACTTTCTTTGGGTCTTGGTTTCCTCATCTGTAGAATGGGGATAATGTAGATCCCCCTCACTGGTGGTTATGAGGGCAGAATGGGCTCATACCTATGAAAACACTTTGCAAATCGTCCCATGCTGCACAATGCCAGGGCCTGCAAGAGGATGCTGGCTGGATCAGAGGGTGACGGCTTGGGCAACTGGGTCTAGATGTGTTGCAGCTCTCTGCCAGGAACCTGGCCGAGGGGTCTCCATTCTCTGCTCTCCATCCCCCAGGTCTGGTTCAGTAACCGCCGCGCCCGTTGGCGTAAGCAGGCAGGAGCCAACCAGCTGGCGGCGTTCAACCACCTTCTGCCAGGAGGCTTCCCACCCACTGGTATGCCCACGCTGCCCCCCTACCAGCTGCCGGACTCCACCTACCCCACCACCACCATCTCCCAAGGTGAGTGTCCCGGCCCCATCCTGCCATCTCAGTGGTGCCCCTTCTCTTCTTTCTTTACTTTCACTTACAAAGGCTCTTCTTTTTTTTATGACCATTTCTTACTTTCATGTAAGCAGGCTATTAAGAGAAAAAAGATGCAATCCTGCCCTTGAAATTCTTGGCCCTGACACAGAGCAGCCACGTAGGGTCCCCAAGGCAGCCCCTGTGCACCTGTTTAGAACTGAGCTTCTCAAATGGTACCAGGGATCTCCCAGGAATGTTACTAAAATGCTGGTCTGGGTGAGGCCCGAGATTCTGCACTTCTAAAAATCCCCCTGGGAATGCCCAAGCTGGTGGAGCATGGACCAGGCTTTGAGCAGCGAGGATTTGGAGGAGAGGACACTGGGCTGACCTGCTTTGGAGGGAAAGGGACAGATTCTCCAGGGACTTTGGGACCATGCATAGTCACAGTCTTTGAGTTTTTAAAATGAGAGAGTGACATAAGTACCTGTGTGCGTGGGAGTGCGTGCATGAGTGTGTGCGTGTGAGTGCATGAGAGTGTGCGTATGAGTGAATGAGTGTGTGTGTGAGTGTGTGCATGAGTGTGTGCGTGTGCACGTGTGTGTGTACTTGTTGGGAAGATGTTGGAATCATGTTGGAATCTTTTTTTTTTTTTTAGATTATGTTGGTCTCCAACCTATGACCAAAAAAAAATTTACAAAGGGGCTTAAATAATTTCCTGGGACCTCATTTTCTTGCCTCTCTCTCGAAAGTTCCATTTTCAGAGATGGAATAAAGGTCAGGGCCTCCTTTGAGGACCTGAGAAAACTCCCTCTGAGGGATTCCCCCCACTCTGGGGTGAACAGCCCTAGGGCCAGGCTGGGCTGAGCAGGGTCAGAGCCCTGAGGTCTGCCTGGGAAGGAGGCCTCACTTGAGCCCAGTTCTCCCAGTGGCTTGAAGTATAAGATTCCCTTTTAGCCTTGGAAAGGGATAGGCAGAAGGAAGAAGGTGAGTGGGTGGGAGAGGATAGGGGATCAGAGGGGCCTTGGAAGAGGAAAGGAAAGTCTGGGTCCCAGGAGAGAAGGTGAGCCTTGTAGGGGAAGAAGTGTTCCCTCCCCCCACCTCACCGGACCTTGCTCTCATTCTGTCACCCCCCACGCCCTGTCCCAGCACACACCAGGAATAACATTACTTGATATTGGCCTCATGAGCTGGGCGCAGTGGCTCACAACTGCAATCCCAGCACTTTGGGAGGCTGAGGCGGGCGGATCGCTTCAGGCCAAGAGTTGGAGACCAGCCTGGCCAACATGTGAAACTCAGTCTCTACTAAAAATACAAAAAAAAAAAAAAAAAAAAATTAGCTGGGCATGGTGGCATGCATCTGTAATCCCAGCTACTCAGGAGGCTGAGGCAGGGGAATTGCTTGAACCCAGGAGGCGGAGGTTGCATGGAGCCCAGATCGCGCCACTGCACTCCAGCCTGGGTGACAGAGTGAGACTCCATCTCAAAAAAAAAAAAAAATTAAATTTTAAAAAAGATAGCTACCTCATAAAGCCTCCTCTTAAATGACTGGCAGGCTGAAGTTCTGGAGGTCAAGGAGAAAGTCAAAGAGCCCCCTCCAGCACCACTGTGACTTGGTAAGATAAATTGAACCAGTGTTGAGGGTCCCAGCCCCCGCAAAGCTGCACAGAGGGGCCCAGAGAGAGCAGAATAACAGCCTAGCAGTAAAGAACAGAGATGGCTCCAGAGTTAGGCCATTTGAATCCTGGTCCCATCACTCACTAGCCTGGTCATCTTGTGTGAGTGCCCCAAGACCACCAAGCCTTGGTTTCTTCATGTGTAAAATGGGATTTACAGTCTTGCTTCATACCCTTAGGCAGCGTTTTGTAAAAGCACCTGGCAAGTGGTTGACGCACACAAAACAAAACAAACTGGGTAGATTAACAGAGTCCCCATCAAGGTCTGGCTTTCAGCCCAGCTGACATTTATTGAGCACCTACTGTGTGCCAAGCACTGAGGAACAGTGGCTGGTGTGCATCTGTCTAGGGGTTGTCTAGAATGTTGGGTTGTCAGTCAAGACCTGGCCAGTGCCTAGTGCCCTGCCCAGGAGCCAACTTGTCTCATCTCAGGTAGCATGAGAGGGTGGTCCCTTCCCTCCAAGGGATGGAGACCGGGAGGAGGAGGCTCTTGGCTTGCCTTCTGCTCTCAGAGGCCCAGCCTCCAGGGTGAGGCCACTTGCTTAGGACCTCTCTTGGGTCTCTCTACAGATGGGGGCAGCACTGTGCACCGGCCCCAGCCCCTGCCACCATCCACCATGCACCAGGGTGGGCTGGCTGCAGCGGCTGCAGCCGCCGACACCAGCTCTGCCTACGGAGCCCGCCACAGCTTCTCCAGCTACTCCGACAGCTTCATGAATCCAGCGGCACCCTCCAACCACATGAACCCGGTCAGCAACGGCCTGTCTCCTCAGGTAGGTGGCCTCAGCACCCAGGATCCCACCGCCACAAAAGTCAGACATCTGCAGACAGCACGTGGGTGGAAGCCTTGCGCTCTTTCCTGTAGCAGGCTGACTGTGGTCGGGTTTTTGTTGTAGAACCAGGAATCCTCCCTGGACTCTGTCCCGTGCTCTTGGCTTTTCACCAGGAGTGACCAATTCCTGAAAGGCAGGACCATGTCCTATTGGTGGAGAGAATTGTGGATGGGGTTCTGGGTCGGTAACTCTACCCTGATTCGTCATTGGAATTCTGTTTGCTCCTGTGTGATTGGTTAAGTCACTCATTGCCTCAGGTGCTGTTAGAAGTCCCAGGACTTGCTTTGAATGAAGTCAGAGAGATAATGTGGGCGCTGATGGTGGTTATTGGTGAGTTTGGGGAACAGGACTTGATAATGCCGGAAGTCCCAATGAACTTGACGAACGGATGGGCTCATTTTTTTGTAGCTTCAGCAGGCTCCCAAATATCCGTGGGGGAAGGGATAAAGTGCCCCCGCCACATGTCTGTGGTGAGAATCCACTGCACATGATCCGAACTGATCTGAAGAGCCATAGTGTGGCAGAACAGTGAAGCCTGTGGCATGGGTCTAAATCCCAGCTCTACTGCTCAGGGGTCTCTGAGGCAAGTCAGCATCTGTGAGCCTCAGTTTATCCCCTATTAAACAAAGAGAGTCTGTAACTAACATCTCAACAAGGGATGCTTGCCACATTCAATATGCTAACAGGTCTGAGCACCTAGCCCAGAGCCTGGCATGAAATCAGTGCCAAGTAAATATTAGTTCTCTGGCCCTCCCAGTGTCAGGACAATGTAATTAATATGGGAAACCCATTACCTAAAAGGAGAATAGAAAGAATTCAAAGAAGGCCAGCAAGCTACATCCTGCGGGCCACATCAGTCCAGCTCCCTGTTTTTTGTAAATAAAGTTTTATTGGAATACAGCCATGTCCATTTATTTATGGTGGCTTTTTTGCCACCACTGCAGAATTGAGTAGTTTTAAAAGAGATCATATAAGGCCGAGCGTGGTGGCTCACACCTGTAATCCCAGGACTTTGGGAGACCGAGGCGGGTGGATCACCTGAGGTCAGGAGTTCAAGACCAGCCTGGCCAACATGGTGAAACTCCGTCTCTACAAGAATACAAAAATTAGCCAGCCATGATGGCAGGTGCCTGTAATTTCAGCTACTCGGGAGGCTGAGGCGGGAGAATCACTTGAACCCGCGAGGCAGAGGTTGCAGTGAGCCAAGATTGCACCATTGCACTCCAGCCTGGGTGACAGAGTAAGACTCCATCTCAAAAAAATAAATAAATAAATAAAAAGAGAGATCATGTGGTCCACAAAGCCTAAAATAAGTCAGGCCCTTACAGTAAATTTAAAAAAAAAAAAAAAAAACTTGTCTGAAACATTCCCAAGAATGTTAATTTTCTGCTTGTCTGGATTCATTTCTGTTCGCCTCCATTAATTTGTGTAGTTGAGGGTTAATTGCATTTCAGCTCCATCATTTATTTATGGGAAAACCCTTGAGTAAGTCCCTTCCTCTTTCTATGCCTCAATTTTCTCATCTATGAAATGGAGATAAGTCCAGTACTTGCCTCCCAAGGTTGCTGAGGATTGAATGAGATGATCTGTGGAAGGCACTCAGCTCAGGTCTGGCACAGAGTGAGTGCCCAGTACCTGTAGGCAGCTGCCTGCAGAGCTCCTAATGGTGATGCATCAAGCCCTCTCAGGGTCCACAGTATGAAGGGTGATGCCACTTACTTGGCTGACCTTGTCAGCCCCTGCACTAGTCCTCACTAGGCCACCCCACTCTCTTGCTGGGATCCCAGGTGAACTAAACCCTGCATGTGGAATACAGCCTGTCGGCCAGAATGTCTTCCCTGGGGACCCCAGTTGGCCTCTTTGGGGTTCAAGGTCATGGCCTCCATCTCATTAGTGCTAACCTTCCAGAGCCCTTGAGTAAGTTCCAGAACCCTTGAGATGAGTCACAACAGGATCCCTGAGCTGGCTGGGGGAGGACACTGCTGAGATCCAAGGTGTCCACACCCAAGAATAGGGTCCAGGCGCGGCTTGGTGGTACAAAACAAATTTGGAGGAGCGTCCTTAGAAAGCTGAAGAGGGTCTTTGGGGTTCTGTGTGCAGCTGTCTTGCTTTGGAGATGGAGGGCCCCGGTACACATTGGCCAGGCCAGGGTTGAGAATCCGGGGCACCTGACTCCGTGACCACTGCTTTTCCCAGCCTGCCCTGTCTCACTGTGGGCTGAGGTTTATCCCCAACACAGGACTCTGTCACAGGACAAAAGAGAGATTTAGCAAAGAAAGGGCCCCAGGCCTCCAGAGTGTGGGTTGGGGATGGGAAACTGACCCACTGGTGTGAGCAATGGATCAAGGGGGAGCATCTCCCCCATGGCTAGGAGACTTCACAGTTGGATGACGTGTTTTCCATCCTTTTCTGGAAGTTCCTAAGTTGGAACCCCAGCCCTCCACCCAGCCCAGAATTTCACCGAAGCTTAAAGCGAGACGCCTCCAGCCCATTCCTCAGGGCTGGGAGGCTGACATGATGAATTGGAGAAGCTCACAGGCTCCCATCAAAGGTGTGAAGACAGATGGAGGGTCTGACAGGGGCAGAGGGGACCAGGAGGTGAACAGCTGCTGGAGGAGGGCGGGTGCAGGGGCAGCAGGGCAGGCTGTGTGTGCTTCTGTGCATGTGAACCGCAGAGGTTAAGCTGCGAGCACTTCCTGAAGGATGGGTGCAGCGAGCAGGGCGGGAGTTTCTGGGTCTTGTACAAAAGCTCCCGGGGTTGCTAGGCTCCGACTCCCACTGCCCTCCCTCCTCAGTCTGGGCAGGTGGACTTGACACCATCAGCACATCGCTGTGGTCCTGGGAGGCGCGGGGCCAGGAATCCTCTGTGTAAAAGGATCTGTAGGGAGACGCCCTGTAAGGACAGATCTGTCTCCTGCGTCCTCTCTTCTCAACAGGACTGGCTTCTCTATAGCTCACCTGGGCAGGAGGGACAAGTTAAGCTTCCCCCCGGGCTGTGGGGTTAGCACACTGTCCCCTTCTCCAGGATGGCAGGTCCCTGACACATTGCCCAGAAAACTGTGGACCTCAAAACTGGAAGGAATTTTTTTCTTTTCTTTTTTTTTTCTTTCTCTCTCTCTCTCTGTCTCTCTTTTTTTTTTTTTTTTTTTTTTTTAGACAGAGTCTAACTCTGTTGCCCAGGCTGGAGTGCAGTGGCGCGATCTTGGCTCATTGCAACCTCCGCCTCCCGGGTTCAAGCAATTCTCCTGTCTTCGCCTCCTGAGCAGCTGGGATTACAGGCGCCCGCCGCCACTTCCGACTAATTTTTGTATATTTAGTAGAGACAGGGTTTTGCCATGCTGGCCAGACTGGTCTCAAACTCCTGACCTCAGGTGATCCACCCACCTTGGCCTCCCAAAGTGCTGGTATTACAGGCATGAGCCACTGCGTCTGGCCGGAATTTTTGTTCTTACAGAAGCCAAAGGGGCTTACACTGGAGGATGAAGTTGTGGCTCTACCGAGCACCTGGGCAGATCTGGGATAAGCTAGCTGTGCATCACGCTGGGCAGCTTGCTACTACTGTGGGGAAGACGTGCCTCCTCCAGTGGCTTGACCCAAGTCCCTTGTCTCAAACCCAGCCTAGGAAGTGGGGACCACAGAACATCAGGGACTCCATGCAGAATCTCAAGGAAAAGCCATTTACTCATCTCATCTCTGCACGTGCCCCCTGGCTTGGAAGGGAGTCACTAACATGATGAATATTTATAGAGAACCTACTATGTGCCAGGCACTGTTCTAGGCACTTGGGATAAATCAGTGAACATGAAAGGAAAACTCTTATATATTGTCCTAGTGGAGGTGACAGTACAACAGGGTCAGACAGACAAAAAATATAATTTTAAAAGGCATACAGTATGTTTAATACCAGTGTTGACAAGGACAGCTGAATTTTCTGGAGCCCTTCTAACCTTCAGATCCTGCTCTGGGTGTTTTACATATATTAATCCACTTAAAGGGTAGAACCAGGATTCAAACCCATGTCTTTAGAGCCTGAAATCTTTTTCTTTTCTTTTCTTTCTTTTTTTTTTTTGAGATAAGGTTTCACTCTGTTGCCCAGGCTGGAGTGCTGTGGCGCGATCTTGGCTCATTGCAACCTCTGCCTCCTCCCAGGTTCAAGCAGTTTTCCTGCCTCAGCCTCCAGAGTAGCTGGGACTACAGGCACGTGCCACCACACCCAGCTAATTTTTTGTATTTTTAGTAGAGACGGGATTTCACCATGTTGGCCAGGCTGGTCTTGAACTCCTGACCTTAAGTGATCCACCCACCTCAGCTTCCCAAAGTGTTAGGATTACAGGCGTAAGCCACTGTGCCCGGCCTAGAGCCTGAATCTTAGTTACTTGTTCTGTCTTCCTGCCTCTCAGAAATGCCCTCACTTGCACTCTTTTTAGAGATTGGCTGGTGCAAGAAGAAATCATCTAGGGAAGCCACCCCCATCTATGGAAGCCACCCCCTTCAGCTTGGTGGAGGAAAGAGCTCATTCGACTCAGGTGGTGGATGAGAAAACTGAGGCCAATGACCTCAGGTTAGGGACTAATGGGCAGAGCTGAGTTATATGGGCGAATGCCTTTCAAGAGGTTTGGATACCCTTGAGGCTTGGTTCCCTCATCATCTCCCCTACCAGCCCAAGCCCCGGCCTAATAGGATTAGGGATTAGGCACTCAACACTTGGAAGTCCCTGGCTCTGTGCACTGGGTCCTTCTGAAGAGATGTAGAGAAAAGGAATCCTGCCTGTGAGACCTCATTCCTGATGAGGTTCATCTGGGGTTAGGATCATAGACTACCTGCAACCCCCAGCCCACTCTCTCCCCTTTGCTCCGGGCTGAGGGCCAGTTACTTGGACAATGACTGTTAGAAAACAACTTAGAGGTGGGGTGCCATGGCTCACGTCTGTAATCCCAGCACTTTGGGAGGCCGAGGTGGGAGGATCACTTGAGGTCAGAGTTCAAGACCAGCCTGAGCAACATAGCGAAACCCAGTCTCTACAAAAAATTAAAAAATTAGCCAGATACGGTGGGGCAAGCCTGTGGTCCCAGCTACTAGGGTGGCTGAGGTGGGAGGATTGATTGACCCTGGGAGGTTGAGGCTGCAGTGAGCTGTGATTGTGCCACTGTGTGCCAGCCTAGGCGACAGAGTGAGACCCTGTCTCAAAATTAATTAATTAATTAAAAATATAAAACAACTTAGGACAAAAGGAACCTTTTGTAACACGAATGACTTTGAATAATGTGACACCTGCAGATTGATCCATTCATACCAGCCCCTTTCTAGGAATCCCAAGCAGGCCAGGCTCTTATGAGTAGTGGCCACAGGTAGAAAGGAGAACACAAGGCTGGCCCTTCAGGGATCTCCAGTCTGGTGGGAAAGACACAGCCCCTGTCTTCAGGAACTCATAGTCTGATGGAAGAGACAAACCCCTCATCCTTAGATGCCCCAGTCGGATGGGGAAGACACAGCCCCTGTCCTCAGGAGCTCATAGTCTGATGGAAGAGACAAAACCCTCATCCTTAGATGCCTTAGTCTGATGGTAGAAGCACAGCCCTCTCTTGGAGCAGAGCTCCAAGAGACAGGTGGGGGAGACAGGCATCAGGAAGTCATTCAGAGCTGCAGTTCTTGGCAGGCCGAGATCCCAAGAAAAGAACCAGGAGAAAAGTTCTGCCAGTTTCGAGGGTCCCTTGGATTGAAGGCTGCAGGCAGGGTGCCTTATGCTGGAGGCTTCCTGAGGGCCCAGGTGGTGTGTGCCAGGTGCGGCTGGGAGGTGTGGTTAGCTGGAACTTCCTCATCTCCCAACCTTTTTAAGATGCCAACTATATCAGAGTGGGAAGTGGAAACTGAGGCCCAGAGAGGGCCTAATCTCCCCCCAGATTTTCCGAAAATCACACCATTGGGTTAGCAGCACCCTTGGCTGGGGTCTGGAGGGCTCCTGCCACGACCTCGTGGAAGGGGCGTTGGTCTCTCCAGCACCGCTCCTGGTGCTCTTTCGTAATGTCCCACACTCATTGTCTCCTTTGTTCCTTTCTGGAGCTTAAAATGAAGGAACCCATAAAGGGATTTACATATTTACAATTTCCCCACACACCGAGCTAATGAAGAATATTCTCTAAGAGTGCAGTTAACCACACAACCACGATCACAGCCAACCAGCCTTTCTGTCCTTTCCTGATTCTTGATACCCTTGTCTCTGGTCCAGCCTGTGCCTTTAGTAATTATGGCAACAGCAATGGCAGAGATCGTGCTTACAGAGGGCCAGTTCCCGATGGGCCTGAATGCTGACCCCACTTGCCCTCCTTGACTCTTGGCTGTTATCTTGTGACCCTCGTTTTACAGATGAAGAAACCTTCCTTGTCCAGGGTCCCCTATCCATCCAACCACCTAACAAACATTTATGGAGCCTCTTCCAGGTGCCAGGTTGTGTGCTAGGATCTGGCAAGTGGCAGAGTTAGGATTCCAACAGTGGCTCCAGAGCTCACTATGCTACTGTGTTGTATCTGCCTGGTGAGGTTGGTCTGGTGGTCCATCCAGGGAAGCGGAGGTCCCAGGTCACAGGGGCAATTAATGGCAGAGTCAGGTTCAGAGTCGCTGTCCCCAAACGCCAAGCTTCCTCTTTCCTCCTGAGACCCACAGAAATCAAGCTCAAGGCTTTACCTTTATTTATTTGTGAATGGGGTCTCCTGGGTGCGTCTTAACAGCACATGCCGAGTATTGCCCTCTGTCATTGTCTGAGGCCTCTGGGCATCCAGTTCAGCAAGAAAAGACAGTCCGTCAATGGCACACCTACTGGACGCCAGATCCCATGTAAGCACTTTGCCTATCTGAAGTCATTCCAGCCCCACAGCAACCCTACTCTTGGGGAAATAGGCTCAGAGAGGTCAAGTCACTTGCTGAAGGTCACAGAGCAGGTGAGTGATGGAGATGGGGTTCTAATTCAGGTCTGCCGAACCCAGGAACCTCACCAACACTTGACTCTCAGCAAGACACGACCAAGACAGTCCACTTGCCCTAGGGAACTGAGTAGTGCCACTCACACAGTGGACACTGGAGATTCCTACCTCTCTCTTATCACTTCCTCTTCATGTCCCCACCCCTTCATTGGCGACACTGCATTTATAATAGGCATTTAAAATGAGTCTTGCTGGACCAGGGGCGAGGAAGGAGGAGGGAGCGAGAGATTTGTAGGCAGGAAGATGGGGAGGGGGATTGTGGGGTGTTAAATAGCCCAGAATTTTTAAAAAAACTGATGCAAATCACTGGTAGGAGAGAAAATTATGTGCAATTACGTCCTGATATTGGAAGGTTTTGCCTAGCCCAGGCAACAAGATCTCATTAACAAGCAGAAAATAAGATTGAAATGGTGTGTAAAAGAGCTGAAAAATGAATTTGAATGCTGCGTTTGTCCACAATTACCCCCTCCTTCACACATATTTTATTGCAATTTTTTTATTATTCTTAATCTCTCCATTCCTCAAAGCAGATTGGGGACATCCTGGCATTACCAGGGCTTCAGGAGGAGGTGTGGAGGATTGCCTGCCCCCCTGAAAGGAGACCCTTCTCTCGCACATTTTCCAAGGTTGGGTTTTGGAGGGATCAGAATTCATTTCTCCGGCTTAGTGGGTTGTAGGAACATGGGGCTTTAACCCCGGCTGCGCGCTCCTCTGCGCCCCGCCCAGCCCTTTCTTCTCCTTCCTTCCTGGGTGAGTCTCCTGCTGCCCGCTTCCTCCCTTTGCCTTCTCACGGTCTCTTTCAGGCCTCCGCTTTCTCGGGAGGCCTCTCCCTCATGCCCCATGGGTAGAAGGAAGCCTGGAGCGAGAGAAACTGTGTCACCTGTGCCGACAAGCAGCCCTGAGTTGGAGCTCTGGTTCTGCCATTTACTAAATTGCTGTGTGACCCTGGCACAGCTTGCTTAACCTCTCTGGGCTTCCTTTTCCTCATCGGGAAACAGGGGTGATCATTGCTACCTCTCAGGGGTTGCTGTGAGAACTAAGGGAAAATTCAAATTAGGTGCCTGGTACAAGTAGGCGCTCACTAAATGTGCACTCGTCACACCCCCCTCACCTGTGCCCTGGCCTCCACCTCTGCCTCACTGCCATCCCTTCTGTTCCCTTCCCTCTGTTCCCTTCTTTTACTTCCCCACTCTCCTGGACCCCTTTCAGTTAGCTGGACAATGCTTGAGTTGGTTTCCTATCCAGGGCAATGTAAGGTGTTCTGCTGACCTAAGTCTGGGGAGGAGAAGGTGCCAGGTGCAGGGGGTTCCCTCTCTGCAGAAAGTAGGGGAAAGGCTGTCTCCTGCTCCTCCCTCGGGCCCCTGGGGAAGGACGAGCTGATGGAGGAGTGCTTGACTCAAGTTGGAAGGGCATGGGCTCTGAGTGGTTTTTCCCAGGATTAGGGGAAAGCTAACTGAGTCATCCCCCCACCCTCCAACACACATCCCCACATCCCTGTTTCTCTTTCTCTTCGTGACCAGTGCTATTGGTATGGAGTCAGGGGGCAGTTTGTGGAGTGGGCCAGGAGTCTGTGGCTGGATCTTCTTGGACCTGAAGCCGAATGACATTTTTCAGTGTCTGCCCTCCCTAACTGGCCTTCTGTACCCAGGAAGAGCCCAGCTCCCAGAGACTGCTCCCCTGCCTCCACCCAAACCACATCCACCAGCCCCTGGTCACAGCATCAGGCTAACAGTTAGGCTGCCCATCCACTCTGCTCATCAGGCAGCTCCCAATCCCCCAGGGCTTTTTCCCCCTGTTCTCTTGGCAAGGCCAGCCCCAGGGTAGGGATGAACTGCAAGGCTCAGGGGAGCAGCCATGGCGGAGGTGTGAACTGATGGTCAGTGTGAACTGATGGTCAGTGTGAATTGACGGTCAGTGTGAATTGACGGTTGCTTTAGTCCCTGGCCCTGGGCATCCTCAGCCCTTCCAGAACCTGGGGAGACAGACCCGGCCAAGACCCTGCTCTCACATCCAGCTCCATCTTTTCCACAGTTAACCCACCTCATTGGGGAACGCTGAGTTATTTCCCCCCTGGCAGCTCCTCACCAAACAAAACCACCTGCTCATGTCCATCAAAAGCCTCAGCTCCAGCCCACAAGGGAGCGGCCTGGGCAGAGCCTCTTCTCCTGTGAAAATAGACTCGTGTTTATGTCTCTGCCTTTCCCACCCCTTTTTCCTGGGTGGAGGGGAATGAGGGGGCAGGGGAGAAGGAGGAAACCCCTCCCGGAAAGAAAGGCCAAACCAGGATCAGGAACTTTCCAGACTGCTGCCGAGGGGAGTGGAGCATGCCTGAGTAGGCTTTCCTAGGAACTGGGAGGCCTGGCGGATTGCCTGGCTTTCAGGGTGACATTAGAGCCTTTGGATCATTGAAGGAGAAGTAGGAGAGCAACCCTGACCTTGCCTCCTTTCTTAGAGAACTGGGTAGAATTCTGGGAAGATATCGGATCTTCAGCCCAGCTATCTGAGTCCGAACAAGAGGTGGGTGGAGGGTGGCCTTCAAGACCACTCTGGGGCCGGGTGTGGTGGCTCACGCCTGTAATCCCAGCACTTTGGTAGGCTGAGGCGGGCGGATCACTTGAAGTCAGGAGACTAAGACCAGCCTAGGCAACATGGTGAAACCCCGTCTCTACTAAAAATACAAAAATTAACTGGGCGTGGTGGTGCATGCCTGTAATCCCAGCTACTTGGGAGGCTGAGGGGGGAGGATCGCTTGAACCCAGGAGGCGGAGGTTGCAGTGAGCTGAGATAACGCTACTGCCCTCAAGCCGGGGCAACAGACCGAGACTCCATCTCAAGAAAAAAAAAGGGGAGGGGCATTCTGGGCCTCTTTCATGCCCACCAGCAAAACATCTTCTTCCATCCAAACCACACCTCCAGAGGGTGTGGGCAGGAGCTGACCTCTGCCCCTTTGCACAGATGGAGTAGAGACCTGGCATAAACAAGTGGGGAAGGGGAAAGTAGCCTGCTTGGAAGCTCTAGATGTTTCCACACACCACTGTTGTCAGGGACCATGGTCTTCAGTACGACCACAGGCAGCATGGCAGTACTTGGCACACAAAATCTTGGTGTGACACTTGTATTATAACTAGGTGTCTGGCAGGTAATGGACCACCACCAACTGTTGGGCAACCCGCAGGCATACAGCAGGCCTGGTGAGACACAGCTGTAGTCCATTCTCAAGAGGATTTTGAGGCAGCTGATCATGTGGTTTGCACTTGAATATCATTACATATGATTCCCTTCAAATTCATTTATCTAACTCCGCTTAACAGCATAGAGGGAGACTCAAGAAAGAAATATGCATGGCTTTCTCTGCTCTTATACTTTGGAGAGACAATACTCCTCATCCCACCCCAGAGATAAATTAGAGTATTAATTGTGGACAATTTAGTGTGATTTCTAGTCAGACAGGAAGACCAGAGGAAGTCTAGAGAAGGGAGGGCATAATCAGAGAAGGCTTCCTGGAAGAGGAAGCACAGGGATAAATAAAGGAAGGGGTAGGAGTTTGGTGCCGACCAGACAGCAGCAAATGATATGGCAGATAATAAAATAGTCACTAATTTAGGCACATCGTGGACACAGTGAATGATCATACAGACCAGGGCTCAAATGCTCACATGCTCAGCCGGGCACAGTGGCTCACGCCTGTAATCCCAGCATTTTGGGAGGCCAAGGCAGGTGGATCACTTGAGGCCGGGAGTTCGAGACTAGCCTGGCCAGCATGGTGAAACCCCATCTCTACTAAAAATACAAAAATTAGCCGGGCATGGTGGTGCGTGCCTGTAGTCCCAGCTACTCAGCTGAGGCAGGAGAATCGCTTGAACCCCGGAGGCGGAGGTTGCAGTGAGCCGAGATCTAGTCACTGCACTTCAGCCTGGGTGACAGAATGAGACTCCGTCTCAAATAAATAAATAAATAAATAAATAAAAATACAAAAACAAACTCTAGCTCCTCTACTTATTTGCTGTGTGATCACAGGCAAGTTATATGAGCTCTCAGAGCCTCATTTTACTCACCTGTGAAATGGGGCCTCTGCCACTTACCTTGCAGGCTTATGAGAATTAAATGAGATTGTTCATGTGAAACACTTAGTTCCATACCTGGCATCTAGTAAGAGCTTAAGACAATGTTCCCCTTTCTGCTTCTCCTCGCCCTGAACAGAAATTGAACTCCAGAAGTCTCGCTAGGGTTCTCTACCCAGGCAATTTCCTTTCTGGGCCTGGTCAAATGTTGGAAACTCAAGAGATCCAAGTTTCCTCTAGACTCTCCCTCCAAACCACCATGTGATCTTGATAGAGGCCTTACTCCTGTGGGCCTCAGTTTCCCCATCTGTGCAATGAAAGAGATGGACCAATTGCTAGCAGAGAGCTTTCCTATTCAGAATCAGTGATTCTGTGGGTTACTTGTACATCCAGGGGAGTCACAGCCTCCAGATCTGCCGGCAGGGCTGGCCCGCCTCTCAGTCTTACATCTGCACCTACTTCCTGCCTCCTGGGAAGCCTAGCAGGCCCGGGGTTTAGCCTTCCAGAGCTGCCTGGCTTGGTGGGAAAGAATGCAAATAGTGGATCTGTTTGCATTCCTTCTTTCTGATTAGCATAGGGACTGGGGACGAGACAGTACAGCAGACAGAAGGAAAGAAAATGAGGGAGATTAGGAATTAATACAGCGGGCAGACTTAGAGTTTCGCAGGCCTGTCCCTGGGGTCCCCTGCGGGAGGGAGGCCGCCGGGATGGTTGGGCAATCGGGCCTGGGAGGCCAGGCAAGATCGTAGGTAGGAGAGACGGGGGTGACTTTGAGGGTCCCCAAAGGAGACTCATGCTCTCCTCTGCCTCCAAGCCTTTGTACCTGCTGTTCCCTTGGCCTGGAACAGCTTCTCCACCACCCCATTGTCATCTCAAGCCCACCCCTACTTCTTTTGTAAGACTTGGCTCCCTTCCATGAAGCCTTTCTTCACCACACCCCCCGCATGGTGGGTTACCTGTGCTTTCCCTGTGCAGTTACCACATTTTATCAGTACATTAAATGTATATATTGATATAAGTAATACGGTATGTATTTATTGCTACACAAATATGATTAAATAGTAATAAGTAAAATGTTTTAGCATTTACTACAAGCCAGATGCTGTGCTAAGTCAGCTACATGAGTTATCTCATTTAATCGTTATAACATCCCCTTGGAGGAAATGCTGGAATGATTATTTCTGTCCTACAGATACAGGGACAGAGGCACGGAGCAGTTTAAATAATTTGTCTAGGGTAAGTTGCTCATTAAGGCAGGAGAGCAGGGGGGTCAAGATGCGTGCTAGAATCCCAGTGCTTGGGCTCAATCCCCAGCATTGTCACTTCCTACCTGTGTTACCCCAAACAGGCTCTTCCCTGCCTCTGTTTCCCCTTCTGTAAGGTGAGGCTAATAATCATCCCCATTTTATAGAGCTGGCCTGAGAAGTGTGTTCATATATGCAAAACATGCAGAAGAACAGCTAGCATAATAGTAGGTAGCTGTTTGCAGATGGGGCCTGAGGCTCCAGCAGGTGCCACCAGGGGCCCAGGTCACAGTAAGTTAGCGCAGGGCCAAGACGCAGACCTCCTGTTGCAGAATTCATGTTCCCTCAACACCTTTGCAGCTGTCTCTTCCACACTCATTTCCTATCTTCTTTCCATCAGCCTTTTCCATCCTGTTCCCCCACTCCTTCTTGCCCCCGACTCTAGGTTCCTGCCCTGCCCCCACCTCAGCCCCAGGGCTCTCTAACCTTCCCCACCGGCCCTTCTCTCTCTTGGCCCTCTCTCCGGCTGTGAACATGTTTCTCCAACACCTTTTTCAGTGGGGACGGGTGTCCTTGGCCACCAGGGGAGTTCTGCTAAGGGCAGGGGAGGCTCCTCCCTTGGAGCTTCGGAGAACATCAGAGATCTGGGTCGGGTCCCCCAGGACATTGTTGGAGGCCTTTGGAAGGATGGGCCTGAGTGCGCCCTAATTCCTGCGCACCTCGGTCTTGTCACTGCTCCACTCTGTGGCTCTGTCGCCTTCTGAGTGATAAGCGCCTGCACTTTCTTGGGAGGGTGGACAGCCTCTCCCACCCCTCAGCCCAGCCAGGCCTGCCTTTCACTTTCTCCCCTAGCCATTCTTGCCTCCCTGTCCCCTCCCACAGCTCAGAACTTTCTCTTGGGCGCAGTTGATGGGAAATACACGTCTGTTTTTTTTTTTTTTTTTTTTTTCCCCACACATTCCCTGCTTCCTATTTCTCTCCTTTCTCCATTTCCTCTTTTCGCCCTTCGCGCCCCATTTCCCTTCGCCCCTGTGCACCACCCCCTTGCTCACCGTCTCCCTGACCCCGTCATAACCCAGAGAATACCTCCAGCCTGGGTCCTCTCTCCGCCCACTCCGTTCTCTCAGACCCTCATTTCCCTCTTTGCCTGTCTCCTCCCATAGCTGGCCTCGCCTCCACCCATTCTCTTCCCCCAATCTCTCTCATTCTCCTCTCTCTCTCATTCCGCACCCAACAAACACCTCTTTCCCCTCCATATGCAGCCCCTGCGCGCCCCCCTTGCCCTCCCCCCCACCCCCGTGTCCCCTTTCCGAATTCCTCCGCTGCTGGTGGGCTCTGAGGCAGGGACCGGGCGCGGGCTCCCGAGGCCGGGCGGACCCAAGTCCAGGGCGGGGGTTGGGGCGGCGGCGCGGAGGGAGGATCGGTTCGGGGGAGGGGGGGATCCGCGCGGCCGCCCCTCCCCGCGCTCCGCCGCCGCCGCCGCGCCTTTGATCCATGGCCCGAGGCCGCCTGACAGTGGAAAATGCGGGGAGACAAAACCACTCAGTCAAAGTGATTCCCAACAACTGTCTCCCCGAGATAAGGACGCCCTCGGGCTCGGCAGCCCGCTTAATTCCCGCTGCCCGGGCCTGGGATCCCGAGCAGCCGCGCGCCTGGCCGCCCCCCGGACTGCGGAGCCACCGCTCGCTGGTCCAGTCTTGGTCTTGGGGCTTCGGCCGTCTCGGGACGGGGCAGGCGGCGGAGGGACGGGCAGCCGGTAAGCAAGATCCGTGCTGCCTGCTGGAGAGAGAGGCTCCCTCGGGAGCGCCCCATTCCCCTCCCGTTCATTAGGGCCTTCTCCGCTAATGCACTTGCTCTTCCCTCCACCTAGAACCTTCTTGCCCCTCCTCTCCTCGCTTAGCCAGCCCTGCTCATCTCTCTGGTCTCAGCTCAGAGGTCGTTTCCTCCAGAAGTTTGCCCTGACCTGGCTCTGGTGGCCAGGCCCCCTCCCATGCCCCTTGTATTCCCCTGGGTAACAGCTTTGCCTCTGTTTTCTAACTTTTTGGATACCGCTCTCTCCCTCTAATGCAAGGACCCTAGGCTCTTGGCCTGTGTCCCCAGCACAAAGCCTGGTACGAAGTAGGTGCCCAATAAACAGCTGCAAACATGCCCTGGGCTCTCCTGAGGGTCTATTCTGTGCTCAGAGGATGCCAGGTGGGTTAAACCTGGCCTCTGCCCTCAAGAACCTTCCAGTTAGTCCACCCACAGACAAGCAAGTAACAAACCATAAGCCAGAAGCCTCCAGAGAGGAGGGAGGCCTGGGAAGGGTCTGCAGCACCCTCGTAGGGAGGGAAATACCGTCTTGACAGCCAGCTGGCCTGACTCGCTGGACAGACCACCTAGAGCCCCGACTCTGCTGTCTGACCACCCTCCTTAGCAAGCTATGGTTCAACAATGTGTAGATTCCAGAGGGACAGGAGATGAGATTATGTAAAGTGAGGCCAAAAGGGAGCCCTCGTGATCCCACCTGCACCTCCATGGGGGTGTCAGGGACAGGAGAACCAGCATGTTTGGGATGATGGCAGAAGGCACATGTCCTGTGGAGGCAGAAGTCAGCTGAACTGAGTTCACTCGGAGCTGGCCAGGGATGGAAGGGGTAACTTTGGAAAGCAGGGAGTGCCCCATCTCTGCTCAGAGCGGGGTGCAAGCAGAATCCAGGCATACCTGCCAAAATGATTGGAGGGTGAGTCTTTGCAGGGTGGGGCAATTGAGCTAGAGTCAGTGGTTCCCAAACGTGAGCCTGTTAAAAATCTCAATTCGCAGACTCCACCCTGAGAGGCTGTTATAGTAGGTCCATGGTGGGACTGGGGAAATCTGTATTTTTTAAAAAGGTACAGTGCAAAGCAGCCGGTCCCAGCCCTGGCACATCCAAAGCATGGATTAGCGAGGTTCCACCTTATAAACCTCTCTCCAAGTGGAGGAACATGAGGATCTGTTGAAGGCCTCCCTAACCTCAGTGCACCTGGGGGTCCCTGTGCACCCCAATGGTATCCACGCCTTGACCCTTCCTTTTTTTTTTTTTTTTTTTGAGATGGAGTCTCGCTGTGTCACCAGGCCGCAGTGCAGTGGCTTGATCTCGGCTCACTGCAACCTCCGCCTCCCAGGTTCAAGTAATTCTCCTGCCTCAGCCTCCCAAGTAGCTGGGATTACAGGCATGGACCACCACGCTGGCTAATTTTTGCATTTTTAGTAGAGACAGGGTTTCACCATGTTGGCCAGGCTGGTCTCAAACTCCTGACCTCATGATCCTCCCACCTCAGCCTCCCAAAGTGCTGGGATTACAGGCATGAGCCACTGCACCCAGCCGACCCTTCTTTTCTTTAGAAAACAGGTTGGAGGGAGTGTCTGCTTGAAATGAACTGAGATCCCCCTCCCCAGCAATCTCAGAGTTAGAAGGCAGCTAGAAAGAGTTAACTGGCTGTCTCATTTTGCAGATAGAGACACTCACAATGCTCCTGCACACTTTCACTGTCCAAAAAGACTCAGGAGTTAGCAGGGCTTTTGAGGGCACAGTGGGTGCAGCAATGGCCTTATCATTGCAAGAGGTTGATTTGCAGCACGTATGGTCATCCATGCCTCTGGTCCCGGTGGCTTAGGTGACTTCTGCTTTGGCACAGAGCCCTGGGAAATCTTTTCAAGCATTCACAAAAGAGGCAACCCGTGTGGGTGAATGAGTGCTGGATGAGGAGACAGGAGACCTGGGTGGGGTTTTTGAGGGAGATCCACCCCTGCCCTGTTCCTGTCGCTCCATCCTGCTGCATGAGGGCTGGGGCTTTGGAGGATAGGAGACAGTGTGCACTCTCAGAACCCAGCCCCTAGGCCCTGGGGACTGCCAGTGGAACTGGCCTGAGGCCAAATGAATGTGACCCTCTCACCAGACCAGGGGTCTCTGACCAACGGCATCGAAGGATTAAGGTCCCGTGAGGGCCCTGACAAGTGTCTTATCACAAAGGGGACATGTCCAGGCTGAAATTGAGACATACTGCCCAGGGGCAGAAGTTCTGGAGCCTTCCCCACAAGGGGCTCCCTTCCCTTCTTGGGCATAGATAATGACCTCACCCAGCCCTGGAACTCCATAGCATCCTTCCCTGAGTATCCTGGATTGTGGCTCCAACCCCAACTAACTTCATTCTCCTTTTCTAGTTCTCTGGGGTGAAACAGCTGTCCCAAATGGGGTCATATTCTGCTTTTACCCCCAAAGAAGTGGAGTTGGTATCCCAGCATGGTTACTGATCATAGTAGCAGTCATGCCACACCACATTGGTTTGGCAGTTGGCAAAGGCACCTCTACTCCTATTAGCCATTTGGCCCTCCCTGAGCCCTAAGGGCTTGAATCATTGTACCCATTTTGCAGACTCAGAGAGGTGAGCCCCGTGGTCAGCAGCAAGGCACAATGTTGGAACCAAAATCCTTAGTTTATCCAGATACTAAATTCTCTCCTCCAAGCTGGGCTGCCAGAACAGGCAGGGTCTGGAGCAGATCCTTGCTACTCCAAGTCTGTTCTGCACTTTAACGAGGTCCCTCCGAGGCTCTGCGTGCCTGTGGATGTTTGAGAAGCACTAGAGGATGACCTCTCATGCCTTCCCCTCCTCCCAGCTCTCAGATGCTCCATAAGCTCCCTGCGATGACTCAAAGTAAACCACCCTGAACAGCAGAGGACAGAGAAAGGAAGGGGCCTGGGAGGGAACCCCAAATCCTTCCGAGGCCCAGAGGAAGAGGCAGCAGAGCAAGGGAGGTGGCTGCGGTTCTGTACTCAGCCAACACCCAGCTAGACCAGGGTATGGGCCTGGCACCCTGGCATGACAGCTCAACCCTGGGCACATCAAGCTCCTGGGATGATTTGGCAGGTGAATCTAGCAGGGAGGTGTGCAGTGGGCAAGGAAGTGGTCAGAGAGGCAGACAGACAGACCCAGAGAGAGCCAGGGTATGAGGTGCTGATGGAGAGAAGGGAGGTGGGTGCGGATGGACCCATGGAGAGAGGGGAGGTGGGTGCAGATGGACCCATGGAGAGAAGGGAGGTGGGTGTGGATGGACCCACTGAAGCGTCAAGGAAAAGGAGGGATGGAGAGGGGTGGAGGTTGGGGGCGGGGAGAGAGAGAGAGAGGTAGAGAGACACCCAGAGACTGAGAGACAGAAACAGGAGCAAGAAAACCTAGGGCAGAGCAATGCGGAGGCAGGGGCATATACAGGGGTGGGGCCAGGAGAGGGAGAGACACAGGGAGAGGGATAAATCAAGAAGGCCAGGGATGATGGAGGGGGTACCCAGAGCTGGAGGGAGGAAGGTACAGAGAGAGGGCTTGAGGGCTCGGAGGAGAGGGACACAGACAGCTCCGCCATCAGAGGAACCCGAATTTGAATTCCAGGCCCACCACCTGCTCCCCCATGTTGGTCCATGGGAGCAGCAGCAGCAGGCAGGTCCCTTTCTCTCCCAGCCTAGTGACCTGCCAGAGCCAGCTTCTCTCCAAACTCCCTCCAGCCTCTTCTCCCACTCCCAGTCCAGGTGTCCGTGGCGAGGACCTTTTCCCATGCACAGGGGGCTGCCCAGGCCTGAACCGCAGATGCCCTGGCCTCCCAGTGCGGCGGTGGTGGGTCCCAGAGCCCTCAGAGCCCAGGGTGAGAAGTCCTGCCCTTTTGCCGAGTGTTTTCCTTTAGTTCCAGTTGCCACCCTGACAGGTGCTACCCTGTGATTAATGTCCCCACCCCCAAGGCCTGGGACCAGCCCCTCCTCCCCAAGCCAGAGGTGGAGGTGGGTGGGCAACGCAGGGACTGAGCTTCCAAAATCCCTTCCTGGTTCCTCCCTCTCCCTGGACCCCCTCCAGCCACCAGGAGCAGAGAGAAGACCCCTCCTCAAAGACACTCTCAGATGAGCCACATGGCCGTGGCTGAGTTTCCCTTTAAGCCTCAGTTTCCCTGGCTCTCTGAAGGTGGCAATAGTCCTGCTGCTGTGCTCAGGAGGCCGTGCCAGCAGAGAGCCCGGAGCTCCCTGGGGCAAAGCAGAGAGGCTGCTGGGGGCCTCTGGGGAGCCCCACACAGTCTTGATACCAGAGCCGCTAGTGGTGGTGGATGTGGGGATAAAAAGAACCATTTCTCCTCCGTCAGTGATGCGGGGAGGAGAAGCTGGCAGTTGTTGGACCATGTCTGGAAACACACGGGCTTCAGCAACTTGAAGGCCCTGTGTAGAGTGGCAGAGAAGCAGACCATGGTTACTTCAAAGGAGAGTCATAATTAGGGGCGTTGCATGGTTTGGGGGACTGCTGTCAGAGACGGGGATCAAGGTTGGAGGTATAATCGGTCGTGTTAAACTGGAGAGTATTATCTAAGTTGGTGGCAATGGTTACCAGCTGTGTGATCTTGGGCAAGTGACTTGACCTCTCTGTGCCTCCATTTGCTCAAATGTGGATGATACAGAGTTAGACCTGCTTCCCAGGGCTGTTGTGAGGAGTAAATGGGTTAACTCACTGAAATGCTTAGAATGCTACCTGACATGGAGACAGCATTACAGAAATACTAGCTTAGGATTATGGATGGCTGACCTTGGAAGTGTGGTCAGCACCAGGATCATGGAGTGGGGTCGTAATCAGAGCGGGGGGCCCAGGTTGGAGTTGGGGTGCATGCAGTATAGGATAAGGCGGGGACTCCATTTGCCCAACCCCTTCCCCATATAACCCACGGCATTGCCTTCCCAGCCTGCATCGCCAGCGAAAAAGCTACTATCTCCTCCCGCATCTCTTAGGGCCCCGGGGACTGAAACGAGACAACATCACTCCGCCACTGTCCCCAGCCTCTTGTTTGTTCAGTACGTCGATGCCGTGGGCACGTTTTTGCTAATTTCGTAGCTGCCTTTATCAAATGGGGATTCACAGGCGCTTTATCCTCGATAAGTGGATTAGTCTTTGAGCTAAACAAGAAGGTGTGGGACGAGGGGGCTGCTCCGGAGAAGATATTTGTTTTGTAAAGAATGGAGCCTGCGTTCCCTGCCCTGTGTGGGTGAGGCGGCAGGGCGTCGATGTAGCTGGAAGGGCTGTCTCTGTTCCTTCTCCCAGGGCCCCGGAAGCCCTAACTCGTGGGAACTTTCTACAGTACCAGCAGGGAGCAGGAGGGAGGCTGGATCTCTGGAGAAAGAGCTCCTGGGTCCATCTGGGGAGGGGAGAGTGAAACTCCAAATCAGACCTGGGTAAATAGGTATACCGGGGCTCATTTTGAGTTGTGTCACCTCCTTGGGCTGCAGCTTTTTCCTCTCCATCTTCTGTCTTCATCCACCTTTCCTTTCCTTCCTACCCTTCACCTCCTTTATTTGTCTCCTTTCTTCATCCCTCAAACCCCTCCAAGGGCCTTTTGCTAAGAACTGTAAATTCAGGCACCAATAAGACATCGTTTCTGCTCTTGCAGACTTCATAGTCCAGTTGGACAAAACCAAGACAACAAATTAATGGGTCCCCAAATGTGGCAACAAGAGGTGAATCTGGTTGGAAACCCTAGAATGCTTCCAGCTGCTTCCTTAGCCTTGATGCTCTCTAAGGAATGGCCATCTGGTGCTCACAGGGCTTCTCAAACTTCTCTTCAAACACCCGGGATAATAGTTGAGTATGTTCCCCCTGAGGCCCTGACGGTGGAGTGTAATATAGAGTTTAATGTATTCTTTTTGAGATGCATTCTTTGCCATATATGGAGCCATATATGTTGGGTCATAATAATGGAATAAGTTGGCATCATGTCAAGTTGACTCCTCTCCAGGAAGTTGCGCCATGTTTAGCTTGTGACTTTCCATGGCACATGAAGGACAACTGAATATGGGCACTGAGAGGGGAATCAAAGATGATTGGGATGTCTGAAGTCTGAGTGACCAAGAAGGTGAGGCATCGTAGACAGAAACAGGGAATGCAAGAAGAGGACCTGGGTCAGAGCTAGCTCTTTGTAGGTCAAGACCAGGAGATAGCCACAAACGTGTCCAGGACAAAGGTCAGGGCAGAGATGTGGATTTCAGAGACATCTCTCTGCAGAGACCTGGAGGTGTAATAAGATGCACAGGGAGAGAAGAGAGAAAGGCTGGGAGGTTTCATTGCACCCATAGCGGGGGGACCCAAATGCTTTCTTTTTCCTTTCCATTTTTAATATGCATAGTCAGGATCTTGAGGTCCTTGCTCTGTGTTGCAGCAAGAGCCTGGTTGAGGGGGAGAGAGGGAGCAGAGACTCTAAGAAGGAAAGAAAAGAGTGGAGCAGAGCATTCTGGTCCCCAGCTGGTCCTTAGCAGCGTCTGTCCGCCCCAAACTGCCTCCAGCTGAGTGTGATTTTGCTATTTATTTACATGTAATTATTGCTATGAGGTGCAGATATTAACGCTGTCAAGAGCAATTTGCTCTGACATTTTTCACTCGCTCAGTGCCCCCACCACTCTCAATGGGGCCCAGGGTTCTCCCGGCTCAGGCCGCTGCGTGCTCGGTGGGCCGGCCGGGAACCACCCAGCCGGCAAGGAGTGGTGTCAGCGGGCTCACCCGGCTCCTCTGCAAACTCATTAAGCTTCGAAATTGAATTTGGTCTGGGAGAGGGCTGGCTGGGCCCCACTCCACCAGCCGAGGCTGGCTCAAGGCCTCCCTGCTCCGTCTTCCACAGAGAAAACTGGGCAGGGCCAAGCTCGCTGGGGCACAGGCCAGTGGCTAAGGCTGGCAGCAGGCTGCAGAGGCAGCTGGTGAAGGCAGTGGAGGGTCATGGCCAGAGAAGTGAGATGTACACAGCCACCATCAGCAGAGCCCCAGCACGGCCAAGGCACGCTGCGGCCATGGTAGCTCAAACCCTGTCTGTCTGCTCCATTACCAGGTCACCCAAGAAACCAATCCATAACTTTGAGGGACAGCACTGCAATTGACAGGTGCACCCACCTAACTAACAGACTGTCCTATGAAGCCAGTCAAACACCTTAGTCATCCTGCAGAGGACGGTACTATGGGGGCAGAAACTGGGGCTGCAGCAAGGCCCCTGGGTGGATGCTAGAAACAGAATCGACTTTCTATTTACAACTTTTGAGTTCAAATCCAACCCCCAGTGCTTACTAATTGTGGAGACTGGGGCAAATTATTTAGCTTTCTAGAGCCTCCGTTTCCTGATCTTGAAAACAGAGCAGCCATTTTTCATTATATTTCATATTTCATTGAATCTAAGACATCTGATGCTGGCCCTCCCTTGATCTTATCAGAAGATGGGAACAAAAGCTTTCCACACAGCTACACAGCCACGTAGCCACAGCAAGGCAGTGACGAGGGCAATATGCATCCTCATTTCAGAGAGGTGAAAATGTACGTCTTCGACCTGCTGTGGGGAAGAGGGGCTGGCGGTCCGCCTGCACATAGTAGGTGATGGACGCATAGTAGGTGCTTAAGGCTATGATCCTTTTCCCATGTGAGCTTCTCTGTAACCAGGGGCCATTTTACAAATGGGGAAACTGAGGCTTATTTGTTCATTCATTCCACTGAAGGGATTTTGTTCCTGGGAGGGGGCGAGCCGGGCCTGAGCTGTCATGGCCATGAGTCCTTAACACATTGTGATATGTGCCAGCTTGTCTGCCCAGGTACCAACAAGGCCTCCCTGCCACCGCTCAGTCCCTGCCACAGCCAATCTGCATCCTCCTCTCCACCAATTACCGAGGTAGAGATGCCCCCCCCCCGCACCCCCCCCCCCACCACGCCGACTCCGCCACACCAGGGGGGCCTGAGAGTCCAGACCTCCTCCTTTTCCAACCTGGGCGGGGGACCAGAGTCAAGGAGGCCCTCCTCCCTCCCCTCTCCTTCCTCCCGCCTGCCCCTCCTCCCTTCAGCTCGGCCAATTAGGCCCCTGACACCTGGAGCCACTGACAAACTGTTTCTGTCACTTGCTCTCTGTCTTTCATTAGGGCCGCAGAGGAGGGGCAGCAGGGAAGGGAGGGGGAGGAGATGGGATCTTTCATGCTTAGTAAGGCCAGATACATTAATTACAAAACGGCCATTTGCCGCGTGAAAGTGTGCTAATTAAATTTATGCAATCATTATCTTTAAATAGTCATATCTTTTCCAGCGATCGGCCCCTTCCCCCCGAGCCTCGCCGCTCCTAGCAGAGTCACTCTAATCCCTCGTCCGCCATTTATCGAGCCATCAGAGATGGTTTCTGAATCTCACTACGCCCTGTTAGCACCAGCACCCGCCAGGGGCCCTGAGCCCTCAGACCCATCCTGGCGTGGGCACCTTCAGACTCAGGCCGACCCAAGGATCTGCCCTGGGATGAGGGGCAAGCCTCCATCTGGTGTTTCCAGATATTTCTAGATGTTTCCAGAAATTTGGAGATTGACATCTTGTAAAACAGACATTGGAAGAGTGTGTGTGTGTGTGTGTGCGCGTGCGTGTGTTTGTGTGTGTGTGTGTGTCTTTGACTTCTTGGACAATGAGTGGAAAGCCATTCTGTTCCTCCCTCCACCCCCACCTCACCTCTAGACAGTCCCTAACTAAAAGCCTCCAAGGACCCCTGGGATGGGGAGGGGGCGCTTAGAAACCCATTGAGTTGGAGGATGTTTGCCATATGATCCTTCAATTTATTCTTTTCCTCCAACCAATTCTGTGCTAGATCCTGTGCTCGGGATAAAAAGAGAAACTCATTTCTTCATTCATGAATTTCCTCACTTAGCAAATGTTTGTTGGGTGCCTTCTGTGTCCCAGGCACTGGGAATAAGATGCCAAGTCTGTCCCCAGGCAGCTCCTGGCCAAATCCAGGTACATCATGGCCACAAGACAACAACAAACAGGGTGAGGCTCAGTCTGTTCCCAGGCAGAGGGTTGGGCCTTAGTGGGACTGAAAGTTTCCATGGGATAAGGCTCGAACACAGGGACCTCACAGCCTCTTTTGGCTGCACCTCCCAGGATCTCTCCCTCACACACCAGTAGGTTCTTACCAAAGTCTCAGCTGGATGTCTTCTGCTGCAGTTTCACAAATTACCCCCTCTGCTTTCCTCTTCACTCAGACACAGCCGGCCTCATGAGTCTTTCCAAGTCTGTGTATCAAACCGCACATGGGAGGAGGAGAGACCCAACAGGGTTGTGGGTGGGTAGCCCCCACCCTGGTCAGAGATGGCAGTCAATGCCCCGTGTTCACCACGTATCCTCTGAGCTTCCAAGGTCCCCAAGCTTCAGCCTGTACTCTGGGTTGGGGCACACAGGATCTGTGCCCCATACATGTGCAATGCTCACATGCACACACACACGCAGACAACACTCACACATGCACACACAGTAGTAGCTACTGCGTGCACATGCAATACTTACGTACACACAATGCTCATGCACTCAATACTCACACAAGCACACATACAAAATTCACACATACACAAATACTTGCACATGCACACAAAAATTCTACACATGCATGTACAATACTCCCATGCACATATAACACACAGGCACATACATAGACACAATGCTCACACATCACACAAGGACTTAGAAGCATACATACAACACACACACACAGTACTTCCATGTGCACAAGCATGCATGAACACGTAGTACTCACACATGCACACTATTCACACATGCACATACTCTCCCTCCTCTCTCTCTCTCTCTCTCACACACACACACACACACACACACACTGAGTTAACACTCAGTTAATAAATGACCCTGAGCCACCTATGGTAAATGAAGGCCTCAGCCAGGCACAAGGCGATCACCTTCTAGCGTCAGACCAAAAGTCGAGACACTTTCTAGCATCAGACCAGAAGTCAAGAGTCAAGGGTCCTTGCCCCAATCCTGCCACTCATCCCCCAGGTGATTCTGGGTGAGCTGCTAAGCCTCAGTTTTCTCATCTGAAAAATGGGGTAACAGTGCTTCCTAGAGTCATTATGAGGCTTAAAGGGAAATACTTCACAAACTGTAAAGTGCTGTGCTTGTGCAAGAGACTGCCATCAGCCAGGCTTAGAAAAGCGTTCATGGAAGTCTTCGAGGGTGACAAATGAGAGGGGACCAGGAGTCAGGGGGCTGGGTCAGGGGAGGGAAGGGAACCTTCTTGCCCACACGGCAGATACAGGGCTGCGGTGTGGGATGCTGGTAGTGGAGGGGGTGGGGTGTGGAGGCCATAAGCAGAGATGGAAACTGAGGTGGGGGACAGGGAAACCTGCAGGAAATCTTGTTTGGAAGCTCCAAGTCAGCACCCGAAGCCTATTACCGCTGTCCACAGGGGGGAAGGAGGGGGAGGGTCCAGACCTCTTAGTGGAGAATTGAGAGGAACGGGGCGAGGGTGGGCAGCTGCCTGGGTGGGTAATTTCTGGCTTGCACTAATCCCAGTGTGGGGCTGGGAACAGGCAGCTGCCGGTAGGGGCATGCGTGTGTCTGGGTGTCTCCTGGGGGCTGGAGGAGGGTGAAGGGCGCACAGGTTTGCGTGAGTGAGCTGACGCAGGTGGAGTTGTGGGGTGGCAGTGTGTGGGTGCGTGAAGGTCTGTGTACCTCTGTGTGTGTGCGTCGGGGAGGCCGGTGGATCTGTGGCCAGAGGGATGGGTGCCTGCGGGTTTTCATGGATGTCATTCTCTGTGTGTTTGTGTTGGCACATCTGTAATGTGTGTGTCTTCCTGCATGGGTGTCTGGGTGTGTGTTGGTGCATCTGTAATGTGTGTGTCTTCCTGTATGGGTGTCTGGGTGTGTTTTGCGTGCATCCCATATCTTCACCTGTATGAATATGGATGTGTCATGGTATTACATGTGTGTAGCAATTCACAGTGATGTCTTGAGACTAGTGGCTCTCAAACTTGGCTGCTCATTAGAATCAAATCACCCGGGAGCTTTAAAAACTCCTGACCTGACCGGGCGCAGTGGCTCACGCCTGTAGTCCCAGCACTTTGGGAGGCCAAGGCAGCCAGATCACCTGAGGTTGGGAGTTCGAGACCAGCCTGACCAACATGGAGAAACCCCATCTCTACTAAAAAAAAAAAAAAAAAATTAGCTGGGCTTGGTGGTGCATGCCTGTAATCCCAGCTACTCAGGAGGCTGAGCCAGGAGAATAGCTTGAACCTGGGAGGCAGAGGTTGCGATGAGCCAAGATCACGCCATTGCACTCCAGCCTGGGCAACAAGAGCAAAACTCCGTCTCAAAACAAACAAACAAACAAAAAAACAAAAACAAACTCCTGACCCCCAGACCCCCAAGTGATTCCAGTGGACAGTCAAGATGGAGAACCAGTGATGGAGCAGACAGACCCAGGGGAGAGGCCCATCCCTCTTGCCGAGTCCTCAGCCTGCTCTCACAGGGTCTGCCTGAAGGCAGAGGTGGATTCCAGGCCCCAGACCCTTAGGAACCAAGGCAAGTTGTAAGCTGGGCTGCCACAGGTCATCTCCCAGCCTGGCAACAGTTCTTGGTCCATAGGGACACTTTCATGCAATTCAGACAAACAAAGCATTCTATTCCTGGCAAGCTGTGTTCTGACAATGGGAACAGAGGGCTCTGAAAATATCTCCTCTTCTCACCTCTTGTGGAAGTCAAAACGGTGAGCCAGGGCTGGAGGTGGACCTGAGGCTTGGAGATAAAAGTGCTCTGTGTGTCAGGCCAGCAGATCCTTTTGGAACCACACCCAAGACAGGGGGCAGGAGGGAGTGGCAGTAATCCCTGGGGTGCCAAGTCACTCCCCCTCTTTGAGCCTCAGTTTCCCCATCTGTGAACAAGCAGCAAACTCCAAGTTGCCTCCCCAGTTTCATGTGCATATTTGGGTGTATTTACATGCAAGTGTGTGCGTGTGTAAGTGTATTGGATGAGTTTAAGAAAGTGGGCATGCAAATGGGAAAAACTATCCTGCCGGTTAACTGGGGTTCTGATGAAAGGCTGTTTGGCGATCGGGACCAGAGACGTTTTCAATGGACGCATCGTCGTGGATTCAGTTGTGTGTCCTGCAGAGTGTGGTGTGGGCTGCCCTGTGCAGTGTGTGTGTTGTGGAGTTGTGTGGATTCCAGGCCTTGCTTGGCTGAGACTGGGAGACTCCAAGGATTTGTACTTTGATAGTTCCTTCTTTCTATGGGGAGCACACTCAGGCCAGAGTGGGGTGCAACTTGTCAAAGCCGCACACTCCTGCTCCCTTTCCAGTGTGCAGGCCCCAGCTTCTGCGTGGGGACAGAACAGTTCTAAGAGGGCAGCGCAATGCTTCATTCAGAAAGCACCCACTGGGTGTTGGCCCCCATGGGAGAAAAAGATGAAAAACTGCACAGCCCCTGACTGACAAGTGTTCCCAGAGTCTGCTTCCAAGTGCTCATTTCCATCTCAGGCAAGGTCCCTGAGCCACCTGCCTCTTCCCTTCTAATCCAGGCAGAAGAGGTGTCAGGGAGGTGAAAAAGGAAGGGGAGGGGGACAGCTGATATTTACTGGGAACTAACAATACACCAGGTATGGCACATCCAGTGTACATTTACTCACTTAATCCTTACAATAACTCTCTAGGTAGCTACAATTATCATCATACCCATTTTATAGATGAGAAAACCGAGGCACAGAAGGTTAAAGAAATTGCTCAGAGTCGCAGTTAGTCAGGGCAGATATTCTGGCCCCCATGCTACAGGAAAGCCCTTCTGAGCACTGACTGGCCCAGGCCCAGTGCCCTCGGGGAAACTGTTGTCCCTCTTAGAGCCTCAGGGTCCCTCTTAGGCAGTGCAGAGGTGGGGCTCTGTGACCTGCCGATCGTTCCTGCAGCCTTGACCTGATTCCTGACCCCCACCCCTATCCTGACTTTCGGTCTCTAGGCCCTGTGCCTCCCTCTCCCTCTGCACCCTGCTGCGGCCCCCACCCACCCACCACAAACCCTGCCACGGAGCCCCAATGATGGCGATCGCCCCTTCTAATTGCAGCCACACTCCCAAAGCCACGTTCGGTTATCACAGAGGGTGCAGATCTCGCAGCTCAGCCTCCTCAGTCCCAGGCCCTCGGGGCCAGCTCAGGAACGGAGGGAATTAATTACATTTTTCCCATCCCCTTCTTTTAAAGTAGGGGAGCGCGCCGGCACATCCCAGGGGAGGGGGCGGTGAGCAGAGGCTGTGGAAGGGGGGCGCCCACCCCCAAACCAGCAAGCCTCTCCCCAGCGGGCGGAAGGGAGGGTGAGGCTGGCCTCTTATTGATTTAGTCTGGTCGAGGCTGGGACTGATTTGGAGCAGAGAGAGAGGAAGGGGTTGGGGGCGGGGTAGGGGCCGTGGCGGGTGGGGGGAAATGGAGGAGGAAAGGAGAGGAAGGGACGGCTGTCTGTCAGCCTGACGGACAGCCCTGAGATTTGCCTTCAGATAAAACCTTACAGATGTGGAGGTCGGTATTGATTTTGAGTTAGTAACGGTAACGTACCAAGAAGTAATACATTAGTGAAAGCAAGGTCACCAGGAAAAAAGTAAAACCCACCCGGGGAGAGGCCTTAGCATTCTTGAGGGGGGTGGATTACTGCATCAGACCTGAACTTCCTCAAGTTGAAAAGTTTGCAGGCTCCGGACCTCAGCTGGGTTCCTAACTGTGGGCCAATGCTTCCTGCTTCTGCAGGCCAAGAGGGAGCCCTAAAGGTCCCCGGGAAGCCAGAGGCCAGCGAGGGTCATTTAGGCCCGTAGGGCTCTGTGCAGTGAGGCTGCCAAACCTCTCCCTGTGTGCTCTCCAGCACAGCTGGTGGCAGGGAAAGAGCGCAGCTAGGGACCCAGGAGACCTGGGTGCAAATCCCAGCTCTGCCACTTACCAGCTCTGTGGTTGTGGGTGAGCCCTTTTGCTTCCCCGTGTCTCAATTTCCCCATCTGCATAATGGGAGTAATGATACCCCATCTGCTTGAAGAGTCCATGAACTGGCCAATATACGACTCAGGCCTTGTGGTCTTCATCAGTGAGTGTTTTCCCCTCCCGCCGCTCTCCAGTTGGGTCCTGTCCCATTAGCTTAGATGCTGCCCTGCCTGGAGACAGGGGGTTGGATGAAATGGAAGCCCTTTGATCCACAGACCCCCAGGGGCTCTGGGAGAGAGTGAGCAGTGGCAGCACATCCTCCATTCACACCTTCCCCAGATGTGGATTTGATTTGATGTTCCAGGGCAAATCCCATTGAGTAAATCCCATTACGGGAAAAGCTCCCTGGACCCAAGCTGTTTCTGAGTTGTCAGTTCACGGCCCAGGGTCCAAGGCCTCCTGAGCCACCGGGCACCACCCAAGCCCCTTCTGAGAAAGGACTGCCCAAGCTCTTGCGGCTCCTGGAATTTTCACTCTCCACCTTCACCTTCTTGCTATTTCCTAAACCTGCTGGGTGTATCTTGTGGTTCAGCCCCCTCAGCCCCAGGGACCTCAGGGCCTTTGCACTTGCTGACTTCTCTGCCTGGAAAGCTCCCCTGCCTCGTCTTCTCAGGGCTGTTCTTTCTGGTCTTGCTGGATATCCCATCTTTGGGGAGGTCTTGCCTGACTGCCCCACATAGCCCCTTATTTTTCCTCCGTAGCATTTATCAGTATCAGAAATTATATTAGTTGTTCACTTGTTTATTGTCAGCTTCGTTCCTTAGGCCGACAGCTCCAGGAGGACATGGGATTGGCATTTTTCATGGCTGTGTCCCCAGTGCCTGGCTTAGTGTCTGGCATATAATAGGTGCTCAGTAAATGTTTGTTAAAGGAATGCGCATGAATTCAGCAGAGGTTTTCTGAGCTCAGAATACGTAGCAAGCACCACGTAGGCACTGGGGCTACAGAGACGGACAAAACGCAGTTCCATCCTGCTCTCAAAGAGCTCATAGTCCAGCCCTAGCTCCAGACTGGCACATAGTAGCACCCTATGAAATGCTTGTTGGATGAATACATGAATGAATGAAGGATATCTTCAAGAAATAACACATTGTTTGGGATAGCTGGGATGTAAACTGCAAGGTAGAAAGGGGTGAAAGGAGTTGGGACAGACAGCTAGAGGTCTGGTCACTAGGAGCTTTTGCTGAGAGATAATGGGGAGCCATTGATAATTCTTGAGTGATATTGTCAGATTGGGCAGCAGTTCTGTGTAGGTCTCTGTCTTAGAGGATGAGTAGTGGGTCTACACATAGCTCTCAGCCTGTCTCAAAGCATCCTCATCCTCTTCCTAACCATCCCCGGACTCCTTCCCTCCCATCATCCCGTCCAGGCTTGGCATCTTGGGGATGGGTAGGAAGGAAGGATCAAACTGCAGTCTCACCGGAGCTGACAAACCCTCCCAGGAGTCTCCCAGCCCCCGTCAACTGTCCTTCTGAAAGAAGGGATCTGGAGCCTGTGTGTTTTTTCTGAGCCTCTAAGTCTATTCTTGGAGTCCAGGCCTCCTTTGAGCAGGGAGCAGGGTCCGTGTTTGTGTTGGGTCAGAAAGGAGATGGGTGGGAAAAGGTCTAGACTAAGAACCCCAGGGCAGAGTTAGATTCCTGAGTTTGCCCTGGGACCTTGCTCTCCTCTCCAAGCCCCTAGCACATTCTTCAAACTAAAGAGATCCCATCTTGACAGAGAGAAAGCAACAAACACAGTCCCACAGTGTCAGACACCCTTACATACCACTACCCCAGCACTCTACTGTTGACCCGACCACGACAAAGACCTCAGAAGCACATTCAACACAGAGCGAGCTAGGGAGACCTCAGCTCCCTAAAGTAGTGCTAGTGTCCAAAGGACTCCAGACACTGCCCAGCCCAGCCTCCTACCTCCCAGGCAGACTTTCTCTCTCCTTCTTGCAAACCCATTCCAGTGTGTCTTTGCCATCTTGATGAGGTTGACACACCCCTATATCCCACCCAAATCTCCCCAGCTGTGTGGAGATTAAGACTAGCCAGTTGACAGTCCCAGCTGGTCTGAGCTCTGAGCTCTGGCTGTGGGGTGACAGTGACAGAGGGAAAATGTGGAGGAGGGCAGACCCCCAGGGCTGAGGGCATGGGGGAAAGAACCAGGCAGAGGCTCTGCTCAAGACATTCCAGAGGACCTAAGCTTCCCCCAGAGCAAGGGACCCCACCCCACTCACCCCACATTAGCTGCCCAGGAAACAAACTACTGCTGGTCCTTGGAGTGAGACCCTCTAAAGTGAGCAGATGCCTCAACCTCATTCATTCTTGAGAGTTGAACTTGACATTTTGCAGGTGAGCCAGGGTCAGGCGAACTGAGCCCTGGGCCTGCTGTGAGATCTGGGGAAGCCACAACCCCTTTGCAGGCCTCAGTTTTTTCATCTGGGAAATGGGCATCCTAGCTTTGCCCCACACATCTCTGTGGGCTTTTGGGTCGGGAGAGTCAAATGAGTTAACTGCTCAGGGATATTCCTGAGGTTACACAGCTGGTAAACAGAGGAGCTCGGTGTCTGTCCCTGGCCCGAAGAATCCATCAATGCCCTCGACTGTGGCCAGGCCTCAATGCCTGTGGCACAAGCCAATAATAAAGGCAAAGGTAAAAATCTTCAGAAGGTGTCTAGTCGGCAAAACGATCACTGCTTGAATGCCCACAGCCTGCTTTCTTACCCTGTAGGGGGAGTCAGGGAACTCAACTGTGTGCCCAGCAGGGATTGCCACGTGGTTCTCCGTCTCGGTGCTGGGCAGATTATCAGCAAAGCCATCTCCACCTCATACTCAGGGTCTTCCTCCCATAAAGGGCGGCATCACCAGGAGGTCATCAGGGGCCTGGGCCCTGCAGGTTAGGTTCACGAGGGCCTGCCTCTCCCTCCTACTCTCTCCCCTGCCCTCCTCTGGACTGACTGGGACACTGTGCCCTCTCACTCTCCAGGAGCTCCTGCTGCACCACTCCCAGTCCCACTCCAGGAAAGCACTGCTTTTCCCCGCCTTCTTTCCTGGAGAGCTGGACAGCAGGTTCCACCTCCCCTAGATTTCCCAGACTGCCAGGGATGACTGGATGCCCTCCTCTGTGTCCTTTGATAGATAAGATGCCTGTATCACTACTCCATGTCTCTATTATCTTTGTTAGTAGCTTCTCTCACCCGACCCAGACCCTTCCTCCTCCTCTCCCCCGACCGAGGGCAGGGACCATGGCTCTTTCTCCACTGAAGTCTCAGAGCCTTCAGCTCTCAGCCTGGGACCAGAGCCACCATCCACGTCTGTTTGTGGAGTAAATAAGTGAACATCCCAGTAAGTGAACACCTGGACCTCCATCCAGGTCCCCTAAGCTGAGTTTCTAGAGACAAGCCTCCCCTGGTAGTCTGTGTTGCCAACGCTGACAGTGAGTTCCTATTTGTGGAACCCAGCCAGGCAGGGAAGGAAGGGATGGTCACAGACCTTAGGAGCTGGTAGAATCAAAGGAAGGGGCCTGAGAGGCTCTTTGAAAGCATTGGCCGTGGGCTTCAGTGTCGAAGGGGCAGGAACTTCAGAGTCCAGAGGAGTGGCAGGCAGAGCAAGCCACACACAGTGACGCCAGACAGATCAAGAGTCCTGCTGTAATGTTTGTGTTAGAAGACGGGGTCATCCCAGTCTGATGGGGGAGGCACAGTTCTCTGAGCTTGGAGAACTCCCTGACTGATGGGAGAGGCCTCATTAGCCAGTTCGTTCATTCATGCATTCATTCATGCATTTATTCATTCAGTAGACAGGCCCAGAGTGACCCTTAGAGCCAGACCCTGGAGCTAGAGAGGCGAGTAAGGCCCTGCTGAGTTCTCAGTGGAAGGAGGATCCCTGGGTCAGGACCCTCCTTCAAGAGAAACACCGAAGACCAGAAGCCATCCCATGCGTGAGGGCATGCAAATCAGGTAAACTGAGGACCTCGAAGCTACAGAGACTTCAAGGGAACAACTCTGGCAAAGAGCGTTCCAGGGCCAGCCTGGCATTGTGCCCAGTGTGCTCGTGTCTCTGGGGTCTGTCCAGTGAGCCTGGCACTAATGGCCTTTTCCCCACAGGTGATGAGCATCTTGGGCAACCCCAGCGCGGTGCCCCCGCAGCCACAGGCTGACTTCTCCATCTCCCCGCTGCATGGCGGCCTGGACTCAGCCACCTCCATCTCAGCCAGCTGCAGCCAGCGGGCCGACTCCATCAAGCCAGGAGACAGCCTGCCCACCTCCCAGGCCTACTGCCCACCCACCTACAGCACCACCGGCTACAGCGTGGACCCCGTGGCCAGCTATCAGTATGGCCAGTACGGCCAGAGTGAGTGCCTGGTGCCCTGGGCATCCCCCGTCCCCATTCCTTATCCTACCCCCAGGGCCTCCTGCTTGTTTGTGGAGAGCTACAAGGTGGTGTCAGGGTGGGGAATGTCCGTTTTACACATGGAAAAATTGAAGTCCAGCAAGACAGAACAGTTCACCTAAAATGACACTGAATTGGGCAAAACCCAGGACATCTCCTGGCTAAGCCCCTGCTTCCATACTGTGACTCCAACAGAAATATAATACACAACACAAATATCACTTAACATTTCTAGTGGCCACATTTTAAAACATAAGAAGAAACAGGCCAGGCATGGTGGCTCATGCCTGTAATCCCAGCACTTTGGAAGACTGAGGCAAATGAATCACTTGAGCCCAGGAGTTCAAGACCAGCCTGGTTAACATGGTGAAACTCTGTCTCTACTAAAAATAGAAAAATTAGCCAGGCATGGTGGCACGCACCTGTAATCTCAGCTACTCAAGTAGGTGAGGCACAAGAATCACTTGAACCCGGGAAGCGGAGGTTGCAGTGAGCCGAGATCACGCCACTGTACTCCAGCCTGTGTGACAGAGCAAGACTCTGTCTCAAAAAAAAAAAAAAAAAAAAAAATCAAGGAGAAGAAACAATGGAATTATTTTTACTAACATTTTATTTAACCCAGTACATCTGAAAGATTATCATTTCAAAATGCAATTCATATATAATTATTGAGATATTTTACATTCTCTTCTTCATACTATGTCTTTGACATCCTGTGTGTATTTTACACTTACAGCCCATTTTAATTTGGACACTGAGTTTTCAACAGAAATACTTGATCTATATTTAAATTTCATATAGTTTGCAATTGAGAAAATAGACTTACACACCCAAAGTGTTCCAAATTGTAAGTTTTCCAACCACTAAATAACCCAATTGAAGATTGGTTTTTGACTTTAAATTAGTTCAAGTGAAATCGACATTTGAAATTCTGTTTCCCAGTTGCACTAGCCACCGTTCAAGTGCTCGGTAGCCATGTGCTGCTGGTGGCCACCGTGCTGGACAGCTCAGTGGGAGACCCTGCCCCTTCTGCCACAGGGCATGGGAAAGCTGTGTTTGCAGCTCTCTCCTCCACTCCAAACTCTGCAGTGGTCTCATGCACACATCCCAGCTGCTATCCCCTTTGTGCCTTGCCTTGAGGCAGGTACCGTGGACCCTCACACCAAAGGCTGGAAAACGAAGGCCTGGACACAGCCTCCACCGCCTGGCAAGGCCAGCAGCAGGGCAGGCCCAGATGGGACAGGGAGCCAGAGGTCAAGGGTCACTTTCCTGCCCCACCACCCTGCAAAGGCCTCACCTGCTGGTGTCAAACTAATCAGAAGGGCGTGTGGCAAGAGGGTGAGGCCCCCATCCCTGAGGGCATCCTCTCCCCCAGCCCAGCCCTGGGCCAGCCTTTCCGACCTCTGCTTCCTGTCCACCCCCCAACCCACTCCTCTTCACGCGTCGTTGGCCTCCACTGCCAAATGAGGGCCAGCTGTCTCGGCTCCACCTCCCAGCTGGGTTCACAACCCTTCCTGTGCGGGTACATGTTTGCATATGTGTATGGGTGTTTGTGAGTACGTATGTTGGGACATGTTACAATTCATGTGTGTGTGTGCATGTGATGCTTCTGAGCATTTCAGCACCCGTGTGTTATTGCATGCATCTTTGCATATGCGCGAATACATGTATGTGTCAGTGGGCACATGTGAGCATATGTGTATATGACTTCACATGCGTGCACATAAATGAGCATATTGTGCACACGTAATGTGCACATCTGTCTGTGTGTGTGAACACACATGTGCACACATATATGTAAGTATATGTATCTGCTTAAACAAACATGTTTAAATGTGCATTCAAGTCTGTACATATGGTTGAGTGTGTCTTTATGTGTGCCTCCATGTTTGGCTCAGGTATGCATATGTCAATATGTAGATAGGTATAATGAATATGTATGCATGTGTATAGATGTATATGAGTGTGCAAACGTGTGACTGTATGTACATGTGTATAGCCATGCATTGAGGCATGCACACATGCTTGAGTGTGTCTGTGATCGTGTGTTTGGGAGTACCTGTGTGTGGACACATATATTCTGTGTGCAGCATGTAAATAGGGGTGAGTGTATGAGTATGTTTGGGTATGTCATAGGTGTGGCTGTGTGTACATGTGTATGGATGTACATGTGGGTGTAGACATACATCGTGTCTGTGTGTATAACTGTGTGTGTGTGAATGTGTGCGTGGGGGTCCTACATGTGCATGGGAGAATTTCCAGAGGGTCCCAGGGTGACCTCCTGACCCAGCCCATGTTCCTGGGCATGGAGCAGGACACACATGCTCTTGATAAATATTTTAGAGTGACCTCAGCGGCAGCAGCAGCCCCGGCCTGGGGCAGGCGTTAGTCACACCCAAGCTCAGTGCCCTCCTGCTCCAGGGGCGCCTGCTCAATTCGGAAATAAAATTAACCCCAAAGTCAGCATGGGGGCAGCAGGGGAGGGGATCAAAAGGGAAGGGGCCTAGGAGGCGAGAAAGGAGGGTTTGTTCTCCTCTTGCCTGGACAAAGCCAGCCAGAGCAGCTTCCTCCTCCCCCACCACCCCCTACTCCATTCTTCTCTTTTCCGTTCTCTCCTTCCACTCCCTTCTCCTCCTCCTGTCACTCCCCTTCCAGCTCCACCCTTGCTGCCCTGGCTTCTCCAGGAATAGCTCAGAGCTCCTCTTGGCCACATTCTCCAGTCCTCCCCAAAGGGAGCCCAGCACAGACCCCAACTCACCCCACAGAGACTCCGGGCCCAAGCTGGGAGGGAAGGGCTGGAGGAAAAGCCCCCTCCTCTGCCCCCAATTAGTGCAGGCAGCCACACACTTGCCTCTCTGAGCCTCAGTCTTCCCATTTGTGAAATGGAGGCCACGAATTAGACTTAGCCATCTCAAAGTGTTTCCATTGCACCACCTCCCTCTCCTTTGCCATTTTGGAGGCCCTGAGACACATCATGTGCCCACTAACCATTTGCCCCACATCCCTGGGCAACTTAATCCATCTGTGGCTGGGATGCCCCAGTGTGTGTGCAAGAGTCCCATGTCCTGGACTGTGCCCGCGTATGCCCAGGTCTATCCGTCCTCCCTTAACACCTGTCCTCTGCCCAAGTTCATCCCACAGGGCACTGGGCAAAATGCATGCTCCTCATTCATGTCATTCTCTAAGTTATTTGTCCCCAGGTTGCAGGTGCAAAAACGAGGCTCAGAGAGGTGAGGTAGCTTTTCCAAAATCCCACAGCATGGCAATGGTGGACCGAAAGTCCTCTAACTTCAAACCACAGATTTGTGGAGGCCACTGAGCAGCGATACACACCTGAGCCCACCCATGCGTGGATTCACGTCCACAGCTTCACATGCACGTGCATATGGACAGATGCACGCACAGAGAGGGGTTTATATGTGAGTGTTCACTAATGTGTGTACACAGCTTTAAGATATAAATATACAAAATGTGCATGTGTAAAGGAAGGAGGAACGACCATTTATTGAGCATCTACTATGGGTCTAGCATTTCATCCTCACGCCACCCGATGCAGTACACGTAGTTATTCCCATTGGACAGATGAGGAAATGGGATCCCAAAGAGGCTGTTTGCCCAAGGTCACCTGGCAGCCCATACTGATGTGTACACAGCCACACCTGCAGCCTGGTCCCTGGAGAGCTACCTTCAGGTGTGCATGGAACGAGCATACACATGGGCCAAACTCTTAGGCCCCAGAGTCCTCCTCCTCCTCTCCGTGGGCTTCTCATCTTCCCAGGGACACCTTCACTCCTTTTCCTGCTCTGGCCATTGTCCATCCACCTGTCCGTCTTTCCTCGTCTCTAGGGGGGTGGGGGCAGGGGCCCAGGGATGGGGCACACGGCAGATTAATATGGCCCTGGTGTTCCCAGAGGCCAGGGCCGTACTAATGATGGGGCTGATAGAACGCAGAAGTGTGAAAAGAATTTTAATAGATCTGACAAGTCTAATAAGAATTTGTGTCTAGAAGGGTCCTCCTCTGGGGCTGCGGGCTGACGAGGCCCTGACGGCTGAGATTGTTTACCGGTTGGCATCACTACCACGTCTCCTGCCAACTCCCAATTAATCTAATTTGAGACATTTAGAGCCCAGGCGCGGGCGCGAGGCAGAAGAGGGGAGAAGCGGAGACAGAGGGACAGGGAGGGCCGTTGACGGAGGCCATAATAAGAAATGTCACAGCCCTGCCCTCGCCGGCCCCTCGGCTCCACCCCTGGGAGAGGCAGGCTGTGCGGCCTGTTGGGTGCCCTTGAAGTTGGCAGGGTCGTCAGGAAAGTTTGGCTTCCTGGTGTTTCCTTGGCTACCTAGATGGGGCCTGGCAAGCTCCTACTGTGTGCTGGGCCATGGGCTGGTCGCTGGGAGAGGCTGACAAGGATAAGGCACACAGAGTGGCCAGAGGCACAGGCAGGACCAATGCAGGCTCCTCCTCCAGGACCAATGCAAGCTCTTCCTCCATGTCATGCACTGCATGTGACTCTGGGCCGGTGACCTCTCCGTACCTCAGTTTCCTCATTTATAGAAGGAGAACGCTGATACTTAAAGCATGGGGCAGTTGAAAGAAATAGATGTGGTCATGCCTGCCAGCACACAGTAGGTGGTCCATACATGAGGGTGTTCGCCTTGTTGTTCTGATTATTATTCAAAGCCAGTGAAAACTAGAACTACCATATTTATCAAAAGGATAGGAATCAGTGTAGCAAAGGGATGCCTGCACTCCCATGTTTATTGCAAAACCATTCACAATAGCCAAGACATAGAATCAACCTAAGTATCCATCAACAGATGAATGGATAAAGAACATATAGTGTATCTACCCAGTGGAATACTATTCAGCCATAAAAAAGAATAAAATCCTGTCATCTGCAGCAACATGGATGGAAACTGCAGATCATTTTATTAAGTAACATAAGCCAGGCACAGAGAGACAAACATCACATGTTCTCACATATGGGAGCTAAGAAGGTTGATCTCATGGAGATAGAGAGTCAAATGATGGTTACTAGAGGCAGGGAAGCAGGGAGGGAGATGAAGAGAGGTTGGTTAATGGGTGCAAACATACAGTTAGATAGAAGGAATAATCTCTAGTGTTTGATAACAGAATAGGGTGACTACAGCTAACAACAATGTATTGTATGTTTCAAAATAGCTAGAAGAGAGGATTTGAAACACATAGAAATGATAAATACTGGGCCAGGCATGGTGGCTCACACCTGTCATCCCAGCACTTTGGGAGGCCAAGGTGGGCGGATCACTTGAGGTCGGGAGTTTGAGACCAGCCTGGCCAACATGGTGAAACCCCATCTCTACTAAAAAATACAAAAATTAGCCAGATGTATTGGTTGGCACCTGGAATCCCAGCTAGTTGGGAGACTGAGGCAGGAGAATTGCTTGAACTCAGGAGGCGGAGGTTGCAATGAGCCAAGATTGCGCTATTGCACTACAGCCTGGGAGACAGAGTGAGATTCCATCTCAAAAAGAAAAAAAAAAAAAAAAAGTTAAGATAAGATAAATCCTGAAGGTGATGGATGCCCTAAACAGCCTTACTTGATCGTTACACATTCTATGCACGTAGCAAAACATCAGAGGTACCCCCCAAAATTATGTGCAAATATTATGTGTCAATTGTTTAAAAAGCCAGAGCTCTCAGCCCACCCACAGGAATAGCTGGAGAGGTTGGTGTGAGAGGCTGGCATGGTGTGAAGTAAGGAGGGGAGGCAGCGGCTGCTGTGACTCAGGGAAAGTGTCTCCTGCCTTAGCAGTGTGCCTTTGGACAGATCGCTTACATTGCTTGGAGCAGAACATGGGATCAATGCAGAATTTGGGGTGTAGAGCACCTCGTGCCCTCTAAAGTGTTGTGCATGTACAAAGGGTTATTCTCTAGGAGCCTGCAGGGGTGGCTGGGAGCCAGGCTCAGACTGCCTGGGTTTGAATCCTGGCTCCACAACTTATGAACTGTGTGATCTTTGAAGTGGTGCAGTCTCTCAGAGCCTCAGTTCCATCATCTGTAAGATGCGGATACCATCACTACCAGCCTCATAGAGTTGTGAGAATTAAGCGGAAAATGAGCACAAAATGCTTAGAACAGGACTGGGATAGAACAAGCTCTCTGTAAACACTGGCTCCTCCTCTTTCTATTCCGACTGTCCCTCTAAGAATGAGGCTTCTTTTTTTTTTTTTTTTTTTTTGGTAATAGGATAATTTTTTTTTCTTTTTATTATTATTATTATTATTATTATTATTATTATACTTTAGGCTCCATGGTACATGTGCGCAACGTGCAGGTAAGTTACACATGTATTTTTTTTTTTTTTTTCTGAGATGGAGTCTTGCTCTGTTGCCCAGGTTGGAGTGCAGTGGTGCAATCTTGGCTCACTGCAAGCTCCACCTCTTGGATTCACGCCATTCTCCTGCCTCAGCCTCCCGAGTAGCCGGGACTACAGGTGTGTGCCACCATGCCCAGCTAATTTTTGTATTTTTAGTAAAGATGGGGTTTCACCATGTTAGCCAGGATGGTCTCGATCTCCTGACCTTGTGATCCACCCACCTTGGCCTCCCAAAGTGCTGGGATTACAGGCATGAGCCACTGCGCCCAGCCAGAATGAGGCTTCTTAACGGGATGGACCCTGGAGCCCAGGTAAGGCAGGCTCCCAGTAGCAGAGTTGGTGTGGCCAGGGCTACAGGGTCCCTGCAAGGCCAGAGATGGGAATGGCCCTACCCTCACGCAGAGTAAGAGGCAGACCCAAGGCAGGGCCAGGCTGACTGCCACCAACTCTGCTCTACCAACTGGGAGCCTGGAGGCCAAGTGACTTCAGAGGAAGCCTGGCAGTCCCTGGGGGCTCAGCTCAGACCCTAGGCAGACTTAACTTTCCTCTTGTCACCCACCCTGGAGCCTGGTAAGCAGAGGTGCACAGGGTTCAGATGCTCCAGAGAGATTCCAGGGCATTTGCACATCCTTTGGGAATGTCGAGGGCCAAGCCCCTTCATGCTCTGTAACCACCATCTTAAAGAACAGTATCTCACTTCATCCTCACAGCAGCAGCCCTGGAGGAGGCTGGACTTTGTTTTCCCCATTCTGTAGACAAGAAAGCAGGTCTAGAGAGGTCAAGTGATGTGCCCAGGGCCACATGAGCAGGAGGTAACTGGGACTGCAGCCACTTCATCTGCTGCTTCATCCCCTCCTGTCCCCATCAAAGGCCATGTTTACTTACTAAATCCCAATCCTAGTCTTCCACTGCTTCCAAACCCACATCTCTCAAGCTCACAATGTGCCAGGCACAGTACTAGCTAGCCACTTTGTACATATTTCTTCTTTAACCTTCATAACAGCTCCTCAGATAGGTGCTGTTACAATCCCCATTTTACAGACAAGGAAACTGAGGTTTGAATAGATGAGGTGGGATGCCCCAGACCATACGTTAAAAGTTGGCATGTGCAGGATGTGAACCTCTGTCATTTGAACCACTAGGCAATATGGCCTCCCATGGCTCAATGATTGGCACTGCCCACCTGGCCTCCCTGGCCTCGTCCTCAGGCCATGCCTATCACCTTTTGGCTCCACCCACCTGCCCTGGGCAGGAACCTCCAACCTTAGGGAAGCGTGTAGAGTGCTACAGGGTCCCCCGTGGGCAGGTGACAGAACAAGTGTTGAGCCAGGCCTTGAAATTCCCAATGCAGTGTTCTTTCCATCTTCCTCTTGCTTCTGGATCCTACAAATCCCAGGGGTTTGGACTGGCCACAGCCACAGATCCCAGCTTGGGAGGCAGCATCTCTGTGCCTCTGGAGGCCTTGGCCACACCCCAGCCAAATCATTTGGTCAGGGCTGATTTCTATCGTAGCTCAGAAAGGCGGAATTAGTACAGTCAAGACAGAACAAATGTACATGCAGGTCAAGGGTCATCCCTGCACATACACAGATATAGAGGCAGGTAGCTGGCTCAGTTGGAACTCACCTGTACACAGTGCCTGCACATGCACTGGCATTCCCAAGGTTCATCTATTCACAAAGGTGCACACAACTCACACACATATGTGCACGTGTGTGTGCAAATGTTGCTCTTCTGTGGACATTCATTTGCAGGCCAATTATTCAAGGAGATTCTTGTTTCAGTTGTTCACACACACAAGTATGCACCACTCTCAGGCACACACACCCTCAGACACTCATCTGTCTCCTCTGGGTGACCAGATGGACAGAGCTGTAGGTCTCAGCTCCCTGCGTATCTGCGTGCTGGCTCCTTCTGCATGGATCCCTCAGCTCACCCACAGCCACTTTGGCCTCGCAGCAAAGGTCTTGCTTTGCCTTATCTGTAAGCTGGGCACAGATAGAGAAGGCAGAGAGACCTTACCCTCATCATTACCTGCACTCAGGGATTCACAGGGCCTTCCCCATAGCAGGTATATGTAGTGGGCTTGTTGAGGGGTGGTTAATTCTTTGCTCAGCAATATAGGTAATCTTCTGTGCCTCCCTAGGAACTTACCAGAGAGCTGGGCACACAATGCATTAAACATATGTGCTGAATGATTGGAGAGGAGATGAGAGAAAGAGCTTCATGAAGAGATGGTTAGATAGAAGGATGGATGGATGGATGGATGGATGGATGGATGGATGGATGGATGGATGGATGGATGGATGGGTGTAGATAGAGTGAATGGAAGAATAAACAAAAAGAACCTCAGTTTCTAGGAGAGTCTTTTCTTTTTTCCAGCTGCTGTTGATTATCTGGCCAAAAATGTGAGCCTCTCCACCCAGCGTCGCATGAAGCTCGGGGAGCACTCCGCTGTGCTGGGACTCCTGCCTGTGGAAACTGGCCAGGCCTACTAGGGCCCCTGGGGCGACTTGCCCCAGCCCAATTCCCAGCCCAACCCTAACTGACCCCTGAGCCTCCCAGCCTTGCCCCCTCATCCCCCTGTTGTCCTAGGAGGCCAGGAAGAGGACATGCTTCTCATCACCGGCCCCCTGGAGGTAGACAGCCAGCTTGTCACTCACCTGTGGTTAGGGATCCAGAGTGATGTCCTTGGAGTCTGCTCCCCACTTTCCCAAAGGAGGGTTTCTGGTCAGCCTGAAGTCCTCTGCTGTTAAATCCCATGGTGGCCTCTGTGCCATCTCAGGCATGGAGATTGAGGCCCACCTTGAACACCTTGGGCATCCAGAGGAGGATGGTGCCTGAGAAGAGGTCCTGCAGCCCTTTGGACCCAACTCCAGTGGGTGCCCTAGCTAGAGGTGGAGGTGAAGCTTTCAGGGCTGCTCTCAGCTGGATGTACTGGGAGCCAGCCCTGCAAGGAGGGTCTCTGGCTCAGTGTCAGAACCACAGCCCTTTCCTCCTGTAGACATTAGGACTCCAGCAGAGGGGGGACCCTGGCTGTGGGGTCTTCCCAGGGGAGTCAGCATGGGGGCAGTCTCACCCCCACCCAGGAATTTGAAGGACTTCAGAACCCTCCCCAGACACCTCTACTGGGGGCACGGGGAAATCTAGCACAGGCAGGGAGACTGGGGAGACCAGGAAGAGGCTTAACCAGAGGGCAGGGGCACGCGGGGGTGGGACTTATCAGCCATGGGCCCACCCAGGATATGAGGACCCAACTCAGGCTTCTGGAAGCAGAGGGCTCTTAGCCTGAAGCCCAAGTACCCCCAATGTCCACTATATCTGGGGCCTGGGGAGCCCACAGAACCTTTCAGTTTCCTTCATTAGCTGAATCAGATGAGATGGGGAGGGGATAAAGTCTTGAGGATACATGAGTGGATACATGAGTGGAGGAGCAGGAAGTGGGCTCAGAAGGCACTTTCATAAGCAGGTCCCTCTGTTTGTGGGAGGGCAAGCCTTTGTTGCCCAAGGCTTCAGCTCTCTTCCTGCAAGTCCACACCCCAGGGAGTTGAGATTTTGCCCAAAGCCTTCTGCAGAGGCTCGAGCCCATCCTTACCATGCCCCATCCTCTAGGAAGAGGCCTCCATCTTCCCCAAACCCCTTTCAGTTTCTGGGGATGCAGAGAGCTACCCTCAGAGCTTTGGAGGAGGGCTCTAGACTGGGCAGGGATTGTTTGCCCCACAGACAAGATGATCCCCCCTGGCATGTTGTTAGGGGCATATCACTGTCCTGCTCAGAGTGGCATCTTTCAATGTTGCCTCCGTCTTGGCCAAGAGGTCCCTGCCTCCTGATCCGGCACAGCTGAGCTGAGGCAGATGTGACCAGTTTTCAAGCTACCACCCCTGGGCAGAGGAAGATGTCAACAATTCCAGAGCAGAGGGAAGAGGCACCTTCCTTGACCACGCCAGTGGCCTCCTGAAGTTCCATTCTCTGAAGAGCTGGGACCTTGAGGGGATGATTCAAACCCCCGATTCCTCCTCCCTGGGAACTTTTTACCACCTTTACCTATTTATCAAAATCACATTCATCTTTACCATCACTGTCACTGTAATCTACATTCCATCACCTTTATCAGGTGCTGCTGAGTACAAAGTACTTGGGATGGGAGACACAGCACTGAATTCACAAACATTGGATCAAACTGCTTGTCCCCACCTGGGTTCATGAGGTCACCTCTTTGCTCAATCCATGCCTCTTGCCCTTAGCCAACAAGACATTCCTAGAGGGAAAGGGCTGCTGCTCTGGGAGTCAACCTGAGTTCCTCCTTCCTGGGGAGCTGGGTTGGCAAGATTCTAGGACACTCACCTGCATGGATGTCACCTCTGTGACAAATGCTTACCTGTTTCTCATCTTCAGACTTGGTGATATCAAGCCTGTTCTGGACCATGACCAGGCTGGCTCATATCTCTGGTTTAGAGAAACCTATGAATAATTGGGGACAAACAGACTCTTTGGTAGCAGCAGACACATGTGATCCATCAAGATCAACCAAGGTTGCAACTTGAGCGTCCACTGCCAGAGACCTTTGGTTCTTCAAGCTCGGGACAAAAAAGAAAACTCTGTTGTCCCTTGGTAACCCAGTCTCTGCTTTTGTAGCTATCACAGCAGAAAGCAGCTCTTCCTGAAGACCAAACACTTGTCATCCACATTCCTTGAATGGCCAATCCTTCTACCGGAAGGCCTGGCTCAGAAAGTGTCTGAGTCTCCTGACACCCTCTGTGACTCAGGAGCAGGGATCTCAGGCAGCTGACATCAAAACCACCCAGCCCCATCCCCAGGAGGCGACATTCCAATGCTAGGACCAATCCCAGATATCTGGTCCCAATGGTGAAATGGAACAAAGACCTGCTTGGGAATAAACCAAATGATCTCTCATGACATTGAACATAAGTTCTCCCAAGCCATCATCTTGGTAGAAAATGGGACTTATTCCTTAAGGGACCCCACCCCCTTCAGAAAGAGGCCCTTGACCCTGATAGGTTCTCTCTAAAACCCGTATATTAACACATCTGGCCAACTTGGGTTATAAAATTCAGCCTTGTGTTGGCAACTCGAAACATCACCAGGGAGGTGATGTTGAATGAGAGACACAAGGCCTCCATCTCTTTGGGGCTGACCACGGCCTAAGAAAGAAGGCCCAGGTTCCAGCGGCCAGGCCGTCCCAGAAACAACCCCCATCCATCCCTGTAAATAGAGTCTGTAGCAAAATAAGAGCTGCTTCCTCCAACTTATCACAAGTCACCGTTGGTCCTCTCTAAGGAGGGCTGTCTTCTGAGTTCATTGTACAATAGTTGGAAACGTGGTGATGTGCTGTTTGTTTATAGAAAGTTGACTTTTTACAAATATATATATATACTAAAAAAGGAAAGAAATCCCCCACAGTGTGTGTCGTGCTAGTGCCAGAGACCATCTGTAGGGATATATCTTCATATTGTGTGTTTCAAATTATGCATTCCAGGCTCTAGTGGGTTCTTTCATTCTTGTTCCTTTATTTTTTTCATTTGGTATTTCTCTCTTGCTATATAAAGAAAAAAAGAAGTGATGTGTAAGAACCAAGCTATGCTTTTATACTTCCATTTTATACTTGATTTACCTTTGTTGTTCTTTTGCCAGAGGAACATGAAAGGGCAGAGCAAACAGAGAACTAGGGGGTAAGAGAGAAGAAAAGAAGAATGGAGAGAGAGGTTTGCCCAGAAGGAAAAGGAAGAGTCAGACTGAAATCTGACTCTGGCTTGAGAGCAGGACAGGTCCCAGAGTTTGACCACTCTGCCAGAATCCAGTGTTTTAAGATGGAGTTGGTGAAGCATCCAAGATTTTGGATCCTGGGACTCAGTGACACTCTATCACCCAACTAAAAAGATGTTCTCTGGGACCTCTCTCAGGCTGATGTTCTTCTCATCAAGCTCCCGAATGTGTCTCGCACTATTGGACACTTTTTGGGGGTACACAGGTCTTCTCTCCTCCCCTCCTGCAGAGGCACCAAAACCAAGACCAAATGGGGGTTCTCTAGCCGCCAACTTGAAACGCTCTGAGACTTCTGTGTATTTGATGCTTCTTCAAGTCAGCTCTGACATGGCCAATTCCCTGACATGGGAAATATTTACGTAGTACTCTAGATCATTCCTTCTTCCTAGTAACTGCAACTTTGTTGCTTCCGTGTTTGACTCACAGCCATTTTCCCCCATGCGGAAGTGAGTGGGTGTACGTGAGGGTGTGAGTGGGGTGTGTGCGTGGGCGTGTGGGCGTGAGGTGTGTGTTTAAATATAATCGCACCATAATTTATTCAGCTATATGGAGTAGTAGACTAGAAAGAAAAACTGGTATTTGCTTTAACTACCTGCTGCTTGTAAGCGCTTCCTCTGTAACTCAGGCGTAACTGTTATACATTAAAAGAAATTAAAAGCATTTTGAAGGTTTCGTGTACTCAATTGATTGTCATTATGCAGCTGCTCCAAAAGGGACTCTGAGGGGTGTCCAAGAAGCCTTTGGACCTAATTTAGAGGATCAGGGTAGAAACTGTGTTTCTCTTGCTCCCCACTGGGTCCTCTAGTGCCAAGCAGCTGCGAGGTTTCTGGTGAATGCCTGATCAATATTTGATCAATGGATGTTGTTACTTTAAGCCTCTCTCTGAGCTCATAGAAACAGCACAGTGTCAAAGAATAAGGTGAAACTTCAGTTCTCTTCACCAGAGCAAAATTTTCCTGCTGCTAGTCTTAGAACCCTCAGTGGCTCTCTCCCATTACACAGGATTTGGAAGGTAGAAGAGAGCTCAGAAACTTACATATTGCTTGGAAGCATATGGGGATTCTCAGGCAATTTTCTGGTTTTGTTCTTTTTAGAGATGGGGTCTTGCTGTGTTGCCCAGGCTGGAGTGCAAGGCTATTCACAGGTGTGATCATAGCACACTGAAGCCTTGAACTCCTGGGCTCAAGTGATCTTCCCGTCAGCATCCTGAGTCATTGGGACTACCAGTATGCCTGGCTCTTTTTGAATTATTGATGGCGAGATCTCCAGAGAAAGCTGTAAGGGAATGAAGGAAGCAAGATAGGACAAGTAAAGAAGCTGAGCAAAGAGGTGGTTTTACCTGGCATCCAGCTTCAACCTGATGCTACAAGGAGCTCTGGAGTGTGGATTGTAGTACCAGAGTAGTCCCACCTTGAGGCCGGGAGCTGGCCTTTGGTACTGTGTCAGTCAGTCATTGACTGCTGGCTGTCCCGTTGATGTGGGTGGGTGGGTGATATGTAAGTGATATATAAACTATCTGTCCAAGCATCTCTCAAGTGGCTTTTGTGGGCTGCAGGCACTTCTGCAGAGAAAGCACAGCTATGAGCCCTTAGCAACAACAAGCACATCAGGGGACAGGTGCACTGGCCCAGGAAAAGAGACCTGGGCAGGGACCAGCAATGTCCACTCCACATATGTTCCCCTGGCCCTAAACCTGGGTATCCAAGTCATTCCAGGGCTCTGGTTTCCTTGGATTGTCTTCTGAACAGGAATGCAGTGGGGTGAGAGAGTTGTTGGTTGAAATTGTACATGAACAATTGATAAGGTGCTCCTGTTGACCTGTGTCCAGTTAATCCAGCCAGATTCCCCAGAGCAAGGTCTGGAGGGAAACCCTTGGGTCTTCCTAGGGTCTGAAACCAATCAGAAGTTGCCCCAGTATCTTCCTCTTCACAGAGTCCCTGGAGTGTGATAAGCTCTGTGCCAGTCCCCTGTGGAATCCAGAAAGCATATATCAGAGCTAGTGCTCCCAACCATGTCCTGTCTCACATCTGTCCCCCACCTACCCACCTGCAACCAATCTATCCTTCAGGTAAGTCAGGAAGATGTGGGGGAGAGTCAGCTCTGCATCTAACTCACTATGGGTCCTCAGACAATTTTCTTCCCTTCTTGGACCCTATTTCCATATATTTTTAAAAAGCAGGCTTGCTGACACCTAAGGATCTTCCAGGTTACCATGATGATAACCTAAGCCAAAGGTTTGTTGTCATGCAGGCAGCTCAGAGAGTGCCTGCATCGCTTGGAGGTGTCCATCACAAGTGCTGGGAAAGCAACACAACACATGAGGTGCTGAGTGCATGAGGCCAAGGAGCTCCACAACATAGCCTGCCCTTTGAGACCCCCCACTTGGGGAGCTTTGCTAGAAGCACCCCCTGCCCCCAAAGACCTTTGTGGGCATCCCAAGGAAAGCTGAGGAATGTAGTTTTCTACCCAGGCACATGACTGCCCAGAATAAAATCAGGTTCCTGTATATAAAAGAAAAGAGGAGATGGATATTGGATAGACAAGTGTATCAGTCAGCTACTGCCACAGTAATGCTGCATAACAAAGCAGTCTCTCTTCCTGGTTTCATTGATCTGCATGCCTTATGGTGAATGAGTTTCACAGCCTTTCCTTGGACAAAATGTGCTAGTGAGGGAAAGGAGCTCCTTAGATAAATGAAGCCTCTGAGGTGGGAGGGACACACAGGACAGGGAGACCGAGAGCAATTGCACCTGCTGTGTGGCTGAATCTAGAATATCTGATCCTCCTGAGAGTACAGGTTCCAGAGCTCCACCATTCCCCTCCCTAGGCTGCCACTGACTTACTCTGAAAAGAGATCATTTTCCTACTGCTGACAATGTAAACAGCTGCAGTGAGGAGTGGGGACCCATTTCCCGAAGGCAGCAGTTGGGGCTGGTGTTCAGAGCTCCAGTCACCTTAGCTCTTAGCACCTTAGTTCAGAGCTCCAGTCACCTTAAAAAGTGCTTCCTTAGGTAAAGCCCCACCCCTTAGTACTCTCTGTGTGACCATAGGCAAGTCACTTTCCCTCCACTGTCTCATCTTTCAAATGGAAGTAAAGTCTGTCCCACTGTGTCAGCAGAGAATACAGTAACCAACAACCCCAAATGTTGGTGGCTTAAAACACCAGAGGTTTGCTTTCTTCTCATCCATATTCATGACCACTACTCATCCTAGTCAGCATGATAGAGACAGGCATCCTCTCGAGCGTGCTGGCCTCAGTTACCTAAGGAAAGACAGAGCAGGTGGATCAGGCATTGGCTTTTAAAGCTTCCGCGTGAAACAGGACACATCTGCTCACATGCCATTGGCCAGAGCAAGTCACATGGCCACAATGCACTTCAAAGGGAGCAGGGAGGTGTAATCTACCACTTGCCTGGGAAGTGGGAAGTGAGATTGCACTCGCTGCCCAGAGGGTTTTTACGAGGATCAGGAGAAGCAAACACCTTCCTGAAGCACCTGCTCTGTGCTCCTCTCCAAGGTGGGCCCTAGAGGGAGGGTGGGGCAGGGAGCTTCATTAAAAAGAACAGGAGACATAGATGGCCCCTGCTCTGAAGGAAGGGGAATACCATTTAATTGAGCTCCTAATTGGCTCCAGGCAGCAGCTTTTTGTGTATCATCAGTGTAACAACAGCCTTGTGAGGTGGGAATTTAACTTTTTGATGTACAGGAAGGAAATCAATGGTCAGAAAGTTAAAGTCTTGGCTCAAGCTCACACCACTGGTCAGTGGTGGAGACTGAGCTCTCCATGGTCACGTCTGATTTTTAATATCAAAGCACTGGGGAGATGGAGCAAGGGTCTTGTGTGAGGGTGAATCCCCAGGGTCTCTACCCCATAGAAAACAGGTGGGGCGGCCTTCTGCTATGAGGCTTACACCAGAGGGGCTATCCCAGGTCAGGGAGCCCTGGGGGTCACCTTCTCATCTGGCAATGAGACACCTGCCAGGAAACCCTCAGGTATTAGCAGTGGAGTGACCCCTCCCAGAATTCACACCACATTCATTCTCTTGGGCCTGTTGGCTAGAACTAAGAGCTTAAGAGAGAAACACTAATATTACGTACCAGGTACTCCACGTCCATAGTTTTAGTTAACCCTCCTAACATCCTGCAAGATAGGCATTGTGAGTCCCATCAGACAAATGAGGACATGGACCCAGACAGTGAAGTAACTGGGTCAAGCCTCACCCAACTAGAAATTGGAGAAGTAGGGATTCAAACCCAGATCTGCCTGATCTCAAATGCCTTGTCCATCACACCAGGCTGCTTCCCCAAAGTGGAGCTATGACACTGGTTAAACTAGAAGGACAGTGCTTATTGAAAGGAAATTTAACAGTCAGCTATGTCACAATAATGCTGCATAACAAACCACCTCAAAACTCAGTGGCTTAAAACAACAAGCATTAATTCTCACATTCACAGGTTTGTAGGTTGACTATGGTTGGGCTAAGCTAGGCATGGATGGTGTGATAGGCACAACTCTAAGATGTCCCCTAAGATTCCTGGCCCCTGGTGTACACACTCTATTTAGTTCCCACCCCTTGAGCATGAACAGGATCTGTGAATATAACGGACTAGTCACTACCTTCACAGGGTTATGTTACCTGGCAAAGGTGATGGAATAGTCAGTCACTCTCATGATTATGTTACATTACATAAGACTTCATCACAGCAGACTGCAATGAGATCCTCCTGCTGGCTTTGAGAAGTAAGCTGGCTACATGGCTAGGATGTTAAGGCATCTTCTAAGAGCTGAGAGTGATGCTTGTCCAACAGCCAGCGATAAAATGGAGACCTCAGTCTTACAGTCACTAGAAATTGAATTCTGCCAAAAGCCCAAATGAGCTTGGGAACAAATTCTTCCCCACACAGCCTTCAGATGAGATCATAGCCCCTGCCAACCCCCAATTTCAACCTGGTCAGATCCTCAGCAGAATACCTAGTTCTTCTGCACTCAGACTTTGACTTGCAGAAACTGTGAGAAAATAAAATGAATGTTGAGTTAATCCACAGAGTTTGTGGTACTTTGTGATGCAGCAATAGAAAACTAATACAGCCAAGCAGCTTGGCTTCAGGCTGCAAGTCTGACAATATTTGTTCTGGGAGCCCATTAAGAAGGCAGCTTCTAGGCAATGATTACAAATCATGAGTTCAATGGATGTTGTGGGGGTTCCAGTTCAATCTCCATTTCAAGCTCCTTTTCTTGTCAGATTCACGGACATCTCATGGCCAAGGCAAGTTTCATGGCCAAGCTCAAAGTCAAGGAATGGGGATGTATACTCCACCAATCTTAAGGCATGAAAAGAGTATAAATGTCTAATTCTGTAATAGTGAAGAATTAGGACCCATTATTCAGGAAATTTAGGGGAAAATTCCTCTGTCTGTTTCTACCTCCTCCACTTCCATGGATACACAGCTGATCAATAAGCAGTTACCTCCATGCTGAGTTTAAAGTTCATGAAACCCCATACCAGCCCTGTCACATTGGTCCACAGAAGATAGGCCTCCAAGAGAGAAATATGGGACTTAGGGGAAGTCCGGTGAATGTCAGAGTATCAGTAGGAGTATCAGGATGAAGTTTGTGGGATATCAGGAGATGCTTTGGACATTTGAACACCAGCAGGAGCATTCCCAGGCAAAAGGGTAGAAAAGTTGACATAGAGGTGGCTGGTTTCCCTGGGACCTTGTGCTGGGTCCCACCTAATTGACCCTATAGATCCCTTCCTCCTTTTGTGAAGCCAGGCTTGAGGTAAGCACTTTAGCTGCCCATACTATAAGAATAAGCATTTTTTTTTTCTGTGTCAGGCACTTTACATACAAGATTTGACTACAGTTTTAAGACAGCCGACTCTGGATCCAAGCAGCCTATGTTCCAGTCCTGACACCTCTACTGTATAATCTTGAGCAAGTGGTCTAAACTTCTCTGAAGACTCAGTATCCTCATCATCTATAAAACTGGCATAATAATGGCACCAACCTCCAAGGTGGTTGTGAGGATTAAATGAGATCACAGAATAAAGAAATCAACCTAACTTTCTTAAGCCCTACGTTTTGCACATTTATTTGATCATAGGGCCTTTTATTGTAGGAATGCTTATTAACATTACAGGGAGATTCTTGGAGCTTTCTAGCAGCCAATGGAAAGTGGGGAAATCTGAAGAGTTACACAACCACTGATGCCAATGAGAAAATAAGAATCTTACTAAGGGAAGGTTCAAAGATTTCTACCCTTCAAAAGGGTAGGTTCAAATAATTTCTCTCTGGGAAGAGACTGTGTGATACAATAAATAAACACTCAGGAAACTTGTGAAATGTATAAAGATGAGTTGTGAGGGACTGTTTCTCACAATAGTCTTCAATATAGGTTGATAGCAGTTTAGCAAATATAATCCTGCTGGCAGGTGAGGAGATATGAGAACAGGATATAATCTAGATACTGAATTCTTTGATGTGTTCATTTGATCTAGGGATCATTCGGGAACATCTGGAGAAGGAGGGTAATCCCATCAAGAAAGTCATACTTAACATGACCTTTTAAGAACTAGACTTTTGTTTAATGGCAAAGAACTGAACAATATACACTCTGGAAAATTTTTAGAGTGTCAGTTATATAGATATTTAGGTTTTTTATAGACAGCATTATCAGAATCTGGCAATCTCTATCTTTTGAGGTCTATGTTTAGACCTTTTACATTTAATGTAATAAGTGATGTAGTTGGATGTAGGTCTACCATTTTATCTTTTTTTTTCCTGGTTTTAACCTCTTTTGTTCATTTGTTTCTGTGTTGCCTTTGTGCTGCCTTCCTTCAGATTATTTTAATATATTTTAGTATTTCATTTTAATTTATCTATTGGCTTTTTGCCTATATCTCTTTCTATTATTTTTTAGTGATTGACCTGGAGATTATAATATACATACCTAACTTTTTACAGTCTACTTAGAGTTAATTTGTACCTGTAAATAAAAATAAAACATAGAAGCCTTACAATCTTTGACATTATAGTTGTCCTATGTACATATATTGAACCCTCCCAGACAATGTTATATTTTATAATCATTTATTTTAAAGAACTTAAGAGAAGAAAAATAGTGTATTATATTTACCCAGACATCTAACATTTCTGTTGCTCTTTCTTTATTCCAAGTTTTCTTCTGGTATCGATTCCCATCCTCAAGAAGAACTCCCTTTAACTTTTCTTTCAGGACATTTCTTCTGGTTAAGAATTCTCTTAGTCACAATAATGAGATCAGGTTGTTTAAAAGTGTTGCAAACTACCGCCTTTAACCTTGTTGCTCCTGCTCTGACCATGTGACATGTCTGCTCCTACTTGGCCCTCTGCTATAAGTAAAAGCTCCCTGAGGTCCCCTCAAAAGCCAAGAAAATGTTGATGCCATGCTTGTATAGCTTGCAGAACTGTGAGCCAATTAAACCTCTTTCCTTTACAAATTACTCAGCCTCAGGTATTCCTTTGTAGCAACACAAGAACAGACTAACACAGGGGTGGAAGTGATAATGTGACTTCCAGGCCAAAGGATTAAATTGTCATATATGTTTCTCTAACAATCTTTTCCCCTACCATATTCATCAGAGAATCTGCATAATCCAGAAAATGCAGCTACATGATGATGAAATCTAATGGATGCAGATGCTGAGACCTATAGCAGACTTTGTAAGATAAAAACATAAAACCTTGCTGTATTCAGGAACTGAGATTTTGAAGTTGTAGATTACTGCAACTTATCCCCACTAATCCTGAATAATATCCCACATGAGAAATATTTAGTTTCTAAAACACGTCTCTAGAGTTTAAAAAGTGATACTAAGAATTAACAGACTGAACTACAATGATGAATACATCATTATACATTTGTCAAAATCTGTAGAATGTACAGCACCAAGAATACACCCTAATGTAAACTATGAACTTTGGATGATAATGACGTTGGTGCAGTTTGGATCTGTGTCCCCACCCAAATCTCATGTTGAATTTTAATCCCCAATATTGGAGGTGGAGCCTGGTGGGAGGTGATTGGATCCTGGGGGTGGATCCTTCATGAATGCTTTAGCACCACGCCTCAATGCTGTCCTTGTGACATGTGAGTGAGTGAGATACCATGAGATCTGGTTGTTTAAAAGTGTGCAGCACCTCCCTCTTCTCTCTCTTCCTCCTGCTCAAGCCATGTGAAGACACTTGCTCCTGCTTTTCCTTCCGCCATGAATAAAAGTTTCCTGAGGTCTCCCCAGGAGCAGAAGCCACTATGCTTCTTGTACAGTCTACAGAAGCATGAGCCAATTAAAGAAATTTATAAATTTCTTTATAAATTACCCAGTCTCAGGTATTTCTTTACAGCAGAGTGAGAATGGACTAATACAGATGTGTTAAAAGTAGACTCATCAGTTTTAATAATGTATCCCTCTGGTGGGGGATGTCAAGAGTTGGGGAGGTTGTGCATGTGTGGGGGTGAGAGGTAGATGGTAACTTTCTGTACTTTATGCTTGATTTTTCTGTAAACCTAAATCTGCTCTTAAAAAAATTAGGTCTATTAAAAAAAAATTTGGGAAGCCGAGGCGGGTGGATCACGAGGTCAGGAGATCAAGACCATCCTGGTTAACGTGGTGAAACCCCGTCTCTACTAAAAATACAAAAAATTAGCCAGGCATGATGGCAGGCGCCTGTAGTCCCAGCTACTCGGGAGGCTGAGGCAGGAGAATGGCATGAACCTGGGAGGCGGAGCTTGCAGTGAGCTGAGATCACGCCACTGCACTCCAGCCTGGATAACAGAGCGAGACTCCGTCTCAAAATAAAAAAAGAAAAAAAATTCACAGATTGAGATATTGTATTTTTTAAACCACACATTTTAATGTTGATATCTATTTCTTATTTCTCTGCTATAATGAGAAAATTGGCATTTCCTTCAATGTTTCTTCAAATTCTTACAAAATTTTTGTTAATTACAGTATTATTTTTACTTTATTATGCCCATATCAAATTACCTTCTGTTTTATAAACATAATTTTCATAGTTGTTATGTCTTACATGTCTATTTAATACATGGATTAAATGCTCATCACAAATGCTTTCAACATGGTTTCTATAAAATTTTTTTAAAAAGAATCCTCTTAGTTTTCCTTCATCTAAGAATATCTTTCTTTTGCTTTCATTTCTGAAGGATATTTTTGTTAAATAAAGAATTCTGGGTTGACAATTATTTCTTTCAGAAAAGATGTCCCAATGTTTCTTCTAGCATCTATGGTTTCTGATGAAATATTCACAGTTATTTGAACTGTTGTTCCTTCTTAGGTAACATGTGTCATTTTTCTGACTACTTTAACAATTTCTCTTTGTTTTTGGCTTGCAGAATTTTTGTTAGGTTGTGTCTGGGCATGGGTTTTTTAAAATTTATCTTCTTTGGGCTTTACCAAACCTCTTGAATCTGAATATTTGTGGATTTTTCTCCATTAAGTTTGGAAACTTTCCAGCCATTATTTCAAAAAATATTTTTTCTGTATCTGTCTCTTACTCTTCCTATTCAGGTATTCCAATGACAGAAAGGTTAGAGTTTTGGGTTTTTTTGTTTGTTTGTTTTTGTCCCATAGGTTCTATTCTGCTATTAAACTCATTCAGTGATTTTAAAATATATATATATGTATAATATGTTTCAGTTATAATATTTTGTTTGATTCCTTTTTATAGTTTCTATTTCTCTGCTAAGAATTTTTATCTCTTCACTCATTTTAATACCTTTACCTCATGGGGTATGGTTATAATGGCCCCATTAAAGTCTATGATAATTCCAACATCTGGGTCATCTCAGGGTTAGCATCTGTTGATTGTCTTTTCCCTTGAGAACTGGTTTAGAGTTTCCCGGTTCCTGGTCTATCAACTAATTTTGGACTTTCTGAATATTATGTTGTGAGACTCTCAATCCTGTTAAAATCCTCTGGAGGATGGAATTTTTGTTTGTTAGGTTTTTTTTTATTGTTTTAATTTAGTAGGCCATCAATCTACTGATGTTCAGAACCCAAGATCCGTCTTGCCTTCCACGAATGATGGCTTCAACTTCAGTCCAGTTTTCAAAGCCTTTGCTATGCTGTTTGGGTCTGTCCCACCCAGAGATTGGTCTCAGACTTGGGCAGTGTTTTATGTCATCACTCACTTCTCAAAACCTTTGCTTTTTTTTTTAATATGTATTTCACACATGCATCACTTGAAGGTGAGCCTGGGACTTATGTCAGTTCATACACAGAATTAGGGGGCTTCCTTCTCCATCCCTCTCCTCTTGGAGATTTCGCCCACATCCTGTCACTTCCAGGGGTCCCATTTTCTGGTCCCTCTGGCCAGAAAAATGACATTCTCTGAGTGTTTTAGCCTCCCTTGCTGTCACACAGATGCATGTGAGTGGGTCTGCCCTTAGGAAGAAGGCACAAGATATTTTAAAAGATTTTTAAAACTCCAGTCATAAAGAGATTCACCATTTGCCTCATGTATTTGGAAAAGAAAAAAAAAAACTATAAACTCTTTCCACCCTCCACAAAATAGGGGGCCCCTCTGCCTGGCTCCTCTATCCGGGGTGACAGGTTTTCTCTCTGGCCCTTAGGTGCCCACGTGCCACCAGCATCATTACAGAAGTGTGGCTTCACTACCAGGGTTGGTCTCAGAGTAGAGCAGAGAATGTTTTAAAAGCAGAAAAAGAGGCTGGGCACAGTGGCTCACACCTGTAATCCCAGCACTTTGGGAAGCCGAG